>NC_143571.1:40687352-41003088 GCF_054136105.1 Typopeltis vanoorti
AGAAAAAAGACAGAAAATGTATTTCGGTAGAAGAAAAGATGGCAATTCTGCGACGTGTAGATTGGCATGCCGGAACACGTGTGCATTTAGCAAAAGAACACAATAGTAAAAAACAGGTCAAGCATTGAACTCAATGCAAAGCAATCTGGCATTATGTCAAAAAAAAAAAAAAAAAAAAAAAAAAAAAAAAAAAAAAAAAAAAAAAAAAAAAAAACCAGGAAAGCAAAAACTATCAAAAATTAAAGATTTTTTTTAAATAGATAAATGTAAGTAATTGTAAACTCATTTATTTTCAGTTATTAAATTTTGTAATCTAGTATGTAGACTCGCATACTAGCAGTAAGTCATCTTTCAGCCTTTTTTTAAATGTTTTTTTACATTTCCTGCTATTTACACTTTTTTCCATCAGTCCCCTGAAAAGTGTAAAAAAAGGGTTTTACTGTGTATATATATATATTTATATATAAATACATGCACTTTTCACAACAGTGCATCCCAGAAGTTTTACCCTATCACTAAATGTAAAATATAAAATTTTCCATTTTATGATATGTACGAGGGTTGTTCGATAAATCCGTGCAAAAATGAAGAAAACATTTATTTTGGGACAAACATTTTTTATTTTTCAACATAGTCTCCTTTGAAGTCTATACACTTAGTCCAACAGTGCTCGAGTTTTTTGATCCCGTCCATATATTATGATTTGTCCAACTCTTCAAAATAGGCAGTTGTTTTGGCAATCACCTCATCGTTTGATGAAAATCTCTTTCCTGCTAGCCATTTTTTCATGTTTGCAAACAGATAGTAGTCTGAGGGAGCCAAATCTGGAGAGTGGAGGGGGGGGTGTGCGAAAGGACTTCATAGCGTAAATCAAACAATTTTGCGGTCACAATTGCAGAAGAGTGAGCTGGTGTGTTGTCGTGGTGAAAAAGAATCTTTTTCGCCAAGTTTGGTCATTTTTCCTTTATTTAAACGATCCAGCAAAGATGGATAATACACTCCAGTAAAAAATCTATGAAGATTATGCCATGAGCATCCCAGAAAACAGTGGCCATAACCATTCCTGCTGAAGTTTTTCTTTGGTGCAAATTCCCTGCTTACAACCCATTGCTTTGACTGTTCCTTGGTCTCAGGCAGATGAATCCATGTTTTGTCCACTGTTATGAAATGACGCAAAAAAATTTCTCTAGATTCCATTTAAAAAGTTTCAAGCTGTCCTTGCAACAGTTGACACGTTGACGCTTTTGATCCAGTGTGAGCAAATGCGGCACCCATCTTGCAGATAGTTTTCTCACATGTAAATGTTCATGTAAAATATTATGTATGCGGTCATTTGAGATGCCCATAGCCTTAGCAATTTCACGCACCTTCACTCTTCTATCATCATCACCATACTATGGATTTTTTCAATAATTTCTGGAGTAGTGACCTCAACAGGGCGTCCAGAATGTTCAGCGTCACTTGTGCTCATATGGCCACTTCAAAAGTTACTGAACCACTTATAAACTGTTCTAATCGAAGGTGCAGGCTCACCATAATGTTTATCAAGCTTAGCTTTGGTTTCCTGAGCCGTTTTGCCTTTCAAAAAGTAATGTTTAATCACTACACAAAATTCTTTCTCATGCATTTTTCACAAATCACGGTACTCGATCGATTCAAATGAACGCCAAATATAGAGTAATAGATCAATCTGACTGAAACTTACTGTGTGATCCTCCAACAGTTGCCACCAACTAACAATAACCTCGATATGTACTGGTGGTGCCATCTCTTAGACTTTGCACAGACTTATCGGACAGCCCTCGTAAAATGAAATATTTGTGATTAATAAAGATTAACAGTAAAGCAACAGTCCATTTTTATGGAAGACAGCCACACAAACTAAATATTATCCATGGCAATAACAGCAGAGATTACAAACAAAGAACACAGTAACTTGTCTGATAGTAACAGAAGTGTAGGTATAGAATAACATATCCCACTATACCCTTTATCAGTTGATAAAAAACCTCAGCTGTGAGGCTTGACAGAGATGTAACAGAATTGCTTTCCTCCATGGGTCTTTGGTTGCAGTGCCTGGAAGGATGAATATTGATGTATTAGAACACTTCGTATAAAGCAATACTGCCAATGTTGTTACAGCTTTATGGAACAGCCACCTGTCTTCAAGCATGACAACGTATTATCATAATGCAAGTGCTATCACATGTTTTCAGGAAAATGTGAAAAAACTCGACTGATCTGTGCATGAGCCCTAATCAGAACCCAATACGTTAGAAAGAACTGGAACACTTAATGTGTCCAGAAGCATTGCACAGATTGGTAGTCATGAAGAAGAATGATCTAAAATGGCTGACTTATCACAGAGAAAGTAGAAGGGGTGATATAGTTCAAAGGCATCGCCCCAACACAACCTATTGAGGTAGATACTATTCAAGTATTTCAGAAATATAATCTT
The DNA here is from genome assembly GCF_054136105.1 of Typopeltis vanoorti. Lineage (NCBI taxonomy): Eukaryota > Metazoa > Arthropoda > Arachnida > Uropygi > Thelyphonidae > Typopeltis > Typopeltis vanoorti. The sequence continues at coordinate 40,689,811 of NC_143571.1, forward strand.
TTCCCAATACTCATTTCAACATGGTACTCACACATGGAATGATTTATGTGAGTAATGCTCAAGAAAGACAATAGAATCCACAGGCAACAGGCACATATTTACATAAACTCGACTAGATTCATCCTTATTACAAAGGATATTTGTCTGATACCAAATTACATAAGGATCTGTATGCATAAAACAGTAGATAAATCATTGGTATTAACAAATATGTTTGTGTTAAAGGATTATGTGTTAGCATTTATTCATTTTATAAAATGGTACCAACCCAGAAATTTGATTTCTCTGCTAATACTTTGCTGGATTTCAAACCAGCACCTTTGGAGCACAAAAATACTTTTCACTGTACACAAGGCCTTCAATTAGATAGTTATGGAAGGAATTCAAACATCAAGATGCCCTCTAGGTCCAGATAAGAGAGCTTATTAACAGATGTTATGTTAGAGGTGGTGTTAAAATGCATATCTCCCAAATTTTTGTAAATTAATGCCCTCATGTTTAGGTTGTAGGGAGGGGCTTCATAGATTATGCTTATTCAAAAAATTGTACACCTTCTATGTGGCGCTGTAGCTTTTTTCCATTTACATTTGTGTGTGAAGTGGTATCCAGAGTGCATATCACTAGTCCTGACTTTGGAATAATTAGGAGAGCAAGTGTAGTTTTCACGTTCTTCAAGAGAGATATTAACAGAACTTCCAGTCCACCCATGGAAGGCAACATTAGAGGCAGAGAACTTTATAAACTTCTGAGTATTAAAGAACAAAGTTTGCCCTTAAGAGAAAGGATAAAGGTGATGGGTAATTGGTTTAAATGCAGTGTGGAGATGTGGTGCATTTAGCACTTCGGATATCTTTCAGATGTAGAGTGGATAAAAGGGGATGGAAACAGTTTTGTTGATCCATGCAAGAACTATATCATTAGAACTTAACTTCTGAGGGCTTTAGTTACTCACGAAAAAAATGTCACGGTTTTATTGATGAAACAGATTGAACAGATGTGAATACAAAGACAACTTTGTAGTTTTATTTAGTGCCTCTGTAGCGCAATTGGAGACAGTACATTGTGCCCTTTAATTGGAAAAGGCCCAAGTTTGATTCTCATCATGACATGAGGATTCTTTATATGGGCTTTTTCAGTTGAACGTGAGTTAGCCGATCTCATACGGAGATAGCAGAATTTTTTCTCCTGGAAATTCAGGTTTTTCATCTCGTGTACAGGCAAATCGGCTATCAGAACACATGCAATTTAAGGACAAAAAAAAAAAAAAAAAAAAAAAAAAAAAAAAAAAAAAAAAAAAACTGCTGAATGTGATGGGCAGTAGACAGTGTTGATTGTAGTGGGAGAATTAAGTAGAAGGGGAGATGGTATGTAGTGGAGAGGATAAGCGTACCCTCCTAAGACGAGTCTTTGGAGGTATCTGCTAATAAATAATTAGAACAAACAGTTTTGGCCATGTGCATTAGCATTTTAAGGATGTGATACTGTACTGGTGGGCTGAATGAAAATGTGAGTGCATACTAATCTTCAAGTGTGTAGGTTTTCTATAAACCTACAAAGTTAATGAATCGTGCATCAGGCATTATCTAGTATCAGTTATGTTTTTTAAATGAACTATATGAAGAAGATTTAACTAATGTGCTTAGGGTGAGCTGACAGTTTTTCTATTGTGAAATATATTTTTTGATGCTAACTGTTCAAACGCAATAAAATATAAATAATTTGTCTGGACCAGGGGAACCAAAATAACAAACAGATCATCTACATAATATAACCAAACTTGTGGTTTGAAACGTAGCAATGTTGAGTACTTTATTCTCTAATTTTTCTAACAGAAATTTGCATGGTGGTGGGAGAAGAGATCTGGTTATGCTATGTAGTTGATGTGCTTGCTTCAGAAATGGGGAAAGAGTGATAATCAGTCTCTACTCAAAGTATACATTAATGATTAAATACTACGTACCAGCAACTAACTTACTATGTATTTAAAGCTACAAGAATTTTAATGCAGGTTTTCATAGCATACAATATCATGGAGATCTCGAGTGAAGGTTTAGTGAACTGGGTATTCACTACCTTTCCAAGTGCTCTTGGATTTTGCAACCACAACTTGAGGAACTTGAGAGAGCAGCTCTCAGATGTAAACTGTAGACTAAAATACAGAAATATTATTGAAAAGAAAATGAAAGAGTTTGAGAACAGGAATCAAACCTTGGAGATTCAGTGGCAAACTCTGAAGGAAACATTGATTGATTCTGCCAGAGAGGCATGTGGTGAGGTTGTGTGCAAAGATAAAAAAATCAGAACTCCCTGGTGGACACAGGAAGTTAAAGAGGCAGTGAAGGAAAAGAAGAAAGCATATCAAAAGTTCCTGGCAAATAAGTCAGCTTTTACTCTTACAGAATACAGAGACAAATGTAAGAAAGCTAAACAGTGTGTAAAATTAGCTAAACAAAAGTCATGGGAGGACTTTGGCAAGAACATAGAAAATAAATATCAAGAAGGTGGCAAAATATTCTGGAGGTTGTTGAAGAAGCTTAGGAATGGAGGAAAGAGTGCTGTAAAAGGAATTAGAGATGATAAAGGTGAAATGAAAACAGGAGAAAAAGATATCCTTGAAGTATGGAGTAATTACTTTGAAAAACTGCTAAATAAAACAAGCAGTGATGACAGCACAGTGATAAAAAACACTGACCAGGCATGCAGTCAGGAATACATATCCATACTTGAAGTAGAAAAAGCCATCAAAGGCTTGAAATGTGGAAAGGCAGCAGGAGTAGATGATATTCGACCAGAAATGCTGAAGTATGGTGGTATAAAAGTCTTACAGTGGCTGCACTGCATAGTTCAGAAAGCCTGGACAGAGGGACGAATTCCCGATGATTGGAGTAGAGCTCTCATAGTACCCATATATAAAAAGGGAAATAAAACTGAATGTGAGAATTACAGAGGTATTTCCCTACTGAGTGTTCCTGGCAAGATCTATGCAAGTATACTTGAGAAACGGTTGAGAAGAATTGTGGAAGAAAAGCTTGGTGAAGAACAAGCTGGATTCAGGCCAAATAGAGGCTGTCAGGATCAGATCTTCACTTTACGACAAATAGTCGAGAAAGCATGGGAATATAACAAAGATCTGTAATTTAAGTTTTGTCGATTTGGAAAAGGCATATGACAAGGTGCCAAGAGAGAAGCTATTCAATACGCTGCAGTTATATGGTGTCAATGGGGCATTATATCAAGCAATACTTAGTCTTTATTTGAGTTGTGAGTCAGCAGTTAGAATTGAAGGAAGTACAGGAAGATGGTTTAATGTTAAATGTGGTGTGAGACAAGGATGTACACTATCCCCTCTGTTATTCATTATCTATATGGATCACATTATGAAGGAATGTGGTATTAAACCTGATATCAAAATTGGAGATGTTAATGTCAGCTCTTTGCTTTATGCGGATGATGTTATACTTCTAAATAAATCCGCTACAAGTCTGCAAGATTCTCTGACTAAATTGAATAGCTGTTGTAATAGATATGGTATGAAGGTCAGCAATAAAAAGACAAAGACAATGAAAATAGGCAGAATCATTGAAAATGTCAACTGTGTTGTGAATGGAGAACCTGTGGAACAAGTAAAACATTTCAGCTACTTAGGCACAATTTTTACTGAAGATGGTAAACTAAATATAGAAATAGACAACAGAATCAGCAAAGCTGGTATCGTGGGAAGTCAATTGAATAAATTCATATGGAATAAGAAAGAAATTAGTCGGAACACTAAATTAGCTGTATACAAGACTGTGTTCAAACCAATTTTAACTTATGGATCTGAGAGCTGGGTCAGAAGTAAAACACTTGACCAAAGACTAGAGACCGCAGATATGAGAGTCCTGAGAAAGATTAGAGGCGTGAACAGATGGCATCAATGGCAATATCATATTAAAAATGAGGATATTAGGAAAGAACTTGACATTGTCAGCATCCAGGAATGCGTTAGCAGAGCTAATCTCAGATGGTATGGTCACTTAAATAGAATGGGAGAGGAAAGATTAGCAAAACAAGTGTTCTCTGCCAGGTTGGCAGGAAAACGACCCAGAGGAAGACCAAGATATAGGTGGATTGATACGGTACAAAGTGCCTTAGACGATAGAAATATAAGATCTGATAATGTTGGAGTCTTGACAAGTAACAGACTGATTTGGAGGAAAATTGTAGATAGGAAGTTAGTAATGATGTAATTTTTTCATGTAGTACTGTCATATCCTGTACACCCCTTGAGGGTACATGGCAGGAATTTGATGATGATGATGATGATGATGAACTTGAGGATAACTTGTAAATCTGGAGGGGAGAGCTGCTGGCATCCTCCCAAAAAATGGCCTTCCCCAGAGAGGTGTGTTATCACCATTACTTTTCAACATTTACGTCAATGATCTCCCCATCTTTCCAGGAACTAGAAATTTTATGTATGCTGATGACCTTGCATAGCTACTCAATCAAAGAATTTCAAGTCCATTGAAACTACGCTATCACTTGCTTTAAATAGTTTAACCACATATTATAGCAGCAATCAAAGCCAAACTCCTTGAAAACCCAGACTGGCCTTTTCCACCCAATAAGGAAACCAACAGGAAGCTACGGATTTCTTGGGCTCTAATTTAGAACATTCCTGGAACATGACTTACCTCTGTGTAACTCTTGATTGCACCCTTCTATATAAAACACATAGAAAAAATGAAGGCAAAAGTGAATGCAAGAAACAACATACTAAGAAAGCTTACCTCCTCCAAATGGGATGCAGACCCTAGAACACTGAGATCTTCTACCTTGGCCCTCTGCTATTCTTCTGCTGAATATGCCTGCCCAGTATGGTCTAGATCCTGCCATGCTGAAAAACTTGACCCAGCATTGAATGAAAGCTGCCACTTATAGGATGCCTAAAATCAACACCACTAAAAAACCTGTATACTTTGGCTGGTATTGTACCCCCTTCGATTCAAAGATCTGCATTCCCAGCTGACGAAAGAACGCCACCCACTATTCGGCCAGACCACAGTGCCCCAAATACTAAGATCCCAACATAGCTTCCTAGCAACTGTTGAACCACCTAAAAACCCTCTAGAGACAAGACTTCAACAATGCCACTTACACTATACCCTGAGAATAATACTGGCATTCCAACAGCTGAACATCTTCCACATGGTGCCCACTTGGACTGGAATACTTGGAAAAGCCTCAACAGACTTCAAACAACAGGACAGTGCAAACAAAGCCTCATCAAATGGGGCTACCTCACTGGACCAGATAATTGTGAATGTGGGACAACCCAGTCCATGGAACACCTTTCTTGTCCCTTTCTTCAATCACCTTGCACAAAAGAGGACCTTATATCCTGCACAGAAAGAGCAGTTGATTGCACAAAATACTGGAGGAACATCTGACCATATTTATTGTATATAACTTATGTATAGTTTCTTTCTTCATATTTTACTTATTATTCCCTTCATATTTTACTTATTATTTTTACTTAAATTTTATTCAAATTTAAGCTGTTCTCATTTGTAATGGATCCTAATTTGTTGTAAATAATATTGCATTATTTACTACTGTACCACTTGTGTTTGGATATGAAATAAATCAATAAGGTGGTTAGCAGTATTCCTCCTGGTGTGTCCTATGTCTGTAGATGTGTGTGTTCACGGGGCCCAATATTCATGTTCTGGGGGAGGCGAAAAACCAGAGTTTATGATTGAACCCCCCCCTCCACCTCCATATGAAACCAACTAACTCAGCTTTCGTCGAGATAAAGACTTGATGTAGAAAATGTCACTGACAGGAATCGAGCCCAGGACTTTCCTAAGGGCTTTGGCTATACCGACTGAGCTACACAGGTGCTCAATGAACTGGGATAAGTGACTATAATTGATAACTTTAATCTCAAAAAAAATTGTTTACCAATTAAAATGGTGAGCAAGTGATTTGTTTATGTAAATATATACGTGCATCTTCTGTTGTCTCGATTTTATATATAAAACAAATACAAAATTTTTTTAAATGAAATCATTGATTATTAAGTCAATATTTTAGAGCACATGCTTCTGAGTCATCATATGAATTCCATCCACAAAAGGTTGGGAAACTAATTACATTAGCACATTGGATGAGTTCAGGATAAAATAATTTGGGAATCATGCTGTTGGAGATCAATAAGGGACCCCCCCCATTCCCCTTAAAACACTTCAAGCCACTAATAAGTAGAGTCTCATACTACATATTAATGAAAATGTTATAAATTCTGAACAAACAGAGAGAGGCCTTAATATTTGTCTTTAACATTGCACATGACCACTATATGATGCAATTATAACATACTAAATTGTTTTACATAACAGAATACTTACTTTGGCTAAGGTAGATAAGGATGAACCCCAATAATCATGATTGATGTTGAAGATGTCAGATACAATGTCACTAATTTTTCCTTGATCTAGAAAATAACCAGTTTTATATGTCATTAGTAAAAATCAAATAACTGAATAAAAACAGATAAGATACTTTTAATCTATGAACAGTGTTTCTGTTCATCAAGTAATTTTTTTAAGTCTACTATTATGTATGAATAATTTCATTTTATGATGGTGGGCTGAAATGTTCTGATAAACACATAGAACAAAAATGATATTAAAGCAAAGAAGACACAGAGATGTTAGCCGTCATCAAGTTTTTAATGCTGCAGGAAAAGTCTTAGGGAGGAACTGTGCCCCAGCATAATCACAGTTGATAGATGGGTGGCCAAGTTTAAAACTGAGCATCTTGTGATAAAAGATGATCATAGGTCAGGAAGACCTTCCACAGCAATCACACATGAAAAGATCGATGCAGTGCATGCCATGATCCTGGTAATAGATGAATACCAGCTAAAAATTTTGCAAAGACTGTGGATATCCAGGAAATGAGTTGGGGGTCATTATCCACCAACATCTGGACATGCAGAAACTCTCAAAGTGGGTCCCCAAATGTTTGAATGCTGACCAACGTGTGCTGTCATTTCAAGGGATTTTGGGTTATTTTGAGATATCAGGTGCAAAAGTTTTGGCTCTTATTGTGACTGTTGATGAAATATGGCTTCATCACTATGACCCAGTGACCAAACAACAGTCACTGGAGTGGAGACGCAAAAGTTCTTTACGGCCAAAGAAGTTCTGAACCCAAAAGTCCACAGGGAAAGTTCGTGCCATTGTCTTTTTGGATATGGATGGCATAATCTTTACCAAGTACCTAAAAAAGGTGAAACTATTACAGTAGGTGTTCATTCATCAGCTCTGAAGGAATTGAAAGAAAAATGCCACAGGAAACTGTAAAGACTTGTGTTGCTTTAGCAGGACAATGCACCTGCTCACATTGCTCATGAAACCTAGTAGACAATACACAACTTGGGCTTTTAATGTCTATTTGCAATGTCCATTCATGTTACGAGCCAAAAAATTTGCACCTGTTTTCTCAAAATGACCCCAAATCCCTTGAGATGACAGAAATGGTCCCATCTGACTCTTTCCTATTCTCAAATTTAAAGAAACACTTGAAAGGAACTAAATTTATCATAAATGAAGTCATATCTGCAGCTGAGGATCAGTTTGTGCAACAAGGGAAAGACTTTTACTTTTTTATATATAATCTTTGTCAAGTAGCTTTATTTTATCTTCCTACATGTTTCGCCAATTTTTTTTTCTATTGGCATCCTCAGGGAATACAAACTAGTAAACTAAAATGAAGGTTACAGACTAGGTTATAACTGATGGTTCTAATTCATACAAAAAATTGGTATTGTGCATGACAATGTGCATGTCTCGTTAACGTGATTTATTCGTTATGGTCCATGACGTAATTGCTATGAAAGGTCATTTCTGTGATGTTTAATGATCTGATAAAAGTTTTCCAAATTTCATTTCTGGTAAAATTAGACCTTGATTCTTGTTTAGGTTTTCAGTTTTACGGGTAACTGTAGCTGCTTCTTTAAAGGTTCTTGAATGGTAGTTATCTTCTATGTATGGCATAAGGCTCTTATCCCACTCAATGTGATGGTTAGTAGAGGCAAAGTGGCACGAAAGGCCTGAAATGTCTTGTCTGTTATTTCTGACATATCCTATGTGTTCTTTCTTTCTTTCTCGTTTCAAAGCTTCTAGAGGTCTGACCTACGTAACTAATACCACACGAGCAAGGTATTTTATATACTCCAGAGTACTTGTAGAATGGGTGAGGATCTTTTGGTGATCTTAAAAATTTCCGAATAGTGTTGATTGGTTTGAATGCCACTCTGATCTTATGTGGTTTTAAAGGTTAGCTAATTTTTTGGAAAGGTTGCTGACAAAAGGAATCGTAATTGTACTGATGTATTGGACGTCATCACGTTGTCGATGTGGTATATCAGTAAAGAGAATCTTGTTGTAGAGTCTTTTTGGGTAACCATTTAAAGAAAGTTCTCTGGATATTGTGGTTAATTCCGTTAGTAGGTCATCCTTGTCTGTCGTATCCTGTATAGCTCTTTTCTTGAGACTATGGATAATGCTAAGTTTCTGAGCTATGTGATGAGCTGAGTTGAAACGGAGGTAACTTCCAGTATTTGTAGGTTTTCTGTATACAGATAGGTTGATACTATTATTGGTTTGTTTCTTTATTAAAATGTCAAGGAATGGCAGTTTTTTTATCTTTTTCCATTTCTAATGTGAATTTGATCATATTGTGGAAACTATTGATTTGGTTGAGGTAATTCATTAGCTCTTCTTTCGTATGATCCCAAATGATAAAGATGTCATCTACATATCTGTACCAAATTTTCGGTTTTGGAATGATCTGGGTTAAGATTTTTTTCTCTAGATCTTCCATGAATAAGTCAGCACAAGGAGGTGAGAGAGGGCTACCCATAGCTAATCCAGTGAGTTGTTTGTAGATCGTTTTTTGCCAAATAAAATAGTTAGAAGTTAAACAGTGATTGAACAAAGTAGTGATGTTTCTTGGGAACAAGTTGTCTAAGATGTTGATGACTTCAACCACTGGAATGTTAGTAAACAGAGATGTAATGTCCAGGCCTGCTGGTATATCCTCTTCAAAAATAGGGATGCTTTTTATTTTATCTATAAAATGTTTTGAGTTTTTAATATAAGTATCCGAGACGTGAATGTGTTGTTGTAAAATCTTCGCAAGATACTTGGACAGTTGGTAAGTGGGAGAACAGATTCCATCAACTATTGGACGTAACGGTATACCTTCTATATGAATTTTTGGAAGGCCATACAATCTAGGAGTTAGTGGGTGCATTGATTTTAGTTTTTTTATAATTTCTATAGGCCAGTTATTCATTCCACGTAATAATTCATTGGTGTCATTATGGTTTTTTGTGGTAGGATCTCTACTGAGAACTTCATATACAGACCTGTCAGATAATAGATTTTTAATTTTTTCTTCATAATCTGAAGTATTTAATATAACTGTATTATTACCTTTGTCGGCTTTGAGTATGATGATATCTTTATTATTCCTTAATTTGAGAAGCGTTCTTTCCATTTGGTTAGAGTTGGTGTTAGGAGATCTTGACAGAGCTGAAAGGATTATGCTGCTTTTTAATCGTAAGTCATTAGCTATTGGAAGTGGTAGTAATGAGAAGGCTTTTTCTAAGTTATTTTACTAAATCTTAACCCAGATAATTCCAAAACCGAAAATTTGGTACAGATATGTAGATGACATCTTTATCATTTGGGATCATACGAAAGAAGAACTAATGAATTACCTCAACCAAATCAATAGTTTCCACAATACCATCAAATTCACATTAGAAATGAAAAAAGATAAAAAACTGCATTCCTTGACAATAATTCCTTGATAATAAAGAAACAAACCAATAATAGTATCAACCTATCTGTATACAGAAAACCTACAAATACTGGACGTTACCTCCATTTCAACTCAGCTCATCACATAGCTCAGAAACTTAGCATTATCCACAGTCTCAAGAAAAGAGCTATACAGGATACGACAGACAAGGATGACCTACTAACGGAATTAACCACAATATCCAGAGAACTTTCTTTAAATGGTTACCCAAAAAGACTCTACAACAAGATTCTCTTTACTGATATACCACATCGACAACGTTATGACGTCCAATACATCAATACAATTACGATTCCTTTTGTCAGCAACCTTTCGAAAAAATTAGCTAACCTTTTAAAACCACATAAGATCAGAGTGGCATTCAAAACAATCAACACTATTCGGAAATTTTTAAGATCACCAAAAGATCCTCACCCCTTCTACAAGTACTCTGGAGTATATAAAATACCTTGCTCATGTGGTATTAGTTACGTAGGTCAGACCTCTAGAAGCTTTGAAAAGAGAAAGAAAGAAAGAACACATAGGATATGTCAGAAATAACAGACAAGACATTTCAGGCCTTTCATGCCACTTTGCCTCTACTAACCATCACATTGAGTGGGATAAGAGCCTTATGCCATACATAGAGGATAACTACCATTCAAGAACCTTTAAAGAAGCAGCTACAGTCACCTGTAAAACTGAAAACCTAAACAAGAATCAAGGTCTAATTTTACCAGAAATTTGGAAAACTTTCATCAGATCATTAAACATCAAAGAAATACAAATTTTTTGTATGAATTAGAACCATCGGTTATAACCTAGTCTGTATTCCCTGAGGATGCCAATAGAAAAAAAAATTGGCGAAACATGTAGGAGGATAAAATAAAGCTACTGAACAAAGATTATATATATAAAAAAAGTGTAATAGTCTTATGAATAATTGTCAAGAAAAAATTCAACATAAGGGAAAGACTTATTTTCTCAGAGAACTGCAAATAATGCAGCAGCATTGTAAGTGTATAGCACTTCGTGGGGAATAAGTAGAATAACATGTAAGTTACATGGTTCTATCTCAATTCCTTCATGGTGAATATCATAACTTTTCAGCATCCCCTTGCTATCTTATCAATCTTACACATCATGACAGGCTGTAGAATCTTTAGCATACTGGTACCAACCTTGAGAGAGAGAACTTAATCACACTGCTGATAGCTTGGGAATACTAATTAACAATGACTATTCCAGAGAATAGACATCCTTAATTAGTATTCCAAAAAGTGAGACACAGAGAGAGAAAATAGTATTTTAAGATTGTAAAAATCCTAAATATACCAACGCTAGTGGGTGCTAGGCAAAAAGTAACGCGATTTGTTCAGGAAAGGTTAGAGAATTTAGGTATTATCAATTTATGTGTATGCATGGGCATGCTCAAGAATGAAGATGGATTGTATTTTGGGTGAAGTTTATGAGAATGCTCTCACCTCACTGAAGAATGGCATGGAGGTTAGCATTTAAGGCATTAGTTGTGGAGGGTCTCAAAGCATGAAATATTTGAGAGGAGCAAAATGTGTGAAATGGGGTGTACTGTTAAATCTTTTAACTATTAAAAATAACTACTAACTATTCAAAATGACAAAATCATGAATCGGATTTCATTATGTTTATTTCTGAACTACAGATGAACCAGTTAAGTGCAAGACCAATGTATTAATTATATCTAATTGTAAGTACCAGTCGCTGGGCTGTCACAGCGCATCCCCCCCCATTGGTGGATGATCGGTGGCACTACTTTGTAGGACTCCCAGCTAGGTCCATGGGACTCACTAACCAACAACAGCTGCGGTCCTCCATTCATATTGGGGGTTGGATGGTTCTGGTGGCCCACTCCATAAAAACTGCCGCTATGTAAAGCATCATGGCTAAACAGAAAAGAAATAAAGCCTGGGTAGTCTCAATATGCCTGGAACGGTGGTGTCCCACCATTCCAAGCATATTGAGACTGCCCAGGTCATGTAGCAGGCCCTGTGGCATCGTCAGTCCATGATGGCTATAAAGAAACTCAACACAGAAACTGCTTGAAGATTGCTACTTGGAATGTAAGAGGATTGAATAAATCTGGGAAAGTGGTTAATGTGATGAGAGGGATGAAGAGATTCAATATTAATATACTAGGAATAAATGAAACCTTTTTGGAAAGGATCATCGTACTGAGTCGAAATGTCAGGTGGTGAAATATCAAAGAGAGGTGTAGCATTCATTATAAAGAAGAAAATTGATAAAAAAATTATCCATGTCATCAAAAAATCAGATAGAGTAATGGCAATTCTAGTGAATTCTATACCTAGAAATATGCTGATCATTCAAATATATGTGCCTACAGAACAGAATGAGGAAGCAGAAATAGATAACATGTATGATGAAATAGAATGATGTATAAAGGAAGTTGGAGGCAAGAAAGATCAAGTTATTTGCACTATGGATGACTGGAATGCAAAAGTTGGATCAGAGAGAATATCTAATTCTTGGAGAATTCTTGGAGGCAAGAAAGATCAAGTTATTTGCACTATGGATGACTGGAATGCAAAAGTTGGATCAGAGAGAATATCTATGCACACACGTGGGTCCATCTGAACTTGGAATTCGGAATGCAAGAGGACAAAAACTGATCGCTTTCGGTAACAAGCACAGTCTCACCATAACTAACACTTATTTTGAGCAAAAACCAAAAGCAAGATACACATGGGAAAGTCCCGATGGAAGATACAAAAAATCAGTTAGACTATATCTTGGTCAATAAATGTTGCTTCAATGGAATACGGAACTCAAAGGTAATGCCAAGTGTTGATGTTGACTGGATCTGATCATAGACTGGTCTTAATGATGAATATTCACCTGAAAACAATTAAACTTAAAAGAAAACAACTCCTAAAATGGGATCTACAGAGGGTACAAAATCCAAAAGTAAAATTTAAAAAATTTAATGAAAATGTTTCAGGACTGCTGTTCACACAGTTGCAAAATGAAAATGCACCCTCTCAGTGGAATAAACTACAAGTAACTATCAGAACATGTGCTAGAAATCACTGATGAATATTTGGATAACCATGGATAACACAAGAAGTAATTGACCTTATTGAGGAAAGAAAAACATGGAAAAGAGGAGCAAATGAAGAAGTAAGATATAAAACATTGGATAAAAGAATCAAACAGTTATACAGGAGATTGAAAGAAAACTGGATAAATAGTCAGTGCACCGAGATAGACGAATTACAAAATAAGAACAAAACCAGAGAAGCATTCCTGAAAGTGAAAGAATTTAATAGAAAAGCAAAACGTACACAGTATAATAACATCAAGGACAAAGATGGGAACATAATCATTGATAAGGAAAAGATAAATGGAAGATGGGTGGAGTACCTATCAGATCTCTATGATGATGATAATGGTAACATGATAGATAACATGACACAACACTAAGTTAAACATAACAACAGATACCACTCTACCGACAAGAAAGGAGATACAACACATAATTAAGAATCTTCCTAATAATACATCCCCTGGGTGCGATAATATCCTGGCTGAACTGTTGAAAGCTTTGACTGGCTATAATAACTATTCAGTGAAATCCATTCAGGACATCTATAAAACAAAAGAATTACCTGAAGTTTTTACATCTATCTGCATACCAATTCCAAAGAAAAATAATGTACAAAATTGTGAGAATTACAGACATGTGAGCCCTAATATCCCATGCATCTAAAACTATTTTAACCATTGTTAACAAAGAAATTGAAAGAGCCTTAATTGGTGAATTGAGTGAACAACAGATACCACTCTACCGACAAGAAAAGAGATACAACACATAATTAAGAATCTTCCTAATAATAAATCCCCTGAAGAGGATTTATTCAGAAGAGGAATCAGAACCATTAATGCTATCCTAGAACTAAAAATACTAATAGAAAGATCACTTGAAAGAAATAGGAATATGTACATATGCTTCATATAGACTTTAAGAAGCCCTTCGACCGGGTAAAAACATAATAAAATGTTCAATATATTAGATAAATTAGACATAGAAGATCATGTACTTAAGATCATAAAAATGATTTACACCAAAAACAGAAAATGCAGCTGTTTAACTCTGAGACTTCTGAAGTGAAAATAAAAAGGAGTCAGACAAAGTTATATCCTTTCACCAAATTTATTTAATATCTATAGTGAGACAATGATGAAAGATTGAAAAACAAAAAATAGGCATTAGTATCAATGGTATAAAATACAACAATCTTAGATATGCCGATGATACCATTCTAATAGCAGAAAACAGAAACAAATTAATCAAATTACTGTAGCTGATAATCGAAGAAGGTAAAGAGTTTGGATTAGATATAAATGCAAAAATGACCAAATTTATGAAAATTTCAAAAGAAAACAACTGAGCCAGAAATATCCATAAACAATATGAAAATTGAACATACAACAGAATACAAATATTTAGGCACCTACTTAACTGCAGATGGAAAACAAGATAAAGAAATAAAAATAACAGCCATAGCTAAAGATGCCTTCTGGAAAAATAAAGATCTGCTCAGTTCTGTGGGTATCGAGACAAAGAGAACATTAGTGTGGCCAGTTATGGAAGTGAGACCTGTGTTTTTTTTTTTTTTGTTGGTTCTTTTGTTTCTTTTCTTACTATGTTTATATTTTATTATTATCTATTAATATCTATTAATTATCTCTTCCTTGTGTTAATCGATTTACTTTAATTCTGACTTAGATTGACTATCCTGAAAATCCTATCTTAACACAAACTATGGTGCTAGACTCAGAAGGTTATCTGAGTCTATCTACTACTTGATAATAATAATAAAGCTATCTACTTGGCCAAATACTAAGAGTAACCACGTGTATTGAACTCTCGGACAAAGGGCCTATCTCCTTGTTGGAGCCAAATCCTTTGTAATTACTGTCTGGATCCTTAGGTAAGGAGGAATCCTTAACCAGGGAACTTCTCTCAGAAATTATACAGAGGTGATTATCCCTATGTTTATCCTTCAGCACCTAATTATCTAAACTAATTATATTCAATGATGCTTGCAATTGTGGCCTATATATTAAATTATACCACGCATTAGGTTCCAAATTTTATGAGTGCTGAGTTGAATTCAGGCACAGGCTATTTTTAGGTTAAAACATAAAGCACATCTTATTAAGATCACTAACTTGAACATAGTTACATTCATTCTCACTATTAGATTAAAATCAGACTCAGGTGAGGAGCTATTATTGATATTTAGAACTTAATTGGAAATCTAACATAAGCTTCTTCATAATTTCACTCAATTGATTGTACACAATACATAATATCAAATTCTAATCTTCACAATTTATCCTATCAAGCTATGTCCACATGTTACAAATCATGATTATCACACACTACCTAATTCACAATCTGAGACAAAGTTACTGATAGAGCTAAACCTTTGTAGTTAAACGCTAATCACCTAAAGTTCCTTACTAGAATGTCCGTTCACAATTAATACTTAACTGCAATTCACACTTATTTCACAGCATGCTTCTCTATTGACATAAAGGGGAATAAAACAGCACTTTACCAAGATAGTCCACATTCTGCATACAGTGCTAGGTTCTCTTTCCTTGAAAACTGGGTCAGGAACATCGTAGAATTACCTTTACACATGTGGTCATACATGGCGTCGTCTCGTCTGCTCCTTCAGTACGGCTGGTGATCTGTTCGTGCTGGTCTGGTTCCGTTGCCGGTTGTTCTATTCCACGTCACCGTCTCCGCGGTCTCGTACATGGAAACTTCAGCTGCCGATATTGAACATCTACGGGCTATCCTGTATCCATCACGAGCCGAAATAGAACCGCTCATCCACAGAGAGCAGGTCAAAAGCCAAACGGTCAAGACACAAGCAAGGGCGAAAAACGATGATCAAAAAAAAAAAAAAGTCCTCTGCAAGGGGAGCAAACCCTTTTTATTTCGCACCCTCCCAACACTCATCTTCCTTTCCGCTAGTCCACCTGGGTCACCGCATCTCCTTAGGTTCGACTCTTCTGTGAATTCGAGCACGAGTCGCTTTCCGATAATTTACACTGCCACAAGCGTAACGCTCGCCCAAGCACCTTGAACTGCAGATTACATACGTTTCACATAGAACATGATATGGTCGTTACAACTTACTAAAACATAATTCTTTACAAAGAAAAACTTGACATGATAGATTTGTGCTTTGTATCTTTACATAAAATATTCAAACTGAATATTTTATGTAAAGTTGTATTCTATATTCTATGTACTCTTTTCACAATCAGTATCTATACTAAAGCTCAACTATCTCTTAATTGTTTTCTAATTCTTGTTGAATCCTGAATAAAAATCAAAAATTTATAGAATTTCCCATTCAAGAAGAGAGTAAGACAACAGATAATGGCCTTTGAAATGTGGTGCTATAGGAGAGCTCTGAAAATCTTGTGGACAGAACACGTGACAAATACAGATGTCCTACAGAGAATGAGAACACAGAAATCTTTATTACAGGAAATGATCCAGAGAAAGATGAGATTGGCAGGACATGTACTGAGAGGTTCAGCATGACAAAGGATACTAACAGTTTTAGAAGGAAAAATTATGGAAAAAGGCTCAAGAGGTAAAAAACGAAGGACATGGTTTGAGTATATAAGATCGTGGACAGGATCACATGGCTACAGAAACAAAAAGGAAAGTGACTAATGCAGAGAACTGGAAGCTACACGAAGAAGAAGAATGGCAAGTATTCTTCTGGCCAATTTGCTTGTTCTGTGGAATGAAAAACTCAACTTTCCACAGGATTTCAAGTCAATGAAAAGGTCATTTATGTGTGTGTGATGGTTGACACACACACATACAGTTGAAGGCACTCTGCATTTGGGGAGTTTGAAACTATTCATAGTTAAAGACTCCCTGAAATATTACTGAAGAGTTCTTGGAAATGATTCCCATCCATGGAACCACTACAGGTGAAGACATTTTTAATGCTGTGTGGAGAATTTTTGGAAAAATACCAACTTCCTCTGAATAGGCTCATAGCTATGACAACCGATGGTGCCCAAGCAACAACAGATAAAAATAAAGGTTTTGTACCAAGACTTACAGCAAAGTTAAAGGAAATGTATCCAGACATTCCAAAACTGCAATCTTTTCATTGCATTATTCATCAGCAGGTCCTGTGCTCCAAAGTATTGGAAATGAGCAGCTTACTCAAGGCTGTGACAAATACTGTGAACTTCATCCAATCCAGAGGCCTCAATCACTGCCAGTCTGCACAGTTTCTTAAAGACTTGGAGAGTGAATTTGATTTATTACACAGATATTCATTGGTGTTATCTTGTCATAAGATTCTAAAAAGCTTTTTTTTTTTTATTTTTTTTTTATTTTTAGAGGAGATACAATTGTTCTTAGAAATGAAAAATCATGATGTTGCATTTCTTAATGATTAGATATGCATACAAAATCTAGCATTCTTAGTTGATATTACAGGATATTTGATTTAACTTCAGGGGAAAGATCAGTTAATAAAACATATACAGGTATCCCTTGCTTAACACAGGATTTGATTAACGTGGCGAAATTAATTGCAACGGTTCCTTTATATACGTGACAAGAGTTTTAATTAACGTGCCTTTAAATTTACCACGCAAAAACATGCAAGCCTCATAACCGAGGTGCATACTGGTTGAAATGGAAGATCTGTTGATTGTTTGGCTGGAAGACTGCAATCAAAAGAGAATTCTAATTAGTGCCTATAATATCACAGCCCAACTTAGCTCTAAGCCTCTTTTCAAGACTTGAAAGAAACTAAATATAAAGAAGACAATTCAAGGTTCACAGCTAGCGAAGGCTGGCTTGAAAATTTTAAATCTAGGGCTGGACTAAAAATGTGAAAATAACTGAGCTGCAGAATATTATTGAAGAAAATGATTATGATTACTGCGAAATTTTCAATGTAGATGAAACTGGACTCTATTTGAAAAAAATGCCATCTAGAAATTTGATATCGAAAAAAGAAGCAGCACAGACTGGCTATAAAGTATCAAAAGATCGCCTAACTGTTATGCTTGTAGGGAATGCTAATAGAGAGTTTAAACTAAAGCCACTGCTTGTCTATTGAACTCAGAACCCAAGGGCTTTACCTGTAATTTGGTGGGCGAATCCGAAGGCTTGGGTTACCGAAAGCCTATTCGAAGATTGGTTTGTCTTATTTTTGTCTTGCAGTTGAAGCTTATTGAAAGAGAAATAACTTAGCTTTCAAAGCTCATTTTCTTAAAAAGACATTCTCAAAGGCAGTAAGAAACAACAACAACAGGAGAAAATGCGATTATGCTCCAAGAATTTTAGAAAAATTTTAACATTAAACACGCAGTTGAAAACATTCATGATTTGCGGGAGCAAGTGTCTTCTAGCTGCATGAGAGCTGTCTGGAAAAAACTTTTGCCAGAATGCGCCTGAGGTGGTTTTCAAAATCCTGTGAACAACGTGGTTGAAGAAATCATTGCAATTGGTGAAGACCTTGGTTTTGATGGTGTTGATGCAGAAGATGCTAAACAATTATTCAAATTCAAATGATTTCAGCAACAATCTTCTTGATGTTGAACAACAACGCGTATATGAAGACTACAAACAAATGGAATGTGAAGATGAGGTTCTAAAGGAGATAACAATCAAAGAACTGGATGGAATATTTCGCAGTTTAGAATCACTTAAGCAGCAAATAATGGATATGGATCCAGATGATAATCGAAGAATACTTGTTTGTTGAGGTCTAGAGAGTCATTTTGTTTGTTATTGTAGAATTTATGCTGATAGGCAAAAACTAAAACTGTTCAAATGACTCTTGATAACTTTTTCTTGATAAAAAAATTGCAATAACCAATGTAGGTACAAGCATTTATTAAACATTTACAGGTATACCTTGCTTAAGGTGGGATTTGATTAACGCGCCGAAATTAATTGCGGCAATCCCTTGATATATGCAGCAAGAGTTTTGATTAATGCGTCTTTAACACTGCGGAGCTCGCAGTTGATCTGACAGATATATGCAAAATGTTTAATATAAAATTCTTACACAATTCAGTGTATAGCTTGGAGGTCATGAGTAGCTGTGCATTCTTATGTTACGAGCGATATTCCGCACTTTTTTGATGCCAGTTTGGTTTAACACATGTTATGTAAATGTTTGTGATATTCGACAGTAAATTGTATCTGAGAGATACCGCGACTTCCGATGTCAGTATAGCATGGTTTTTTTTTTTAATTTTTAATTTCTTTGTTCAATAATTTCTAGATTGTAACTGATAATAAATAAACCATGTATTACTGAAATAGAGAGCCAAAGGCTTAGTTATCATACATGTCCTCTAGGAGATGTGCTTTACATTTGTGGAAACTACTAAGGAAAGTGATCTGGAGCTTACTCCATCTTTACTATGAGTTGCTCATAAGGTTGCTTATGCTAGCATCCGCCGAAACTTTTAGGTTCTATATATTCAGCAAGAAACTCTTGTAGTCTCTATATTCGGCTATGAAATAATGTTGGATTCAATATTAACTTAATTTGCACAATCATGTATTATATTTGGTGATTTTTCTTTATGTTTCATTGCTTGTTTGCCGCGGTCTAAAGAGTCAATTTGTTTGTTATCGTGAATTTATGCTGATAAGAAAAAACTAAAACTGTTGAAACGAATCTTGATAACTTCTTTTGATAAAAAAAATTGCAGTAAATAATGTAGGTACAAGTATTTATTAAACATTTACTTTGCATTAATTTTTTATCTTTCCTAAAAGAGTACCATATAAAATGAATTATTAATACAGTAATCGATCATGGACGAATTATAATTTTTATCATTGATTATTAGATTTGATTAAAGTGATTTTGATACACGCGATAACATCGGGGGATTAATTAACTGCGTTAATCGAGGGATACCTGTACTTTGCATTCAATTTTTTATCTTTCCTAAAAGAGTACCATTATAAAACAAATTATTAATACGTAATCAATCACGGACGAATTGTAATTTTTACCATAGATTATTATATTTGATTAACGCAGTAACATCGAGGGGTTAATTAATCGCCTTAATAAAGGGATACCTGTATATGATGCACTGGCAAGTTTTAGATGTAAATTGGTTTTGTTTCAAAATCATTTAAAAGAGAATATTCTAAATTACTTTTCTTATCTTTCAGACAAGATCACATCAATATTGTCCCCAAAATAGAAAAGATTAAAGAAGAATTCATAGGTGATTTAAAGATTTTAAGGATAAGTATTTTCACTTTTTACAGGTCCTTTTTCCTTTCAAAAAATGTTCCTAATTGTATTCAAATAGAACTTTTGATTTCCAAAATGATTCCACTCTAAAAGAGAAATACCAAGAAGTCAGTGTTCCAAAAACATACACTTATTTAGGTCAAAAAATATCTGGAAATAAAAAAAAATTTGCAGCAAATATTCTATGTTATTTTGGAAGCACTTATTTATGCGAACAATTATTCTCATGTATGAAAGGTAACAAAACAGCCCGGAGATCAAGACTAAATGACATCAATCTTTCTGCCATAATGAAGGTTGTATGCTCTCAATCTTTGAGTCCAAATTTTGGCGGGCTGGCTAACAATAAATGTCAATTGTCGGGGAAAAAAAATTACAATTAAATTACTTAAAATTACTATAATTATATTATGCAAGTATATATATTTTTTTAACCCCAACATATTATCATTGACATTTAAAAAAATTTCCCAAAATATAGACATTTTCCTCCCCAAAACAGAAGTATTTTATTTTAACACAAACACAAAAAATTTCAAACTAATAGGAGGCTCTGTAAATTTGTGATCATTAATGAGACTTAATTTTTTAGATCGTATAAGTATTTGATTTGTTCAGATAATATTTTAATTTCAGTTTAATTTGGTTTAAATGCTATACATTGTAAATATTCGCTAACCACTCAGTCAATCAGGCCAGCTATAATGCCAGTTGATAATGCTGGAAAAAACTCAACATTTAAAGCAAATGCAATTTGCTTTGAATGACTCAGCTAATATCAATCTAAAATGTCTTATCAAAACCTTTTAAGAATGGTCTCCTCTCAAGAATTTATTCTTAACTTGTATATCAAATTTTTATGTTGTTATATTTTGTCAAGGACTGATACTCATTCATGCACCTCAATTCAAGCTACTAAAAATTTTAAACGCTTAATTTGTATGCTTGAACTAATTGTCAAGCATCATTCACTAATGACCTTCTGTGTGCTAGTGTTAGATACTGAGACCTTGTGGGTATTTCTATGTTCAGATAATTAGAGCTTGCTCCCCACATACCTCTTGTCAATTCTGTTACTAATACTGGATTTTATTTTCTAGAGCAGATATTTCATTCCTTTCTTTTTCAATGAAATAACAGATCCACAACCACACTCCAAAAGCTAACACCCATTCTGGATCATCTCTAAATTTATTATACATATCTGATACTTATCCCAATGCATGGAAGCAATCCCATATCCATCCTATTCCAAAAAAAGGACAACAGAAGTCTACCATCAAATTACTGACCAAATGCCATCACCTCTGCCCTCTCCAAAATAATGGAAAGTCATCATCAGCCAATTCTCCTTCACTACCACCAATTAATCAGCACCCATCAGTACGACATGTACCATTCAATATCTACAGCTGTCCTCATAGCTTACAAAACCAACCACTGGACACAAGCCGTGGAAAGGTTTGAAGAAACCTGTGTAGTTGCTTTTGATCGTGTCTGGCATCAAGACCTGCTAAACAAATGCCATCCTTTGGTCTCCCTGTCACCCTTTGTAATTGGGTAGGCAGCTTTTTCTCTGGTCATTCTCTGTGAGTCATGGTAGATGCCTCAAAGTTCTGTCCTATCACCTACTCTCCTGTACATAAATGACCTACTCATAATAATCACTAATCCTATCCACAGCTTTGAAGACGATAGTAATCTCCACTCATCCTACTCATACATGCAGTACTCTGACATCCCAAGCTACAAGATCACCTACAACTAGTACCTTAAACACTGATCTATATACTATCCTTCAATGGGACAAGGACAACTTTGCCATGTTCAATGTCACAAAACATGGTCTTGCCATTTCTTATGCCATTTTTTTCTATCCCAATGATAATACAATACTTATAGAAGACTAATAATCAGAAGTGACTACGATAAACCACCAC
Source organism: Typopeltis vanoorti (assembly GCF_054136105.1). NCBI lineage: Eukaryota > Metazoa > Arthropoda > Arachnida > Uropygi > Thelyphonidae > Typopeltis > Typopeltis vanoorti. The sequence continues at coordinate 40,711,958 of NC_143571.1, forward strand.
AAAGTGAAATAAATGCATCTGGCAACTCAATACCCATCCTTGTATTATGTGTGTGTGCATGCATGTGGAAAAATTTAGGCACTATCAGGAAGAAATGATTAAATAAATAGAAAAATGTATATGAAGCTAACTGCATTTTGTGCATTTACTTCACAGGAAAATATTCTGGAAGAAATAAAATTCTTTCTACCCCACAAATGGAGCACTCCAACATTGATGGAGAAATCTGATGAGAGGAAGCTATCCACCATGACACCTAATGAACGACCAGTGAGGAAGCTTTCAATCCAGTCACAGAGTGTAGGAGGGAAGCCATAAGATGGCAGCTTGCTCAGGAGGCCTCAGTGCCAGACACAATCAAATGCCTTTGAAATATCAAGAGTGAAAACACAAGTTCCTCCGAATCTTTCTGTGGCCTGTGTCCAAGGTGGGTGAGATTATCTAGGTCAGTTGTAGAAAGAGAATGGTGGAATCCATATTGGTGATTGCTAATTAACTGTTAGGCCTCCAGGTAATGAAGAAGTTGGTTGTTCATAGCGTCTCCATCACGTTTAAAAATACTGAGGTGAGAGCAATGGGAAGATAGTTAGATGGCTGAACTTTTGTCTCCCTTTTTTGGGAACAGGCTGGATGTGGGATTGTTTCCATGCTGTTGGGTAGATACCAATAGAATATGAAAGTTTATATAGATGATACAGAAGATTTTCAAATTCTGGAGCACAAATCTTGAGTACAACTAGAGGAATACCATCTGGATCAGGAGGGCCTTAATAGTATCAAGATTAAGGTGTGTTTTTCTGATGTTCTTTTGGCGAAAAGTTCAGAGGAGGCATGCAGTAGGCAGTTTGTGGAAGTATGGGAGGTGATTTGCTTGTTATCCAGTAAGAGTTGGAGGGGAAAAAAACTGATGCCAAGAGGTCAGTCTTTTCCTGACTGCCAGTTGAGCAGGAAGAGAGTTTATTGCATTTCATTCTTATGAATTCTGTTTTGAAATCATTGATAAATTTTTTTACACATTTCTAGCTGTTGTGTTAGCTGAATGAGAAGCTGGAGTTTTTTTATTTATTTATTTAAGTCACTGCACAATAGCTGGATTTTTATCATGGACAGCAGAGGCAAATTTCTTCCAAGAATTAGGGCTTGGATACAGGTGTGTGTATGTGGGGGGGAATGAAGACTTGTTCCAGTGAGGATTAGTTCAGTTATCAGTTCAGTGCAAAATTTTAGTATTCTAGTCTAAAAATCTTAGCCTTACTATCTCTATACACTACTTATCATGTAGAAGTTTCATGTTTTATTCTTTAACCAGATGGCCTTATATTGTAGTTTTAAGAGAGCAGCATTCTGACAAAAACCCGTGTTATTTTATCTTTTAATTAATTCATTTCTATTAACAAATATAAACTTATCATAACCAAGTACTCCTTCCTTTCTTTAATGACTGTCAGAGCATAACATTTAGGTTAATATTTCGCAGTATCTCAGTCTTCAGTACCATCAATTTTATTGACACCTCTTTAATTCTTCTACAAGCTTCACTTCTTTTCCATTTATACTTCTTATGTTTATGGTGCCTATCACTTCTTTTCCATTTATACTTGCTATATCCCAAATTGCCAGTCCATTCTTGTTCAGTTGATATTCCACTAGTGTTTTTATCAACCTCACACGAGGTCTCGAAACCTATAACGTGACAGTACCACGAGTAATCATATGGTATGTTTCTTGAAGAGCAGATGATTGTATTTGTTGGGAAAAAACAGCATGAGGAAGACTTTCAAAAAGACAGAGGTATTATGGAATGAGGGAAGAGCATCAGAAGTAGGTTTGGTGAGCTCTGAGCTTAACCATATACAGATGCTCACTAACAGCTGCTCATGGTCATACACAATTAGAGGAAAGTGGAGGAATGGGAATGGCAATACCCATAGAAAAGACAACTAGAAACACAACATCTATGGGCAGATGACTGGCAAAGACAGTAAGGGGAGGGGGGATCACCTGTTAAGTGAGCATCTTTCTTCTGAATATAGTCAAGCATTCTGAGAAATTTCTGGCACAAGCCCAAATGTGAGAACAATATTTTAAGGTTGGAGGGGATTAGAGATTTATAAAGTATTAGTTGAGCAAAAGAGAAGCACTGTTCCAAAACTGTTTCCTGTAGCCTCTTTAAAAAATCGTTTTTTAAGGAGGTTACAGGATTATTTTTTTCTTTTAGGAGGTCCATGAGGCCATTATATATATGGACATATAACATGTGTCCACAATAGGCAGGATCTTTCTTCTAAGAATGATCCTGCCTATGTGGACAAAACATAAGACAAGATTATGTTTTGGTAGCATCAAAATTCACTAAATTGTTTTCATCCCACTTTAGAATGGTAAAAGAATTTGTGTTTAAGGAATTTGCTATAGAAGATATTTAAGATTGAGTCACCTGAACAAGTGCTGCCTTTGGTGAACAGTGCCTGAGCTCTGCAACTCCCCACCCAATATCTAGTTATCTACACTCTCTCTCAGTTACTGAACTATTTCCTTAGAGAGCAGACTGAATGACTGATTCCTATACATTGTATAGGAATCAGTCATTATGATTTAAGCATTAAGTGAATTTTAACTTACCAGTGTCTCCTTTGTCCACCACGTTATACACTTCTTCATTCTTTCCACAAAAACATACATGCAATATTGCTCGGCACAGATCACTGACATGAACTGTATTCATCTTCAAGTTTTTTGTCCAGAGAAGCTATTTCACAAAATAAACCAATTCAATAAGAATTCCATTGATGCAAAAATATGAGTAATAAAATACTATAAAGAAACTGATGTCACATGATAACTAGGATCATTTCTAGCATGATTTTACTTTCAAAATTGAAGATTTGCTGAAAATCATTATGCAAGAGAATGAAGTCTATTGGTGAACTGTTTGTGTTACTTATTTAAGATCTGCCATCGGCAACCCTCAAATTAGATTTTTAATACTTTTATAACTGAAATGCAATAAGAATAAATTAGAACCACTGAGAATCACTACATGGACGGGATAATGGCATTGGAGCATCGCTGGAATAAATATATTAATCTTAAGGGAGATTATTGTTGAAAAATAAAAATAATTTTGAAATTATTAATTTGATTTTTCATTGTTAGGCCAAGAACTTTTCAGAACACCCTGTATGTTGAGCATTTCCTGACCCTTAAGACACTTACTTCAAGGGTGAAATGATCAAGTAATAGTTTTCCTGGATGTCTATTTCCATTCTCTTGCTAAAAATAACTTTCTTGAGATATTTAATTTAAAATCCATTTCAAGCGCAGGCCATCATATACAAACTCCTTTTGTCTATAAAATTTACTCCACGTGTCTACAAACTGCAAATGCTATACATTATGCCTCCTACTCAAATACCATTGACCTATTTGCAGTCATGGTTTTTCTTTTTAGTTCTTTCCTGTCAGTCTGTCGTAAGTTTCACTGCCTTTATTTTAATGTATTTAAGCTTAAGTGTCAAAGCTTATGCTGATGTTGAATAGAAAACAGTATGGTGAAATAATTAAATACAAGTTTACAGTAAACCTATCCACACAAATTAGGTATATTCACAAACTTTTCCTCTTTCCCACACACACAATAGGGTATCATGAAAACTCTTGTTAACAGAGCCACCAACCACTGCTCTGTCCAGGCTTCCCTTAGCTAAACCCATCTTTATTTGTTCACCTTATCTGATGGCTACAATTCTAGAAAATAATAAATAAATAAAACAAAAATAACAAAATTGCTACAAAATTTTGTGCTCCTCTCAACATACAGATTACAGAAACGCTATTACAATTCCTTATATCCCCTGATCTCTGCACTCTTTTTCAAACTGCATATTGAAGATGGCTGTCTCTATCCATTCTTCCAAAGATCACCTCTCTTCCCTCTTAGTTCATTGTGTATACAAGGTCCTTGTTCTTGTAAATTGTCACGTTATGTACAAACTCTTCAACATCCATCCTGAAGAACATAATATTTGTTGCCACAATTATGATCAGTCAGATCTAACTGACTATGCCTTGGTGGAAACCCTGCTCAGAATCAAATGGGTGGGATGTGGGGATTACTATGCTTCACCTTAGCAAATGAAAAAAAAAAACATTTTTTAGAATCATCAGTAGATTTTAAAAGACCAACCAAATAGCAATGAATATTATTGTGTGGAACCTCTCAAGATTTAGGAAACTTGGAAGTGTTAACTTTCTGCCTATCAGTTAACTTTCTCCCCCCCCCCCCTAAAGACCGGAATATAATTTCCGGTCTTTAATACCTCTTGACTTAATTTTGGTGTAGTTTATGGAACCCTGTTACAATTCTTATATTGTATTCTAAATGATGTCTCTGTGAGATTCCAAATATTTAAACCCATATTTATTATTTAATTCTCATTGTTCTGTTTTCATGCCATTAAAATCTTTTTTACTTTTTTTAAATCCTTTTCATGGTCTACCTTTAGAATCATCAGATCTGCAAAATACTCCTCTACAGCTGAAATCACCTCTTGATTCAAAGAAAAATGCTGACCAGTGAGGAAGAGTTTTAGTTTTCGGAAGAAACAGAAAGTCAGAGGGAGCCAAATCTGGGGAATAGGGTGGATGTTCCAACAATTCATAGTGAAGATCCCTTAATTTTCCCATTGCCAAAACACCTTTGTGGGCAGGTGCATTGTCCTGATGGGATGATTTTTTTCTTCTGCAAACCGAGTCTTTTCTCATGAATTTTTCCGTCTAGTCGGCGTAAAAGATCGGAATAACTGCATGATATTCAATTTTATCCATTTCAAGGTATACAGACAACACTTTTGCTTCAGACAGCTGTATAAAACAAACTACTTGATAGAATGACTTGCAATTTCACATGGATGCTTATGACAGATGTACCAACTTAGGAAAAAAAAATCTTGTCCACAGTGTTGTCATCTATGGTCGAGACCAAGAACTTTTCAGACCACCCTCATACTAGAAATATGTTATCCAGTATTTAACCGCAAAGATATCGAATAGAAACTATGTTTTATTTTGACCAATTTCATGTTGTTTCCTGATGAAGTGAAAAAGCATTTCACAAAACTAGTTGAAATAAAGAAACCAGTCTATTTGGCATTTTTGTTTGTGTCAATATTAGATAACATATTTCTAGAATGTCCTATCTCCACAGAAGCTTAAATGATGAAATGCTCAATATAGTTTCTCAGAACTTAAATCTCAATGGAGTAGTTGAGTCGTGAGAAACTATACTGACCATTTTTTAATCCTAAAAAAACAACTGAAAAAAAACTTCCAACATCTTTCTCTAATCCAGAGTAATTTAATAATAAGGTGGTGACACTTTTTGGCAAATGACATATGGAAATATGAGTTGTGCATTGCTTCAAACTTGGTATCACCTCTTGGTCTAGCTCTCACTGAAGAGACCTCAATAAAGGTCGAAACCGGTCTAGGTAGTGACCCTTCCCATAATGCATAGCATTATACATGTCTGCAAGGAGATGTGCTTTGCATTATGGGATACTAAGGAAAGTGATGAGAACTTATTTTTGCCATGAGTTGCCCCAGTCCTGAAGATACTTCAGGAGCAAACTTTGTTTGCTTACACTTGGATAAAGGATTAAACTAAATATATAATTTATAGTCTAACCAAGTGGGGGAAAAACTTCCAATATGGAGAAAAGTTTCTATAATACTATTTGCAGTCTATCTTGAGGTTTGGGATGTCTGCGCACTACATGGCTTGTCAAATGAGTGGGATGAATGGAGTGTACTAGTATCAGCAAAGCTGTGAATAAGATTAATGGAGACTGAGAGTAGGTCATTTATGCATAAGAGCCTCAGTAGCTCATTTGGTATAGCTGAACCCTTTGGTCAGAAAAACCTGGGTTCGATTCCTGTCTATGGCATGAAAAAGCTTTATATGGTCTCTTTTGACTAAAGGTGAGTTAGTCGGTCTCATATGGAGGTAGAGGGTTCCCCCCCCCCAGAAACTTTTTTGTCCCTCAGAACAGGGAAACCAGCCCCATGACACACACACACACGGATTTACAGTCATAAGATTACCTTGATGGACCTGAGTTTCATTCAGGATATCTCCATGAGTGCAGGTCACAAAGATGCCTCAAATGATCTCTTCCATGTTATACCCATAGATTTCACTTATGGATCTTCCCATCTTGTAGGTGGTCTTCCTGGTTTTCTCTTTATTCTTGGTTGTCAAATGAGTATTCTGTATGTCCACCTGTTATCCCTGAGTCTGGGTATGTGGCATGCCCATCTCATCTTGCTTTCATACACTGCAGTTAAATCTTTTAAGCCTGATCTTTCTCTCTTAGCTCGGCATTTCTAACATGTTCGATTTTACTGATGTTACAAATCCTACATTCTATTGCATGCTGAGTTATCCTGAGAGTCTCTTCTTGTTATGTTCCATGTTTCTAATCTGTATGCGAGTGATGAAAGAATGTCACTTAAATAGTTTTGGCTTTGCAGAGATGTCAAGATTTGAATCAGTAAGCATCTTTTAGTCTGTTGAATGACAGCTATGCAGCTTTCTTTTTACTAGTTCAGATAAAATGTTATTCATTTTTATTGTATGTCCTAAATAACTGTAAGCCAACTTGTTCTACAGGGATGTTAGTAATACAAAGGTGACTGTCACTTGTGTCGATGTTTTTAATCCATTTTTTTTTTTCTAGATTCATTTCTAAGCCTATCTCATTGCCGTTTGTGTATATTTTTTCACCCATTTCTTCTAGATCTTCTGGTTTTGAGATCATCAGCAAATATAAGGATTTGTAGTTTTTCCTTATTCCTCTGTTTAGGTCTATATTTTTCAGAATATATTCTACGTCCTCGTAAATAGATTTGTAGAGATCACATTGCCCTGGCAGAGCCCTCTCTTTACATTTATAGGTTGACCAAATAGTTATTTGTGTAGCCTGTTTTTGTTAATTTCTTTTATCATGTGGATGTTAGTAGGATCCACATTTATTTCCAGTAAGGACTGATGACTGTATTGTGTTCAATAGTATCAAATGCTTTTTTGTAAATCAATAAAGAGGAAACAGAGGGTTTCGGTCTTCTCTGCATTTTACTGTTAATTGCAAAATGACCCAGATATGATCTACTGTGGAGAAGCCTCTTCCAAATCCTGCCTGCTCTCCACTGCAGTTGTCTTGAAGAGTGCTTTGGATTCTGTTCATTATTACTCTTTTCATGATTTTATAGTGAGAGAGTAGCTACACAGACTGGACAATAATTTATGTTTTCCTTGTTCCCTTTTTTTTTTAAAATAGAATTTCTATTTCTATTTTTGAGGTCTTCCATTCCACTGGAATCTTTCCTTCTTTGAAGTACCACATGAATCTGAAAGCCAAGGCTTTGAGAATATAATTGATCCACTTTGTCAGATATCTCTGGCCTTAGCATGATCAAGTCCTGAGGAATAGAACATGCCCTTTCTTAAGGGCATGTTCTATTTCTTCTGGAAGTAGATCTGGTATATTGCTTGGTTTTGGAATGATAGGTTCTGAGACTTGGCACTTAGTTGCATAAATGTCATTATAGAAATTCTGCAGAATTTCTTCTATCTTTTTTTTCCCCTCTGTTAGTATGTTTTTCTCCATTTTGGTCCTGTAGAAGAGATGGAATTGACTGTTTAAAATTTAAGTCTTTCTCTATTTTTTTCAGGCTGGTTTTTGACTGCACTGCTTCTCTTAGTTTTTGTATCGTGAAAGCTTCATAGTCTTCTGGAATTCTTTTCCTTCAGATTTATTCTCAGTAGATCTATGATTTGAGGTGAGAGTTTTCTTTTGTTTCACAGGAATTTGACTTTTTCTTGCACTTGTTGAATTTATTAATAAATTCAGTAGTCGTAATTTATGTAGCAGTTCTTAATAGTCCATTCAGTCTCGTCTACGTACTTCCTGAACTTGTGGTAGTCTATTTGTTTGGATGGGCTTTTGGTTTGATGTTGTCCTGATATGTTGTTCTTTTTTGTGGTATATTCTTATAATGGATCTGAGGAATCTGTGGTCAGGGTATGTTGAAATATGTTTCACCTTTTGTATCAGTCTTTTACAGTCTATTAAAATGTAGTCAATTCAATTTTTTATGTCTCCATTCAGTGATTGTCAAGTCCATCTTCTTCCTGGGTGTTTGTTGGAAAACATGTTCATGATAAAGAGTTGTTCAGCTGCAGCAAATTCAGCTAATCTCTCTCTCTCTCCCAGGCCATTTGGACCCATAGACTTTTTTTTGTTTTGTTTTCTGCGTTCTGTTTTGGCATTAAAGTCTCCACTAATGAAAGTGCATGTTGACTTGCAATTTAATACCTGTTCAAGATTCATGTAAAGATTTTCTATTTCTTGATTATCAGCTATGGATGTTGGAACATAGGATATTAATTTTGTTATATTGTTCTCTATTCCAATTAACACACCTATTCTTTCAGATAAGTTACAAAAAAGGATCAACTTGGTGAGCTTAGGTTTAACAATAAAGCCCACTCTGCCTTGTTTGCCATTGCTTGAAGATGCTCCAAGGAGTATTTGTGAGCCATTGCACCATCTTGCTGTCAGTTCTTTTAATCTTTTTGTTTCATTTGCTAGTAGGATATCTAAGTTAATATTGGTTCCTTCTTTGATTAATAAATCTATTCTGTAGTCTCTTGCCAAAGTTAAAGTATTGAGGATACCAATTGCCATTTTCAAAGATCTAATAGGCAGTGTCTGCCTTCATTTGCAAGATTCCAAGCACCCTGGCCTCGTTCAATGCCTTACTGCCACTGTAGAAAGGGGAGTGTGGGCTGTACAGGACTCAGGGCCATTTCTGTTGTTACAGTAGTGGCATCTTTGCTGTAGTCGGATATACACCTCTCCTGATTAGGGTTCTGAAGTGTTCACCAGAACTCTGTTAATGGTGTTGGGCCAGGTCTGATAATGGTTAGGATTCCCAACACCCCATGGTGCACCATGGGAAGGTAGAGTTGACTTTGAATCCCAGTCATAAGCTTTATATACTAAATCCCTCATTAAGAGGGTTCATCCCCCCCCCCCCCCAAAAAAAGAGGAATTCCATATGAATAAATAAATAAATGTATAAGAGAAAGAGGTCTTTACCAAGCCTGAGGGCACTCCAGCAGGTTGCAATACTCAAAAAGAGGTTACCAACCATAACATGCAGTGACCCACCAGAAAGTTGGCTGCCCATGATCGTAAACCAGATGGCAATTTACTGAGCATGCCACAATGCCAGATGTGATCAAAAGATCTGAAAATGTCAAGAACAGTACGTTTCTCCAAAGCTTTTCATGGCACATGTACAGTGGCAGGCAATGTACAAGAGGTCAATTGTGTCAGCTTAACTGGCAGAATTCATACTGATGGCTGCTCATTAAGTGGTAGGTCTCTACATAAAGGAGAAGTTGACTGTTGATGACTCATTTATTTTGAGAGGACTGAGGTATGCTGATTGGTCAGTAGTTTGATAGACTTATCTTCCTTTTTTTGGAAAATGCTATATATATGCTTGCTTCTACACACTGAGATAAGTATATGGCAATTTAGTATATAGAAAATTACAATGTTGGGGCAAAATGTTTGAGTATATTTGAAGAGATATCAGGCTGAGAATTTTTAGTATCATATATGCTATATGAAGGCCAACTTTTTTTTATTTATTTTTTTAAAAATTTTTATCCCCTATAGTTCTCATTTCAGTTCCAGTATATAAACCTTATGCTATGAGATGAAGCATAATCAAGCGTGAATCAAAACAAAGTTCTGATTACATATTATGTATAGACATGTGCATGCACTCACAAATCACAGTTAATAGAGAAATAAAAAGGGGAGAATATAAGATAAGAAAATAATTTCAGGTGAACAAACAATCAATCTGTAAAAGCATCTTGAAATTAGCAGCCTTGGTAAATAAGACAGAAACAGGTGTCTGATGTCAGGAACGAAACCGAGGAAGACCAAGGTCTAAGTGGATTGATACAGTCAGAAGTACTTTAGAACAAAATGCTAAATACAACGATATTGGAATAATGACAAGTAACAGACTAATTTGGAGAAAAATTAGTTGACAGAGATTAACAATGTAAATTTAAATCATGTAGTGCTGTTATAGTAGCCTGAACATTCCTTGAGGATACATATCAGGAAATTGATGGCAAATAAGACTAATGCACAGTCAGTTGCAGAAATTAGTCATTTGAACTAGCATCATTTTCTGCAGTTAGCTCATGTACAATATAAGAAAAACATTTGCCTGCTGAATTCCTAAAATATTTACTGGACCTTCCATTCTAAAATTGTGATTTCCCCCCATGTGATTATGAGATTATAGGCTATTTCCCTACTGAAACCGAGAAAGTAAAAACTATGTAATGTCAGGAAACATACTGAACCAAAGAAAATTATTTAAAACCAAGTAAAATTAAGTATAGTTTCTGGGAAATAATAAAAATTATAATAAATTAATTATAAGATCGTTTTAGCACTCGCTCCAAACACTAGGCTATGTCATGGGCTCATGTCATACCTTTAACGAATGTATAACCTTCACAAAAGTAAACTACCAAAAAACCATCCTCACATACACCATGCAAAAAACGCACATAACATTCCTCAAGCACTGCCTACTCACAGCATCACGCCAAACTTTGTTACAGTATGTGGTAACCACTCCATTCCCGGGGAACAAAAAAATTTGCAATCGAGCTTCACGAGCACTCATCAAGCAGGTCATACATGACAGATTCAGAAAGAAAAATCAAGCTTATTTTTACATCCACAATACAAAACGTAGACTGAAAACCTTGATGTCCCCTAAAGAATGGGCAATTTTTTCTGAAAGCACCCAAACACACATCAACGACTACGCGCTGTTAACTGAAGCTCGACACACAAAAAAATGGTATGCCTTAACAGGCACAAAATACGTTACACATACTGTGCCCAATCTTGCCGACACCTCCGCCTCACGACCCACACTTGACAACTCCATCAAAAATCTGTCACACCACATCTTCACACCCGATGAGATCATCATCCTAAACAAAGGTCTTAACTTCGCGATATCCCCTAAATTCGTACCGAAAAAAGACATCATCATCGAAATCCAAGCGAAACTTGAAAATGACCCAAACAGAGAGACAATATTCCAAAAAATAAACAACATTATAAATAGCAAAATAATAGTAAAACCCAACATCACTCCCAACTTACAAAGTGCCCTTTTATCTTTAAAAAAGAACCCTGATATCATCATCACAAAAGCTGACAAAGGAGACATCATTGTCATCATAAATAAAACTGATTACCACAACAAAATAATGGCCGTCTTAAACGACCAACACACCTACCAAATAATCTACAATGATCCTACCCCTGACCTCATAAAACAGATAAACAGCACCTTAAAAAGTCAAAACAAAATAGATAAAACCACAATGAGACACACAACCCCCGCACTACATGCGCCCCCCTGTATGTTCGGGAACATCAAAACCCACAAAGATGGTTATCCGATATGACCCATAGTCTCCTACAAAAACACCACCACCACCACAGCTCCTTTATCAAAATTTGTTGCCAAACTCATCAAACCACTACTAACAATGTCTATCTGTATGATCAAAAATACAGATGACCTATTCTGGAAATTAAGCAACACTACTCCATCCCAGGATGACATCCTCTCCTCACTAGATGCAACTTCATTATACACCAACGTGGATGTTGCCAAAACTTTAGACATCATATACACACTACTCTCTGAGGACCACACCCTACACACATGCACAAAATTAACACCATATGACATCATTAGTTTAATTAAACTCACAATATCCGCCAACTTCTTTAAATTCAACAACTCCTTTTATGTTCAAATTTTCGGTCTCCCAATGGGCCAAAACATCAGTGGACAACTAGCGGAATTATTCCTGGCACACATTGAATCACTTCTACTCCCCCCAGGCATCACTTTCTATGGCAGATACGTAGACGATATTCTATGCATTGGCAAACCCTCACACATCTCCGCCTTACAAACATCCCTCAACGATTTTAGCAACACACTACAATTCACCATGGAAACAGAACAAATCCATCAATTTCTTAAATCTTATATTAATCGGAAGCCATAACAGAATAGCCACGAAGATATTCCACAAACCCACACATGTCGGAAACTACCTCCATTTCAATTCATACCACCCATATTCTGTTAAAAAATCAGTCATCCTATCACAATTTATCAATGCATACAAATTCTCAACCAACAGCAATTTTCTTAACACAGAGCTCAAGTATTTAACACAGGTTTTCAAAAATCGCAACTACCCCACATCTAATAAATTACGTGAACCGTATGGCAAAATCCTGTCTTAACAATAATATAACAAAAGCAGACTTCCCGACACGTATGGTCATCAAATTGCCATACATCCAAAACACATACAAGGCTTACAAATACATTTTCAAAAACACGGACTATAAGCTAGTATTCACCACAAACCAAAAATTAGCAACTCTCCTGAAACCTACTAAATCTCTCACTCACAAAGAAATATTCAAACACCACAACGTAGTCTACAAATTTCCTTGTCAAAAAGACTGATGTCACCTACACGGGCTCTACAATTAGGTCATTATGGACTAGACTACAAGAGCACTTCAGGGATTGCAATATTCCCATTCCAGAATATCTGAACACAAAAAAACATCGCAACATCAAAAAGAAAAACAAAACACAGAATACAGGGAAGACAGAAATTGCAGCTCACACCCTTGAACTAAAACACATCCCCCAAATTGACAAAGCCATAATCATTGACAAACAAGAAAACAAAACAATGCTTAGAATATCCGAAACTATTGCCATAAAATGCGATGGAAATTCTATCAACGTCCACCGCCCCTACCTAATTTCCGAATGTTGGACGTTCCAAAACTTACAAATTAAGCCACGCCTCCGGCCATTTAGCGACAACAAATGCCCAAATTTGGCAGATGCAACTTGCAGCTTTGACATAGCCCTAATGTCATTCCCACAAAGTTCCGACGATGACCGAAACGGTCCACACTCCGTAAACCCTTGCCCCAGTTTCCACATAAGAATACCCTTCCCCAAAACAAAATTTTATATATATATATATTATTAATAGTAACCCAGGTTTCCAAACTTATTTCCCCATGTCTCAAGCACATCCCCATGTTCTCCCCCCCCCCCCGTTTACATACAACCTTTCAGCAAGAGCTTGGATTTAGAAGGCATCTTTAAACCGAAAATAAGGTATGTACAAAATTTTTCCACATTTTTTATTCTGCCATAATTGCCTTCTATACTCGCCCGTAATGCCCTAAAATATATATATACCCCTTTTTGAGTTATGTTAGCCAATGTATTAAATATAAGGGACACTCCTAAACAAAAACAGGCTAAAATAGCCGTTAATTATATTCCAAGTAAAATTGTTAACAGACTACGATTGTTATTTACAAAAAAATCATCTTTTTAGCATCAACCTACCAGATCTGAGTAACAGTTTCAGACACCAAATTAACTGTGTGAAAAGAATGGTTACTCTTATCTGGCTTGTCAGCTATGTCTGTTAATTATGCACACTCATAGACCAGTTTGTCTGCAGCATAAAAACCTCAGCTTCAAAGAGCAACGTTTCTGGCCAGAATTTAACCAAGGGTTTCCAACTCAAGGGCAGCCTTTTGGTCAGTGGAGACTAGACTGGATACATACACTATCTACCAATAATTGTCGGGACACTTGAGCAATTTATAATTGATACCAGCAGGCAAACCTTAATATCAGGTATGTCCAACTTTGTCTTTGATCACCTCCTGCACCCTTTGAGGGAGGCTTCACACCAATGTGCAGCAGACAGGTGGAATTCGTCTCCATTCCTCCATCAAAGCAGCACTGAATTCAGTAACAGATCGAGGACGTGCTGATCTGGATCTCAATTGCCACTCCAATTTGTCCCACAGGTGTTCGATGGGGTTGAGGGCAGGACTGTGTGCAGTTGTTTAACACCCATCGCTTCATACCATTCTATAATAACTCCAGCTTTGTGGCATGGGATGTTGTCTTGATAGTAACATGGGTCAGTTCCATAAAAACTCCAGTGTAGGCAGAACCTGATTATCCAGAATATCAAGGTACTGGGCTGCCTTCATGGAACCATGGATAATGACCAGTGGTACCACTCCAAACTAGCTGAAAGTACCTCACACCATCACTCCTCCATAACCAAACTTTACCGTGGATACAACAGACTGTGGTAACAAGCATTCAGGCTGCTATCAGACTTGGAAACAGGTGAACCTTGATTAATCGCTCCAGAGTACTGTTTTCCACTGGTCAAATGTCCAGTTAACATGCTCTTTGCACCATGCCAGATGAACTGCCTTGTCTTCTGCTGCTCTTCAGTGGGAACCAGTAAATGGAGCTCTTTTCGTACAGTATTAGTACTCATCAAGGTGTTACTGTTTCTCTGGAACTCATTACGGATGGTCTGTTCTGATTGTAGCTGGTTTTTGCATGCCATCCATTTTAACACCCTCCTGTCCCTGTCAGTCATTTTCAGGGGCCACCCTGGGTGTTTTTCTGCACTAGTGATACCTCTATTTGTTGATCACATCGCCAACTGTTGATTTTGGATGCTCCAGTTGAGCAGCAATGGCACATATGGACATGCCACCAATGTGACAGCCCATGATGATCCCCTCCCCCTCTGGAAGTTACTGAATTCACACCGTATTGTCATATCTGTATTCAAATGCTACAATGCAATACTGCTTCCTAGTATTGCATTGCCTAGTATTGTATAAAATAGAAACCTGCACGCAGGTTTCTATTTTATTAAACCTGGAATGTTCCATAACTTCAAATAACAGGGGTGCCCAGACAATTATTGATAAATAGTGTACTAACTAGCCTGATGTACACTATCTACCAATAATCTATCTTCATATCTTGGTACCAAATGAAGAACTTCTTTTGGTTGAACTTTGTTTTTCATATCACTGATATGAAAATTGGCAATATTAAACTCAGCTCCTTCATATAAATAACTGGGTATTATTGTAATCAACACATAAAAGTATAAAAATAAGCAACTTATGATCTAGTAGTTTCAACAGGAATATCATATTACTAGTTATTCAAAAAAGTAGTTTATAAACTGGTGTATACAGAGAACTCACATTCAAATAGATATACAGTACAAGACTCTATATCTTTATATAAAATTTGTATTGATACTATTCGAGTCACTTAAATCTACATATCATGGTTGCTTGTAAGTCTGTCTAAAAACTGTACAGTTGTTGGACAGGCTTATATTATAAGACTGAATATGCTACAAAGGTACAGTAGACAGAATACACAGGTTTAGTTTACACTACTTAATGGCATTGTAGAAAAATATGCCAAACATAATAAAGTAATGTGTCAATTTTATTGACCCACAGAAAGAATTTGATTCTATTTGGCATGATGCCCTTTGGAAAATTCTGCAACGTTACAGAATAGACAACAAAACAATATGACTCACTGAATCCCTGTACACATCATCTGAAATGATGGTTGAAATCAAGGGGAATTATAGCATTCCCTTTCCAATGGGGTGTGGAATGAGAAGGGATGTAAGTGATAACCAATGTTATTTAACTGCATCCTTGAATATGTAATTCAAGTAATATGTGATCACCAATGTTATTTAACTGCTTCCTTGAATATGTTGTAAACGAAGACTTGGAGAACTGTGATATTAGAATGACGGTAGGAGGAAGAAGAATAAACCATCTAAAGTTTGCTGTGATATTGATCTTCCAGTGAAAAACAAATCAGATCTTCAGGAAATCACCACAAAATTAGCTTATACTCTTAGCTTCCAATTACCAACAGATTATGCCTTATTGACAAACTAGTTATTCAGTACTTCTATATCGAGATGGAACTTGGACCATCATAAAAGATGAAAAGAAGTTGTTACCATTTAAGGTGCTGTAGACTCTTAAAGATGCCTTACACTGATCACATCACAAATTTCTAAGTGAATCAGTTCTTTTTGCCGGTCCAAGAGATGAAACTAAGATTCAAAACAAACAACTTATGTGAATTGATCATATTAGAAGATCAAATGGTCTAGCAATGCAAGTTAGACTAATTTCAGGAAACTGAAAGAGAGGCAGACCTACAATAAACTGGATAGACAATATAAAAAGTTAGATCAGTGCTTTACTTACAGAGCGAAAGTGAAGTGTCAATCAAGGACTGAGTATAAGATTTCTGTAAGGGACATTTCTTAATATCATGGTCCTTTGTACATTATGATGAATAAATGGCATATAGCAGGGGTGTTCACCCCATCGATCGCTTGTGTATTCCTCCTTACTTAGAAATTTAATTAAAACTGAAAACATAATATTTTATTTATCATTATTTTGTATTATTTTTAATTCACTTTAAGTGTATTGCTATTGTTTATTTATTTTTCGTTAAATTGTCAAATCAGTAATTTTCTTATAAGTCCAGATAAATGAATTAACTTGGAACAGTGGAAGTCAAACAGTGAGCCGAGTGAATACGATTATAAGCAAAGTGTAAAAACTCGATTGTAATTTAAATATTAAATATTCCAAAGCACATTACATCGATTTTTTACTTAAGTCCCATGTGAATATTGTAAAAAAATAAACTTTGTTTGTCTCGATGTAGTTTCTATCAGATGTTTTTGTAAATAACTCTTTTGAAGCTAACTGTATATACTGCTTTAATAAGAATATGTTAGTGTAAAAGGCAATGTTTTTGTCGGCGAAGCTGTGCATGGCGGCATTAGAAATATTGTATTTGAAACTTGTATGTATGAGAAAGGCTTGCAGGCTCTAGGTGTAAACATGTCCGAAGTCAGTCAGAAAGAGTTCAAAACTTTCCGATGGCTGGCAACTTGCAATCAAAAGAAAACGGAGGAGAACAAAAGGTGTGCCGAACTTGAAACTTAAGATGAAAGACTCATACCGACTCTTTGGGGGGTTGCCAAACTTCATGTGAGGTCTCAGGGGAGGCTTAATAAAAAGGGACTGAAGCAAACAGAAGGGGTCCAGAATTGCTGTTAGAGAGGAGGCCACCTGGTCCAGAGTCACCGTCAGAGAGACTGCCCGGATCCACGTTGCTTCAGATAGGAGTTTCCCGCTTCCAGAAAGGAGCTTCTCGGTTCAAGACGTTGCTAGAGAGAGACTACTTCTAGGCTGCAGACAGGGTTTCAAATTGCCGAAAGGAAGAGTTCCAATTGCCAGAGAAAAGTTTCCAGGCCAGGTTAATGTTCAGACATTCACCAGTGTATTGTGTTTTCATTACAATTTGATGAATCAAACAACTTCACTGATATTGCTCAGTTAATGGTACTTATTCGCATGGTATTTCAAGATTATTCAAGTAAAGAAGAACTTTTGAAAATTATACCATTATTGGGAAGGGCTAGGGGAGAAGACATTTTTTTGGCATTTGATGAATTTGTGAAACACAAACTTCCGCTTTTTAAACTTGTGTCTATTACTACTGATGGTGCTCCTGCAATGATAGGTAATAAATCAGGTTTCATTTCACAAATATGATTTTTTAATGTACCACTGTATTATTCACCAACAAGTACTGTGTAGTAAAAGATTAAACACAAAAGATGTTTTGAAAATTACATTTACAACTGTAAATTCTGTTCGAGGAAAAGCCCTGCAATGGCGGTTATTTAAATTACAGGCAGATGATGATAGGGTACTTCTGTTGCACAATAATGTTTGCTGGCTCAGCAGAAGTCAATTTTTAGAAAGATTTCTTGTATTAATGATATAAAAAAATTTCTTGATGAAAAAGGGGATATTTATCCACAATTGAGTGATAAAAGATGGTTGTTACACTTACCATTTTTAGGAGATTTCTGTACGAAATTAAGCAATTTAAATTTAGAGTTACAAGGTAGAAATAAAAATTTAATTGCCATGTTAAGTTCAATAAAAACTTTCAAAGAATACTTACTTTTATTAAAGAAAAATATAAATGACTGCAAATTTAGACATCTCCCATATTTATTAAATTTTTTTTGAACAAAATCAAGAAATGCTTCGCTATGATTTAAAAGAATTTATTCGTGAAATAGAATTAGTTGAGGAAGAAATAAATTCAAGATTTAAAGATATTAATAAAACTGAAATGATTGTATCTTTTATCAATAATCCATTTCAAGAAAACTTGAACATCAAAGAAATTCCAAATAAAATTAGTGGGTTGTTTGATATAAACCAAGCTGAAGTAGAACTTGAGATAATAAACATTCAGAATAGTTTACATTTAAAATCAATAAACAATGAAGTCATTTGGAAGTATGCACATGAAAAATTCCCAATATTAACTGATATTGCACTAAAAATTCTGCCGTGTTTCGGATCGACATACTTGTCAGAATCCGCTTTTTCAAATATGACCGTCATAAAAAATCAATTAAGAAACCAAATTACAAATGATCATTTAGATGATTGTCTGCAACTGGCCAATTCTTCATATCAACTTGACTATGAAAATATTGCAAGGTCCAAACAATGCCAAATTTCACATTAACTTTTTTTTTTTTTTTTAAATCAACCAGCATTTCCTGTAACATGTGAGTTTGTAATCAATCTGTTGTTTTTTCTAACCTTGGTTTTCCAAAATAGAGAAATAAATATTTTATTCCAATATTTTTTTTTTTGTTGTATTAAAATAATTAAAAGTGATAAATAAATTTTTAAATATGCAAATAGTTTTCAGTTGTGTATTTTTTTTTTTTTAGTTGTTTATTTGTGCGTAATCAGATATCAGGTTGGGTGAACGTGATCTATATAAGAGAGTAGATCGCCGAATAAATTTTTATAGAAAAGTAGCTCGCGTAGTAAAAAAGGTTGAACACCACTGGCATATAGTATGTGAATGTGTATAACTTTGAATAGAAAAAACAGATTTATAGACTAACAGGATGGATTACAAATGAATAGGTTTTGCATTAAGCAACTGCAGATTAAGAAACCAAAATTAAGAAATTAAAACTAATTAAAACTAATGAGAGTGAATACTAAAGGTCAAAAAGAAGTGTTCTATAAATAATTAGAAGTTGACTGCTTACATTAAGCTGCCTACATAATATTAAGAGGGGTGGGGTCAAAGCTGTATAACTGAGAGGAGACCTCCACATGCCCTTTAAGGAATGTGGAAAACCGACCAGGCTTCTGACATAACGTCCAATCCTCAATTCTCTTTGTGCACCCTGTTAGGGATTTACCTAGATACTGAACGGACGAGGATGGGCTGGCAATTTGGGATTTAGCCGACCAAATTGCATTCTTATTGGCTTAAACCAAAATAAAAAATGATGGTACAACATAACAGAATTTCATGCCTGCTGGGGCATTGCCCGGTTAAACAAGGTCACTGTTGTTTTCGACAGAGAAAAAGGGAAAACAGCGAAAAGTCAGCTACTGGAACAAATCCTAAAACTTACCCCAACTCAATATTCACCAGAACTGAAGATCAGTACTATCAACATAAGAAGCCTGAATGGCAAAGAAATGGAGCTGGCTGAGGAATTAGATAAGTACCAGATCAACATAATAGGGTTGATTGAAACAAAAACTAATGAGATCTTTCTAAGCAATAAATACAAAATGTTATATTCAGGCAATGACAATCAAGGAGTAGCCATAGTATTCAACACTAAATACAAGGCTAGTCTTCTTGAATGGCAAATAAAGTGATGTGGGCTAATATCAGAATGGGGAATTGGACAATGAGACTTATTTGTGCCTATAGTCCCACAGAAGGTTCTACTAAGGTAGAAGTGGAGGAATTTTTTGATGCTTTAGAAAAAGCAACTGACACAATGAAAAAGGAAAAGTGGGTCCTTGTTGGGTATCTAAATAGCAGAGTAGGAAATGATTGTCAGACATACAAAAATATTTTGGGAAAATTTGGAGAAAAGAGCAAGGCTAATAATAATGGCAAATACTAGTTGGATTTCTGTTCAGGACATGGACTGGTTATTACTAACACCATGTTCCAAAATAAAAATGTGCACAAATTCACATGGAGAGAAGATGCAAGGAATAAGAAAAGTCTTTTTGCCTATGTTATTGTCGATAGTGATGTTTTCTCTCTAGTGCAGGACACCAGAGTGTACAGAGGATTTGAAATTGGAAGCGATCACTAATTAGTCTTGAGCAGGTTAAATTGAATTTCATATTGAAAAGAATGACACGTAAGAAAGTTTTAAAGCGAATAAAAGTTGAGAAGCTCTCAGATGTGAACTGTAGACTGAAATAGACAAACAATATTCAAGAAAAAATGAAAGAGTTTGAGAACAGGTATCAAACCTTGGAAATTCAGTGGCAAGCTCTAAAGAAAACATTGATTGAATCAGTCAGAGAGGCATGTGTTGAAGTTGTCTGCAAAAATAGAAAAATCAGAACTCCATGATGGACACAAGAAGTTAAACAGGTAGGGAAGGAAAAGAAGAAAGCATATCAAAAGTTTCTGGCAAATAAGTCAGCTGGTGCCTTTAGAGAACACAGAGACAAATGTAAGAAAGCTAAACACTGTGTAAAACTAGCTAAACAAAAGTCATGGGAAATAAATATCAAGAAGGTGGCAAGATATTATGGAGGTTGTTGAAGCAGCTCAGAAATGGAAGAAATAGTGCTGTAAAAGGAATGAGATGATAAAGGTGATATGAAAACTGGAGAAAATGATATCCTTGAAGTACAGAGTAATTACTTTGAAAAATTGTTAATTGAAACAAGCAGTGATGACAGCACAGTGATAAACAACACTGACCAGGCATGTAATCAGGAGTAGATGATATTCGACTAGAAATGCTCAAGTATGGTGGTATAAAAGTCTTACAGTGGCTGCACTGCATAGTTCAGAGGGCTTGGACAGAGGGACGTATGCCAGATGATTGGCATAGAGCTCTCATAGTATCCATATATAAAAAGAGAAATAAAGCTGAATGTGAGAATTACAGAGTTATTCCTCTACTGAGTGTTCCTGGCAAGATCTATGCAAGTATACTTGAGAAACGGTTGAGAAGAATTGTGGAAGAAAAGCTTGGTGAAGAACAAGCTGGATTCAGCCCAAATAGAGGATGTCAGGATCAGATTTTCAGTTTACAAAGTTAAGAAATCATAGGAATATAACAAAGATCTGTATTTCAGTTTTGCAGATCTGGAAAAAAGCATATGACAAGGTGCCACGAGAGAAGTTATTCAAAACACTACAGTTGTATGGTGTCAGTGGGTCATTATATCAAGCAATACTCAGTCTTTATTTGAGTTGTAAGTCAGCAGTTAGAACTGAAGGAACTACAGGAAGATGGCTTAATGTTAAATCTGGTGTCAGACAAGGATGTACGTTAATCTCTCTCTTATTCGTTATCTATATGGATCACATTATGAAGGAAAGTGGTATTAACATGATATCAAAATTGGAGATGTTAATCTCAGCTCTTTGCTTTATGCAGATGATGTTATACTTCTAAATAAATCTGCTACAAGTCTGCAAGATTCCCTGACTAAATTGAACAACTGTTGTAATAGATATGGTATGAAGATCAGCATTAAAAAGACAAAGACGATGAAAATAGTCAGAAACATTGAAAATATTAACTGCATTGTGAATAGAGAACCTATAGAACAAGTAAAACATTTCAGCTACTTAGCTACGATTTTTAATGAAGATGGTAAGTTAAATATGGAAATAGACAACAGAATCAACGAAGCTGGTATGGTGGGAAGTCAACTGAATAAATTTATATGGAATAAGAGAAATTAACCAAAACTCTAATTAGATGTATACAAGACAATGTTCAAACCAGTTTTAACTTATGGATCTGAGAGCTAGGTTAGAAGTAAAACACTTGACCAAAGACTAGAGATCGCAGATATGAGTCCTGAGAAAGATTAGGGGCATGAACAGATGCCATCAATGGCAATATCATATTAAAAACGAGGATATTAGGAAAGAACTTGACATTGTCAGCATACAGGAATGCATTAGCAGAGCTAATCTCAGGTGGTATGGTGACTTAAGCAGAATGGGAGAGGAAAGATTAGCAAAAAAAGTGTTCTCTGCCAAGGTTGGCAGGAAAAAGACCCAGAGGAAGACCAAGATATAGGTGGATTGATACAGTAAAAAGTGCCTTAGAGGACAGAAATATAAGATCTGATAATATTGGAGTCTTGACATTTAATAGACTGATTTGGAGGAAAATTGTAGATAGGAAGTTAGTAATTATGTGAATTTTTCATGTAGTACTATTATATCCTGTACACACCTTGAGGGTACATGGCAGAAATTTGATAATGATGTAAGAAAATAAATTAGAAATTAATAGATTGATGCAATATATCACATATGGAGGGATAACTAAAGGCCATCAAATCTGTTTAAATTCAGACAATGTACAAAGGTGTCACAGCTCTGAATATAAATTTTCCATAAGGAATCTACTCTTGTGTAAAGCTTAGTTTTCTTCCAAAGGAATCCAGTGTTTAGTACAGACATGTTAATACTGACCATAACACCAGATTAAAACTTTCAATAGCATCCTTAAGTCAGTAGAATTTTTAGTGTAAGAAAAGGTAATGGCCAGTTAGCAGAGGAAGAAATTTCATTACTTTTGGATAATCTATAATAGTAGTATTAGTAAAGATTATTAGGTTTGTGGATTTGAGGCAATCTGTATATCTGAGGGCCAGGAACAAGATACAAATATTAATGATAATACACAACCACTTACAGGCATCAAAACCCAATCTGCTATTATCAACTGAACCCTCCTCCATTATGATTATAGTACATCTCAGCTATCCCAATTACATCTTGCATGATTCCTTCTCTCTCTCTCATATATATAGTTTATTGTGGCTAAAGATTATCTCATTTTATAGCTTTAATTTGCTGCCCCTTTACTACTGATCTCTAACAGTTGATTATTACAAATCTAATTAAAAACTAGCTCCCTTGGGCTGAAAGATGAACCAAATCATTTGCTATCAGTCATGATCTAACACAAATACTTAATCTGCCAAATAGAATACCAGATAACCATCATTCTTTCACTGCTCAAGATACCTTTTCAGAATACCTTTTCTTAACTGGCTCTCCTTCCAATTACTACAAGTAATTGGAAGGAGAGCCAGTATTTGCTCTCCTCTTGGCAACTGCAACCATTATCTTATCTTCTTTCTTTACAGATTGATATCTCCTTCCATCCAATCACAGCTAGATATCCTATGGCACTACAGTACTATGGTGTCAAGAGATAACCTGAGATTTCTATCTAAACCTCTTTTTCATGATCTGATTACTATTTCTGCTTTTTCCTGAACAAAACATCTGCTCTGAACAAGTAGCTAATGTACTCCTTAGCCTCTAAAACATGTTGCTATCCTCCTGATGCAGATGAACCAAAACTAACGACCATAGTGTGTTCATGGAAACGTGTTTGTAGGTTGAATGTTCGCAAGTTGAATTTAAATTTTTTATAAGATACTGTTACAATTTTTAATGAGTTCCAGAAATAAATATCTTATTACAAAGATGGTAAAAATGAATAATTCAAAAATAATTCATTATAATCAATCATCATTAAATATGCCATCTCTTTTGGTTCTTTCATGTCATTGGTTCATTTGGTTCCTTCAAGCTCAGTAACTTTTGGTACATAACGAAAACAAAATTAATTTCGTATTAATTTGAAAATTAAATATCACTTTTTTTCATTTCTTCATACATGTTTATAGCCAACTATTAATACCTTTGTAACTTAGAAAGAGAGCCTCCATAGCTCAGTCGGTATAGACAAAGCCCTTTAGTCAGAAAGACCTGGGTCCGATTCCAGCCCAAGACATGAGGAATCTTTATCTGGTTTCTGTCGACTAAAGGTGAGTTAGCCAGTCCCATATGGAAGTAGGGGATTTTTCACTCAGAAACTCGGGTTTTTCGTCCTGAAGAACAGGCAAACCAGCCCCGTGAACCAGCCCACACGAATCTAGTCATAAAATACATACTTAATCCCTTATTAGGAGGGCTCAACCATCCTAAGAGATGGGGGTAGAAAAGGGGAACCCCATATGAAATAAATAAATAGAGAAAAACTAGCCAATTGATTCTGAATCCAAACTTAGTGTTCCATTTCTTTGATGACATTACATTTTCACAAATAATTATAGACTGAACAGAGCTTGCACTGTGAGTATAACCATAAATATTTTGTCTTTTAAAATTGCAAAAACTAATGAAATGATTCACATTATCAACATGAAGAGTTGAAGTGACTGCCATTTTCAGGTTGCATAATTATATCCAGTTTAGTTTCCACAGAAATTAATTTATTTTCCATTGAAAGCTCTGATGAAGATTCTTTGCATCTAAACAGGACTTGCACCCATATTTTTCCAATCAAAGGGTTTTGCCTACATCAAATGAGCTATGCAGGCACCTTGCTTGTTCACAAGTAATTCTATACAACAAAATTACTTGAATTACTGTATACAATTATGATTACATTGTATATTTAGTATTATATTCAGAAAATGGAGTTAGGTAATCTGGGAACTTTGTTCTAGAGAACAAAATACAGAACTTTTTCAAGCTATGCAATGATATTCATCTGTATCTAAGAACGCTATGCAATGATATTCATCTGTATCTAAGAACGCTTTGCAAACATCCATGCTGCAACAACGATATGTTGGTTGAACAGAGCTGATATCCTCAATCAGGTAATTACAGTTGGATCATGATTAGTATTAGATAATTGAAATAGATTACATGACTGGAAGCCAAGGAGACAAAAATAGAAATACTATTTTTCATTTAAATAACACACACACAACTAGTTTCATCTTCTTAGAAGACTAAGTATTCTATATATTATTTTCTTAATCTGGAGTTGCAGAACTGATTCCTTAAGAGTTCCTAGATCATCTCAACAGTCAACACCTTAAAATACAATTTACTTCAGAATTAGAAGTTGATGGCTCTCTCTTGTTCCTAAATTCAAAATGTATCTGAAAAAATTGAAGATCTCCATTTACAGAAAACCCACTCAACCAATAGACATCTTAATGCACATTCTCATGACTCAAAAACTTGGCATCATCTCTAAATTAGGTAAACATGCTTGCTATCTTCACTGTGAAGAAGAGGATATAAACCAAAATATATATATATCCCATTCCTTGATGTCAAACTCGCACGTGTATCTGAAAAATTGAAGATCTCTATTTACAGAAAACCTTGCTCACACCAATAGATATCTTCATGCACAATCTCATCATTATCCACCTAAAAACTTGGTATTATTTCTGCATTATGTAAACATGCTTACTCCCTCCTCTGAGAAGAAGAGGATATAAAAACATGGAACTAGTTTCTTAATACCTTTCAGAAAAATGGATATTCTAAACAGATAGTTAGAAAGCTACTATTTAATCCACCTCCTCATCACATCGTATATCAGCTCCATTTCTTCTAAGCTAGCTAACGTTCTCAA
This sequence comes from Typopeltis vanoorti, assembly GCF_054136105.1. Taxonomy (NCBI): domain Eukaryota; kingdom Metazoa; phylum Arthropoda; class Arachnida; order Uropygi; family Thelyphonidae; genus Typopeltis; species Typopeltis vanoorti. The sequence goes on from NC_143571.1 coordinate 40,737,609, forward strand.
GAAATTTAAAATCCGGACTTCTTTCACTCCTCTGTCCAAGCTCTGTTCCTTACTCAGTACAAGTAAAAACAAAAAACATAACAGCTTAAAATATCCTGGAATTTACTGTCTTTGGTGCATCTGCAACATGCTCTATTTTGGTCGGACTGAAAAATCCATTGAACTGCACTTGGAAGAGCATATGAGTTCTAGTTTTGCCATATATGATGGCATATGGCAAAACTAGAGCTAGCACACTATCTAATCACATCTTTAATTCCACTGACCCTAATCATAAAAATTTTATCACTCATCCAGTCATCTGGAACAAATCAGAGAAAACCTACAGATGCTATGATGAACTAGAGAAAAGAATTGTGGAATCTAAGAAAATCTCCCTCAATCCATTACATCTAAACACTAACTCAGCTATAATCTTTTTGATTGCCATTGCACTGCTATCCAACTTTGGGGTTCATGAGATCATGACCACTTTCATTTCAGACAAATTATGGACTCTACAACCGTGTTATAAATAACTATTTTAATTTCCCTGACGATTCGACCTTCATATTAAGGTCATCATCTGGAGTTTACAAATATATTATTATTATTATTATTATTTGACACCTCCAGGGAGTCCAAAGACTCATCGAGGGAGAGTGTGCCAACAGCATCGAACGATTCGTCCCCTTACAGAGACAAGCTGAATTACATTTCACACAGTATGCTAAAGAGACAATGATATGATCGACAACGGTTATTCTGCTGGCATGACTTCTGGTGAAAATACAATATAAAAAAAATTAAATAAAAAAAATACAAATAAAAAATAAATTAATTACTTAATTAAAAACTACAAAGCTATATTCTATTTAAGATGACATCAGAGAAACATTCTTTCATATAGATTATTCTGTTTATTTTATCTGATGTCCCTTTAATGTATAGAATGGTTACGGTTTTATTGTAGTCTATCTTTGTTTTTAAGTGAGGTCTTGTAGAGAATTTTGTTGATAGTATTTTGACTAACCATTTTTTTTAGGAAAGTATTGCTCATCATCATCAAATTCCTGCCATGTACCCTCAAGGGGTGTACAGGATATGATAGTACTACATGAAAAAAATTACATTATTAATTTCCTATCTACAATTTTCCTCCAAATCAGTCTGTTACGTGTCAAGACTCCAACCTTATCAGATCTTATATTTCTATTGTCTAAAGCACTTTGTACCGTATCAATCCCCTATATCTTGGTCTTCCTCTGGGTCGTTTTGCTGCCAACCTGGCAGAGAACACTTGTTTTGCTAATCTTTCCTCGCCCATTCTGTTTAAGTGACTATACCACCTGAGATTAGCTTTGCTAACGCATTCCTGGATGCTGACAATGTCCAGTTCTTTCCTAATATCCTCGTTTTTAATATGATACTGCCATTGATGCCATCTGTTCATGCCTATAATCTTTCTCAGAACTCTCATAGCTGTGGTGGTCAAGTGTTTTACTTCTGACCCAGCTCTCAGATCCATAAGTTAAAACTGGTTTGAACACTGTCTTGTACACAGCTAATTTAGTGTTCCGACTGATTTCTCTCTTATTCCATATGAATTTATTCAATTGACTTCCCACCATACCAGCTTTGCTGATTCTGTTGTCTATTTCTATATTTAATTTACCATCTTCAGTAACAATTGTGCCTAAATAGCTGAAATGTTTTACTTGTTCCACAGGTTCTCCATTCACAACACAATTGACATTTTCAATGATTCTGCCTATTTTCATTGTCTTTGTCTTTTTATTGCTGACCTTCATACCATATCTATTGCAACAGCTATTCAATTTAGTCAGAGAATCTTGGAGACTTGTAGCAGATTTATTTAGAAGTATAACATCATCTGCATAAAGCAAAGAGCTGATATTAACATCTCCAATTTTGATATCATGTTTAATACCACTTTCCTTCATAATGTGATCCATATAGATAATGAATAACAAAGGGGATAATGTACGTCCTTGTCTCACACCAGATTTAACATTAAACCATCCTCCTGTACTTCCTTCAATTCTAACTGCTGACTTACAACTCAAATAAAGACTAAGTATTGCTTGATATAATGCCCCATTGACACCATATAACTGCAGCGTATTGAATAGCTTCTCTCTTGGCACATTGTCATATGCCTTTTCCAGATCGACAAAACTTAAATACAGATCTTTGTCATATTCCCATGCTTTCTCGATTATTTGTCGTAAAGTGAAGATCTGATCCTGACAGCCTCTATTTGGCCTGAATCCAGCTTGTTCTTCACCAAGCTTTTCTTCCACAATTCTTCTCAACCGTTTCTCAAGTATACTTGCATAGATCTTGCCAGGAACACTCAGTAGGGAAATACCTCTGTAATTCTCACATGCAGTTTTATTTCCCTTTTTATATATGGGTACTATGAGAGCTCTACTCCAATCATCAGGAATTCGTCCCTCTGTCCAGGCTTTCTGAACGCAGTGCAGCCACTGTAAGACTCTTATACCACCATACTTCAGCATTTCTAGTCGAATATCATCTGCTGCTTTTCCACATTTCAAGCCTTTGATGGCTTTTTCTACTTCAAGTATGGATATGTATTCCTGACTGCATGCCTGGTCAGTGTTTTTTACCACTGTGCTGTCATTACTGCTTGTTTCATTTAGCAGTTTTTCAAAGTAATTACTCTATACTTCAAGGATATCTTTTTCTCCCGTTTTCATGTCACCTTTATCATCTCTAATTCCTTTTACAGCACTCTTTCCTCCATTCTTAAGCTGTTTCAACAACCTCCAGAATATTTTGCCACCTTCTTGATATTTATTTTCTATATTCTTGCCAAAGTCCTCCCATGACTTTTGTTTAGCTACTTTTACACGGTGTTTAGCATTCTTGCATTTGTCTCTATATTCTCTAAGAGCACAAGCTGACTTATTTGACAGGAACTTTTGGTATGCTTTCTTCTTTTTCTTCACTGCCTCTTTAACTTCCTGTGTCCACCAGGGAGTTCTGATTTTTTTTATCCTTACAGACAACCTCACCACATGCCTCTCTGGCATAATCAATCAATGTTTTCTTCAGAGTTTGTCACTGAATCTCTGAGGTTTGATTCCTGTTCTCACTCTTCCATTTTTTCTTCAATAATCTTTGTGTATTTTAGTCTACAGCTCAGATCTGAGAGCTGCTCAACTTTTATTCGCTTTAAAACTTTCTTACATGTTATTCTTTACAATAGGAAATTCAATTTTATCCTGCTCAAGACTAAATAGTGATCACTTCCAATTTCAAATCCTCTGTACACTCTGGTGTCCTGCACCAGGGAGAAAACATCACTATCAACAATAACAGTCAATGAGACTTTTCTTATTCCTAGCCTCTTCTCTCCATGTGAATTTGTGCACATTTTTATGTTGGAACATGGTGTTAGTAATAACCAGTCCATGTCCTGAGCAGAAATCCAACAGATATTTGCCATTATTATTAGCTTTGTTCTTTTCTCCAAATTTTCCCAAAATATTTTTGTATGTCTCACAATCATTTCCTACTCTGCTATTTAGATCCCCAACAAGGACCGACTTTTCATTTTTCATTGTGTCAGTTGCTTTTTCTAAAGCCTCAAAAAATTCCTCCACTTCGACCTTAGTAGAACCTTCTGTGGGACCATAGGCACAAATAAGTCTCATTGTCCAGTTCCCCATTCCCACATTTGCCCACATTACTCTGCTTGAGACTGACTGCCATTCAAGAAGATTAGCCTCGTATTTTGTGTTGAATACTATGGCTATTCCTTCTTTTCCTTGATTGTCATTGCCTGAATATAACATTTTGTATTTATTGCTCAGAAAGATCTCCCCAGTTTTGGTCTTTTTTGTTTCAGTCACCCCTATTATGTCGATCTGGTACTTATCTAATTCCTCAGCTAGCTCCATTTCTTTGCTATTTAGGCTTCTTATGTTGATAGTACCAATCTTTAACTCTGGTGATGTTGAGTTGGGGTTTATTTTCAGATTTGTTCCAGTAGCTGACTTTTCGCTGTTCGCCCTGATTCCCTGGCGAAAACAACGGGGGCCTTGTTTAACCGGGCGACGCCCCAGCCGGCATGAAATTTTGTCATGTTGTACCATCATTCTATATTTTGGTTTAACCAATAAGAATACAATTTGGTCGGCTAAATCCCAAATTGCCAGCCCATCCTCGTCCGTTCAGTATCCAAGTAGATACCCAACAGGGTGCACCACGAGAAGGTGAGGATTGGACATTAGGTCAGAAGCCCTGGTCGGTTCTCCGCATTCCTTTAAAGGCTATGTGGAGGTCTCCTCTCAGTTATACAGCTTTGACCCTTAAGCACCCCAGGAAAGTATTGCTGATAACTTTAAACTCATCTTTAAGCGCTTGTTCATTGGAGCAAATCTTCAAAGCCCTGTGTTTTAGAGTATTAATGACACCTAGTTTTTGTGTTAGGTAATGGTAGGAGTTTATGTGTACATATTGGCCAACATGTGTCGGTTTCCAGTAAACAGTGAAGAAAGACTGCCAGAAGGAAGATGTGTGACAAGTGTATTTAGAAACGGAACTGTTCCGCTTTTCAATCTCAATTGTGAACTGTATGCGTTGTTTGCTTAGGTGGCTGAGGAAAGTGTCTGTTTGTCTGGCTGGCGGCCATAGGGCCAGATAGCAAAAACATCGTCAACGTATCTAAGCCAGACTTTGGGTTTTAAAGGAGAGGAATCTAGAGCATGTTGCTCAAAATATTCCATATAAAAGTTAGCAACGGGGGGGGGTGATAATGGCAAGCCCATTACTTGCCTTCTTTTTGAAGGTAGAAAGCGTTTTGCCACACAAAATAACCAGAATGTAATAGATGAGCAAAGAGTGCCTGCCGTGATATGGGGAGGGAATTTGTCCTGTAAAAGAAGGATTGTGTCATTGATTGGATTGGAACATTCATGAAGAGGGAGAGACATCAAACTGACTAATAAATTATCTTTTTCTAATGTAATGTCTGATTATGTTTATAGTGTTGTGTGTTTCTGATACAACAGGGGGGATGAACTCGAAAACAACCCTAATTATCACTAGGTGATAATTAGGGCTGTTTATACTTTTGACTATCGGCTGGAGCGGTACGTTTTGTTTGTGAATCTTTGGTAGACTGTAAATTCTCGGAGAACAAGAGTAGTGCGGAAGTAATTTTTTGACTATATCTTCAGGCCATGTAGTGACTGATTTAAGTAGCTTCTCTGTTTTCTTTTTTATTCTATTGGTTGGGTTGTAGTTAACAAGTTGATAGGTACTGTTGTCCGAGACTATCAGATTCATTTTTTCTAAATATGTGGTTCGATTTAGAAATACTATGGCAATGCCTTTATCATCTCTAGTAATTATGATATCCAGATTTGATTTTAGTGATTTCACCGCTGTTAATTCGCGTTTCAATAAGATGCTCGTTATTGTTTTCTTATAATTTACATTTAAAATGTTAGCGGTTCCTAAACATATTTTATCTGCTATGGTAGTTGGGATGAATCTTAAGCCTCCTTCAATACTATAAATAAAATCCAGTTTGTTAATTGATCTGGGTGCTAAGGCAAAGTTTAAACCTTGGCTAAGTGGCGAGAGTTCATCTTTGTTTAAGGAGTGGTTGGATAGGTTGACTACGTTACTGTTACCTGAAGGCAATTGGTTATGTTGATGAGGGAAATTCTTCTAGCTGTAGTATCTTGCCTGAAGTATCTTCAGAACCGGGGCAACTCATCGAAAAGGTGGACTAAGTTCTCATCACTTTCATCATCATCAAATTCCTGCCATGTACCCTCAAGGGGTGTACAGGATATGACAGTACTACATGAAAAAATTACATCATTACTAACTTTCTATCTACAATTTTCCTCCAAATCAGTCTGTTACTTGTCAAGACTCCAACATTATCAGATCTTATATTTCTATCGTCTAAGGCACTTTGTACCGTATCAATCCACCTATATCTTGGTCTTCCTCTGGGTCGTTTTCCTGCCAACCTGGCAGAGAACACTTGTTTTGCTAATCTTTCCTCTCCCATTCTATTTAAGTGACCATACCATCTGAGATTAGCTCTGCTAACGCATTCCTGGATGCTGACAATGTTAAGTTCTTTCCTAATATCCTCATTTTTAATATGATATTGCCATTGATGCCATCTGTTCACGCCTCTAATCTTTCTCAGGACTCTCATATCTGCGGTCTCTAGTCTTTGGTCAAGTGTTTTACTTCTGACCCAGCTCTCAGATCCATAAGTTAAAATTGATTTGAACATTGTCTTGAATACAGCTAATTTAGTGTTCCGACTAATTTCTTTCTTATTCCATATGAATTTATTCAATTGACTTCCCACTATACCAGCTTTGCTGATTCTGTTGTCTATTTCTATATTTAGTTTACCATCTTCAGTAAAAATTGTGCCTAAGTAGCTGAAATGTTTTACTTGTTCCACAGGTTCTCCATTCAAAACACAGTTGACATTTTCAATGATTCTGCCTATTTTCATGGTCTTTGTCTTTTTATTGCTGACCTTCATACCATATCTATTACAACAGCTATTCAATTTAGTCAGAGAATCTTGCAGACTTGTAGCAGATTTATTTAGAAGTATAACATCATCCGCATAAAGCAAAGAGCTGACATTAACATCTCCAATTTTGATATCAGGTTTAATACCACATTCCTTCATAATGTGATCCATATAGATAATGAATAACAGAGGGGATGATGTACATCCTTGTCTCATACCAGATTTAACATTAAACCATCTTCCTGTACTTCCTTCAATTCTAACTGCTGACTCACAACTCAAATAAAGACTAAGTATTGCTTGATATAATGCCCCATTGACACCATATAACTGCAGCGTATTGAATAGCTTCTCTCTTGGCACCTTGTCATATGCCTTTTCCAAATCGACAAAACTTAAATACAGATCTTTGTTATATTCCCATGCTTTCTCGACTATTTGTCGTAAAGTGAAGATCTGATCCTGACAGCCTCTATTTGGCCTGAATCCAGCTTGTTCTTCACCAAGCTTTTCTTCCACAATTCTTCTCAACCGTTTCTCAAGTATACTTGCATAGATCTTGCCAGGAACACTCAGTACGGAAATACCTCTGTAATTCTCACATTCAGTTTTATTTCCCTTTTTATATGTGGGTACTATGAGAGCTCTACTCCAATCATCAGGAATTCGTCCCTCTGTCCAGGCTTTCTGAACTATGCAGTGCAGCCACTGTAAGACTCTTATACCACCATACTTCAGCATTTCTGGTCGAATATCATCTACTCCAGCAGCCTTTCCACATTTCAAGCCTTTGATGGCTTTTTCTACTTCAAGTATGGATATGTATTCCTGACTGTATGCCTGGTCAGTGTTTTTTATCACTGTGCTGTCATCACTGCTTGTTTCATTTAGCAGTTTTTCAAAGTAATTACTCCATACTTCAAGGATATCTTTTTCTCCTGTTTTCATTTCACCTTTATCATCTATAATTCCTTTTACAGCACTCTTTCCTCCATTCTTAAGCTTCTTCAACAACCTCCAGAATATTTTGCCACCTTCTTGATATTTATTTTCTATATTCTTGCCAAAGTCCTCCCATGACTTTTGTTTAGCTAGTTTTACACACTGTTTAGCTTTCTTACATTTGTCTCTGTATTCTGTAAGAGTAAAAGCTGACTTATTTGCCAGGAACTTTTGATATGCTTTCTTCTTTTCCTTCACTGCCTCTTTAACTTCCTGTGTCCACCAGGGAGTTCTGATTTTTTTATCCTTGCACACAACCTCACCACATGCCTCTCTGGTAGAATCAATCAACGTTTCCTTCAGAGTTTGCCACTGAATCTCCAAGGTTTGATTCCTGTTCTCAAACTCTTTCATTTTATTTTCAATAATATTTCTGTATTTTAGTCTACAGTTCACATCTGAGAGCTGCTCAACTTTTATTCGCTTTAAAACTTTCTTACATTTTATTCTTTTCAATATGAAATTCAATTTTATCCTGCTCAAGACTAAATAGTGATCACTTCCAATTTCAAATCCTCTGTACACTCTGGTGTCCTGCACCAGGGAGAAAACATCACTATCAACAATAACATAGTCAATGAGACTTTTCTTATTCCTAGCCTCTTCTCTCCATGTGAATTTGTGCACATTTTTATGTTGGAACATGGTGTTAGTAAAATAACCAGTCCATGTCCTGAGCAGAAATCCAACAGATATTTGCCATTATTATTAGCTTTGCTCTTTTCTCCAAATTTTCCCAAAATATTTTTGTATGTCTCACAATCATTTCCTACTCTACTATTTAGATCCCCAACAAGGACCAACTTTTCCTTTTTCATTGTGTCAGTTGCTTTTTTCTAAAGCCTGAAAAAATTCCTCCACTTCTACCTTAGTAGAACCTTCTGTGGGACCATAGGCACAAATAAGTCTCATTGTCCAGTTCCCCATTCTCATATTTGCCCACATTACTCTACTTGAGACTGACTGCCATTCAAGAAGATTAGCCTCGTATTTTGTGTTGAATACTATGGCTACTCCTTCTTTTCCTTGATTGTCATTGCCTGAATATAACATTTTGTATTTATTGCTCAGAAAGATCTCCCCAGTTTTGTTTTTTTTTGTTTCAGTCACCCCTATTATGTCGATCTGGTACTTATCTAATTCCTCAGCTAGCTCCATTTCTTTGCCATTCAGGCTTCTTACGTTGATAGTACCGATCTTTAACTCTGGTGATGTTGAGTTGGGGTTTGTTTTCAGATTTGTTCCAGTAGCTGACTTTTCGCTGTTCGCCCTGGTTCCCTGACGAAAACAACGGGGGCCTTGTTTAACCGGGCGACGCCCCAACCGGCATGAAATTTTGTCATGTTGTACCATCATTTTTTATTTTGGTTTAACCAATAAAAATGCAATTTGGTCGGCTAAATCCCAAATTGCCAGCCCATCCTCGTTCGTTCAGTATCAAAGTAGATACCCAACAGGGTGCACCACGAGAAGGTGAGGATTGGACATTAGGTCAGAAGCCCTGGTCGGTTCTCCGCATTCCTTTAAAGGCTATGTGGAGGTCTCCTCTCAGTTAAACAGCTTTGACCTTTAAGCACCCTTTCCTTAGTATCCCATAATACAAAGCACATCACCTTGAGGACATGTATAATGCTATGCATTATGGGAAGGGTTGCTACCTAGACCGGTTTCGACCTTTACTGAGGTCTCTTCAGTGAGAGCCAGACCCAGAGGTGATACCAAGGTTGAAGCAATGCAGAACTCATATTTCCATGTCAGTTGCCAAAATGTGTCACAACCTTATTATTAAATTACTATGGATTAGAGAAAGATGCAAGTTTTTTTCACACTTGGTTAGACTGTAACTTATATATTTAGTTTAATCCTTTATCCAAGTGTAAGCAAGCAAAATTTGCACCTGATGTATCTTCAGGACTGAGGCAACTCGTGGCAAAGGCGGACTAAGTTTTCATCACTTTCCTTAGTATCCCATAATGCAAAGCACATCTCCTTGCAGATATGAATTTTGCATTGCTTCAACCTTGGTATCACCAAAGGGTTTGGCTCCCACTGAAGAGACCTCAATAAAGGTCGCAACCAGCATGGGCAGTGACCCTTCCCATAATGCATAGCATTATACATGTCTTCCCTTATAGAACCTCAATAAAGGTCGAAACCTCTGGGGTTTGGCTCCCACTGATGAGATCCTTAAGGGTCAAAACCAGTTGGAAGCTTGGATGATGGATGGCAATGCTGTAGCCCATGAAGTTAACTGAGGCATGGCTGTTGCTGCTACCCCTCAGATGAAATATGAGCAGTTCTGCTCGGTGGTGGGGTGAGCCTGTTACTGAGGGGAACAATGCTGAGTTTTGATTCTTCGAGTCGCTCATTGTTAGATGATCCAGGGGATCTCACAAGTTTTTGGAGAGATAACCCTGCATTTAATACAGGGAAACCTGTCTAGGTAGTGATTCTTCCCATAATGCATAGCATTATACATGTCCACTGTTGGATTCTGATTATGTAGAGATTAGAGTAATTATTATTTGGTTCAGAATCCAACATGATCTTCCATCACAAAGGCTACAATTGTAAATATTATTTAATGTGTAAACAACTTATTTTACAATTTAATATTCATATAACTACTTTAATTTTGTCTAATATCTAATTATTTAATCAAAGATATATGTATTAATAGTGATAAGACGGTATTAAATATTATTAAGCTATTTTAATTATTACTATGTTAATATTATAAGAATTTATATTCAATATTTTAACTGCGCATTTATTGAAATGTAAACATTGTCTATTTATTCCTGTTTGTAGAAGTTTAAACGTTATGCAATAGCTCAATTTTATTATATTTTGTTTTGTTGTCATGGAAACATATGTAAGTGAGCGAGCACGTTTTGGAACACCAAAACTTCTCAGTCTCACTGAGAAGCATTTGCTTTTCAGAATAATGAGAAATACGATAGGATAGGCAACACATCCTTGTCCAGTCCTCAACGAAATTTATGATTTTCTGATGAAAATCCATCAGAAATTTAGATCCATATACATTCCTGAGAGAGATGTGAATATCCTTATGACATTCATTAGAGTAAAATTATAGCTATCAATCGCAACTGTAGACTCCTCCCATAGTGTCAGTAAATTCTTGAAATCATCTTTTTTGTCTTTCCAACATAGTGCAAAGACTTTCCCTTGCTGCTAAGCTCATATTTCAACCTTCGACAGTTTTCCCTTACACCAGACCTAGAGAATGTCTCTTCTTTTTGCATTTACGTACAATAACAATCTGTACAATACTGAAAGTGCAAATCACTGAGTTCAGGACATATATAATAGTTATCCACTGTAACTCAGTAACCTTTCTCCAGCAAGGTTTAGTAAATTCCATTACCACAACATCAACAAGAGAATATCTAAATATTTATCATGTTCAAGTACAGTCTGCTTTCCCCTGTAAAGTTGGAAATCCCAAAGTTATCCACTTTGCAGTTCGCAAAACAATAATTTACCCCATACTTTGCTCTCTTTTGGGAAATATACTGTTTACATTTCAGTCTGCCTTTGAATGTCATAATGATATTCACATCTCTCTCGGGAATGTATATTGATCTAAATTTCTGATGGATTTTCATCAGAAAATCATAAATTTCGTTGAGGACTGGACAAGGATGTTGCCTATCCTATCGTATTTCTCATCATTGAGACTGAATTGTTTTTCAGTCATAACATCACAAAGCATTGATGTGTTCAGAATCTATTCTATAGACCATACATGTAGAAATCCATTTCGAGAGTGAGCTTTTTCACAATACCTTGAGCAATCAAGAGTGTTATGAATGCAAGTGGTATGTAGATATCTATTGGGCTCCAAATTGTACTGTGAGAATGCAGACTATATTCATCTTATCTTGCTTATGTTGTTGGCAAGCATAAAGATAAGTCTGTTCCACTGTTAAGGAAAGAATATCATCGTTTAGAAATAGATGGAAGAAGCCTAAAATGTTGCTGTGGCAAAATCTTCAGTAGTTCCTGGTTTATGTATGAATGGAAACTGGTTTATGTTGGAAGGTTTTTCTCACTTGGTTAGACTATAAAATATATATTTAGTTTAATCAGTTCAATTAGTTTAAGCAAACATAGTTTGCGCTTGAAGTATCTTTAGGACTGGGACAACTCGTGGCAAAGGTGGACTAAGTTCTCATCACTTTCCTTAGTATCCCATAATGCAAAGCACATCTCTTTGTGGACACGTATAATGCTATGCATTATGGGAAAAATCACTACCCAGACCGGTTTTTCCTGTATTAAATGCAGGGTTATCTCTCCAAAAACTCGTGAGATCCCCTAACAATGAGCGACCCAAAGGATCAAAACTCAGCATTGCTCCCCTCAGTAACAGGCTCACCCTGTCACTGAGAAGAACTCTCAGCATTTGGCTCTACCCAGCGACAGGCTCATCCCCCACCACAGAGCAGAACTGCTCATATTTCATCTGAGGGGTAACAGCAACAGTCATGCCTCAGTTAACTTCATGGGCTACAGCAATGCCATCCAAGCTTCCAACCGGTTTTGATCCTTAAGGGTCTCATCAGTGGGAGCCAAACCCCAGAGGTTTTGACCTTTATTGAGGTCCCTTCAGTGGGAGCCAGAGCTTATACCAAGGTTGAAGAATGCAGAACTCTTATTTCGTAAGGAAGTGAAAATACATTTACTCTACTGTATTTGATACCATAAGTTTACATAGTCTGTTTACAAGATGAATCATATGTCTGTCAGTAGCTACATCAAATGAAAAGATATTATGAAAAAGAAATTATTCATATTTATTTACAGGTATAACAATTCATGCATTGATAACGAAGCAGCAGCAATATGATTGCTTTATAGTAGTCTAGCCTATAACCTAATGAATGAAAATCATAAAATTTTTATTTTATGCTAATTAATGAATTTAACTAATTAATAAGAGTTAATTTTATGCAGTTATGATTTAATACTGCATCTTTACTTTTGTATACCTTTCTCTAGACTGCAAATGACTGTTGTACGGTCTGTAAGTGTTTGTGTGCATAAGTTTTGATAAATTTTAACTTTTTTATAATATTTATAAAAATGTAAATGATAAAATAGACTATGTACATAAATTTTATGCATTCATGACATAACTTTTTCTTAATTTTTTCAAATTATCGAAATCTCTAAGAAATTTTACAATATATGAAAAAAAAAAAAAAAAAAATGCATATAAGTGGATCTGTGCAGCTCAAACCCGTGTTCTTCAAGGATCAACTGTATTTGCTCATCATCCTCATCAAATATATAAAACTATTTGAGTAGCTTAGATGTTTCTATCATATCCCTCGTTTCTCTCTATCAACTAACTTTTGCAACCCACAAATTCTCAATCTCTCATCATAGGGAGCATTTTTTACAAACCAATCACCATCTTGGTTGGTCACTTCTGAATCCTCTCCACTTTATCTCCAAAGAAATTCAGGTAACCAGATGTTGAGCAAAGTAATCCAGATGCAGATGTATCAGGATCTTATAAGGAATGATAATTTCCTTATTTCTGGTTATTAGTGTATTCTTGAATAACCAAGTAATCCTATGAGTGACTTTGGCTAATCTTAGGAGTATGCTCTCTAAACCTCAACTCTATCTACTACCCTCAGATCCCTTGCTTCATCAATTTCCTGGAGTACAGTTCCATCAATGTGATACACAGCTTTAATCTGCTTATCCCAAAATGCATAACTTTACATTTCTCCCATTACCTTTTGCTCATACTGTCAGCCTATTTAATCATGCTGCAAGATCTCCTCATTGCCTTGATTAACTATTACCTTACTCAGCCCAACCCAGTTTTGCATCATTAGTAAATAACTGAATATTTCCCTTTAAATTATTTCCTTAATCATTTAACATGCATATATTAACCTCCATACTGGTCGAGGTGGATAAAAGAGACCTCTCACCCTAGCATTTTTCATGGATCAGAACTTCATCAGCATTCTACCTTTTATCACATAATTACCCTCCTCTCCCGTTAATCCCTTGGCAATGAACGTGTTAACACGTTCATTGCCAAGCTGAAAATTGGAATTTCATGTGGTGGCCAAATTTTTTTTACTTGATAGCGACGTCCATGCGATAACACGTGATCGGCTGACCGGTGAGAACTCGCATCACGCGATATCGTGTGATTGGCAATGATCGTGTTGATGGTGATTTTAGAGCCATTAGTGGATTAACTGTGGTGAAGTGAGCTTTCTATCACTTGTCTTTATGTGTACTGTATTACTTTCCTTTGTTGAATTTGAATTTTGTGAATTTCCTTTACTGTCCTACAATATTTTTTGCTGCACACTTCATTTATTGTCTCTTCCCAAAAATAAAAACGAATTTCACACATGAAAAAATAACCAATCTGGAAATGACCACAAACCAGTTTTTGCAATGAATCTGTTTAGCAATAGTAAATTTGCTGTCTTTTATTCTTCAAATCAGTTCAAAATATGATCTTTTGCTTTCTTTCCCTGCAAAATACCATTATATAGATTGTCAGTTATGAATTTCAGGTTTGGAAATGAATTTGTTTTTGTATTTATGAACAACAAATGATGTTAAACTGCATTACTCAGTTTCTGATTGCGAGTCTTTTTTAGAATCAAAAATTTATATCTTTTATATCTCCGTCTTTTGCTTAAAAGACAGAGCAAAATATAAATCTTAAAAATATAATATGATTCAAAATTTGTGCTCATTTTGAAGATTTTCTACTGGTTTCCCCCACTCCTCTCCTGGAACTCAGTTACATAACTACTCTAAATTTCTACTGGTTTGAATCCTTTCACAGACAGTATCCAAAATCTATTACTTTATTTTATCATTTTTACAAAAGAAATAAGGCAATGATAATGTTGTACCGTCAAAGCTTCTAATTCTATACTATTTCTTTGCAATCTAAAATCGACTGTCTGCTGAAATTATTCTAAGTTTTAGAAACACTATGCTATGTTTTCACCATGTAAAACTATATGCATACAACACAAAAGAAACTTCACTAGTGTTATTTTTGTTTCTTTTTCTTAAGAAATTCTAAATATTACTACTTCTACTGCTACTCTACTGGCTGCAAATTCTGAAATAATCTATGTCTTAGAAGTACTTGATAATAATCCTCTCAGCTGGAGGAAAAGCTAAAGGCTTAGATTAGTCTCACTGCTATTGAGAAAACTTTGCTGGAAGTCACACTAAAGTGCCTCAAGCTATAGTGCAGAATACATCAAGAATGTCTTGTTTCATTTTCAATTATTGATTAGCAAACATCCTAACACAGAAAAACTGACATTTCTTTTTCAGGTTGACATAGTATTTATTGTCAAAATAATTTCTCAATTTATAATGATCAGTTTCACCTTTATTATTGAAAAATTATAAATTACTTGATAGTTATCTTGAATTATTTAAAATAAAAGGCATATATGTGTTACATAATCATTTATTTTCTTTTGGGGTGGGGGAGGATTATAGACATATTCAGTTTGCAGATATTTCTGAGAATTTATTTTAAAAATCATTCACAAGACGATCATTACAAACCTAAATCACTTGGGGAATATGTTCATGCATTTTAGTGTAAAATAGTAGCAAAAGTTTAGCTACTTCAACAGTGCCACCTATGTAAACGAGAAGAAAATGTCGTTATACCTGCTGATTTTACAACTCTTATATAAATAAGTTTTTCTGGCATGATTTCTCTATTAGTTATAATGTAATCAATTTACAGATTTTTGCACTCTTGTAGAAGAAGAAAAAGTCTTGAAGAAGCTTAGAAATGGAGGAAAGAGTGCTGTAAAAGGAGTTGGAGATGATAAAGGTGATATGCAAACAGGAGAAAAAGCTATCCTTGAAGTATGGAGTAATTAATTCAAAAATTTACTAAATGAAACAATCAGTGATAGCAGTGGTAAAAAAAAAACACTCAACAGGAATACAGTCAGGAATACATATCCATACTTGAAGTAGAAAAAGCCATCAGAGGCTTGAAACGTGGAAATGCAGCAGGAGTAGATGATATTCAGCCAGAAATGCTGAAGTATGGTGGTATAAAAGTCTTACAGTGGCTGCACTGCATAGTTCAGAAAGCCTGGACAGAGGGACAAATTCCCAATGATTGGAATAGAGCTCTAATAGTACCCATATATAAAACAGGAAATAAAACTGAATGTGAGAATTACAGAAGTATTTCCCTACTGAGTGTTCCTGGCAAGATCTATGCCAGTATACTTGAGAAACGGTTGAGAAGAATTGTGAAAGAAAAGCTTGGTGAAGAACAAGCTGGATTCAGGCCAAATAGAGGCTGTCAGGATCAGATCTTCACTTTACGACAAATAGTCGAGAAAGCATGGGAATATAACAAAGATCTGTATTTAAGTTTTGTTGATCAAGAAATTGGCATATGACAAGATGCCATGAGAGAAGCTATTCAATACGCTACAGTTATATGGTGTCAATGGGGCATCATATCAAGCAATACTTGGTCTTTATTTGAGTTGTAAGTTAGAATTGAAGGAAGTACAGGAAGATGGTGTAATGTTAAATCTGGTGTGAGACAAGGATGTACATTATCCTCTCTGTTATTCATTATCTATATGGATCGCATCATGAAGGAAAGTGGTATTAAACATGATATCAGAATTGGAGATGTTAATGTCAGCTCTTTTCTTTATGTGGACGATGTTATACTTCTAACTAAATCCGCTACAAGTTTGCAAGATTCTCTGACTAAATTGAATAACTGTTGTAATAGATAGGGTATGAAGGTCAGCATTAAAAAGACAAAGACAATGAAAATAGGTAGAATTGTTCAAAATGTCAACTGTGTTGTGAACGGGGTACCTGTGGAACAAGTAAAACATTTCGGCAACTTAGGCACAATTTTTAGTGAAGATGGTAAATTAAATATGAAAATAGACAACAGAATCAGCAAAGCTGGTATGGTGGGAAGTCAACTGAATAAATTCATATGGAATAAGAGAGAAATTAGTTGGAACACTAAATTAGCTGTATACAAGACAGTGTTCAAACCAGTTTTAACTTATGGATCTGAGAGCTGGGTCAGAAGTAAAACACTTGACCAAAGACTAGAGACCGCAGATATGAGAGTTCTGAGAAAGATTAGAGGCGTGAATAGATGGCATCAATGGCAATAATATACTAAAAACGAGGAGATTAGGAAAGAATTTGACATTGTCAGCATCTAGGAATGCATTAGCAGAACTAATCTCAAATGGTATGGTCCTTAAACAGAATGGGAGAGGAAAGATTAGCAAAACAAGTGTTGTCTGACAGGTTGGCAGGAAAACGACCCAGAGGAGACCAAGATATAGGTGGATTGATATGGTACAAAGTGCCTCAGACGATAGAAATATAAGATCTGATAATGTTGGAGTCTTGACAAGTAACAGATTGATTTGGAGGAAAATTGCAGATAGGAAGTTAGTAATGATGTAAATTTTTCATGTAGTACTATCATATCCTGCACATCCCTTGAGGGTACATGTCAGGAATTTGATGATGATAACGATTTTCTTTAATAACATTTTCTCTTCTCTAGCTTACTTTATTGTAAGAATATAGTATATAATGCATACATACAAAATATGTGTTAATCGACTGTTTATGTTATCAGTAAGGCTTTCGGTCAACAGCTATATGCGGATTTTCGAACAGCACGTGGGTTAGCACCCCTAAACCCAGCGTTGTTCAAGGATCAACTGTATTTCAGTAATTGGAGAGAAAGGAAAGAACAAGAGATCCCTGGAAATTGAGTAAGGTGTGGTTAACAAAGGCATGAGGACTAGTTTTTTTTGCATGGAGAGTGGTGAATGAGTAGAATGGGTTGCTTGAGTCAGTTGGGAGGCCTCGTCTATCAATGAGAGATGTGACAGATTGTCTGGGTCTTCCACAATGAGTCTTTACACTCCATGGAGGTACCTGTGCAATAATAATAATTTTGTGTAATAAATTTTGTTTAATTAAGGTAAGGTATACTTACCTCAGTCCTGAAGATATTTTCAGGAACAAGCTGTTTGCTCACACTTGGATAAAGGATTAAACTAAATTTATTATAGTCTAACCAAGTGAAAAATAAACTTGCAATAATTTTGTGTATTAAATTCATTTTTAATTTTTGAATTGAAATATCCTAGTATGATAATATAGGATTATATCTTTTTGTGAATTTTTTTCAGTTTTTTTATAGAATTCATATTATTTCTTCTTCTGTAGCTTCTATGGGTGCTTTCACATTAATAAGTTATCTTGAACCATTTTACTTGCAATATTAGCTTGCTTATTATTTCAATAAAAGCTTCATATTTTTTCATGCTAATGAAACCAAGTTCTCCTGAGTTGTTTTCACAATAAAATAGTAAAAAGTTATCTTCAAGTTACTTTCCCAAATTTATCTTGTCTCTCAAGTTGCTACTACATCCATTTCATACCTGTTTAATTTTTGGGCAAGTTCCTGAAATGCTCTGGCTCTTTAAAAAGTTTTCATGTTTTAAGATCCTATTTGAGATCCACTCAAATAGGATCTTAATAGTGATCCACTTAAAAATGGATCTTTGAATAGTGGATTTAAGATCCACTATTCAAAGCTTTGGTCAATATCCATTTTACACAAATTATGGACTCTACAATCGTGTTATAAATAATTATTTTAATTTATAACATTTTAACATTTAGAATATTTTAATTTATAACATTTTTGACCTTCATATTAAGGTCATCACATACGAGAGTGGTCTGAAAGGTTCTCGGCCTAACAATGAAAAAACGAATTTATAATTTCAAAATTATTTTTATTTTTCAACATGATCTCCCTTAAGACTAATACATTTATTTCCAGTGATGCTCCAGTGCCATTATCCCATCCCTGTAGTGGTTCTCAGTATGATCTGCAAAATACTCCTCTACAGCTGCAATCACCTCTTGATTCGAAGAAAAACACTGACTAGTGAGGAAGAGTTTTAGTTTTGGGAAGAGATAGAAGCCAGAAGGAGCCAAAGCTGGGGAATAGGATGGATGTTCCAACAATTCATTGTGCAGATCCCTTAATTTTCCCATTGCCAAAATACCTTTGTGGGCAGGTGCATTGTCCTGATGAAACATGATTTTTTTTTCTTCTGCAAATCAGGTCTTATCTCATGAATTTTTTCATCTAGTCTGTCAAAGATCGGAATAATATTCCCCATGCAAAATCTCGTATAGAAAAAAAATAGAAATATTTTTTCTATGTCGATTTTACATGGGCAATTAAATTATATATTATACTTGTAAAACTATGTATAACTCACTGTACTGAGATGAATGTTGTAACTAAATGTTAAAATATTCGAATAAGAACCACTAGATTTGTAACTAAAATTAACCTCAGACAGGATTAGGCTAGGAGACCCAAGGCTAGCAAATAGTCGCAAAGGTCAAAGGATTACGAGTTTTCCCGCCAAAACCCAGCAATAGTGTGGGTGACGGAAAAAACTCTCCAGTAAATCCTGGGAACTTTAGAGAAGAAGGGCCAAGGTTGGGAGAATGATATAAAAGAGAGAGAGAATGAGTGGATAGGGGGCTCTCATTTTAATGTTTTTGTTCCTACGGCAGGCCTTTCTGAGGATGGGGAGAGTCGCGTTTCCCTCGAGCTCGAGCAGCAGTTCCGATGAAGATGGGAAGTTCGCTAGTAGCAGAGAGACGGCCTTTTTCAGATATTCCACGGTGAGATTCCCTGATGATCTACTTGTGTGTTGAATTATCACATCGTGTCCTAGTGCCCGATCGAAATTTAGCTGGGAAGAAGTGGAACGTGCCCGTAAGCCTTTAGGATCTAGGACTGTGTAACGAACTAGAAAGATTGTAAGTAGAATGTTTCATGTAATATCCTAGATTGCAAAGTTCAAATGAAAAATGTTGGTTCTATTATTTGTGGCATAGAAGGTGTTTGAAAGAATCGGAAAGTCGTATTTTAGTTTGAGTGTGAATAGTAGAACACAGAAATCTACAGATTTGCTTATTATATGTAATGCTAAGAGTGAATGTGGTTTAAGTTTTGCACTTTATAGTTTACAACGTGAGAGAAGTTTAAGTGTGTTAAGTATCATCCAAGTGTCTGAAAAGTTATGTGTAATGATGATTTCTTTGTCTTAAAGCTTAAGCGAAATGCTTAACTGATTTTGTGGAGAGTTAGACAGGTGACAAGTAGTATCTCCAGTGTACTCGTTATCTTAGTTAGAACCAGACACGTAATATGTGTAATTTGAATGTTGTATATAATTTGTCTTAGTAAGAATAAACATGTTGTTTTTGTTAATAGCTTGCCTGATCTTGTTTAGCCAATGCACTTCTCATAAAAATACCGAACCTGTGTGACCTAAGAGTAGTAATAGCCACAACTGACTGATTAATTAATAGGAGTTGCTTGAGATAGAGTTAAATTACAAGTTATTTTTGTGCTTAGCTGAATATTTCTCTTGTATGTAAGGGAAGGAACAACAATTCTTTTATGCAATCCTTAATGGATTGCATAAAATCTGGGTTTAAGGACTTGGCTCCAGCCAGAGGCTTTTCTTAAGACTACAATTCAAGCACGTGCAAAAGCATACCTACGGCCTAGAGACAGTGGGGTGGGGGATAGAAAAAACAAAGTTCAGGACTAAAGGATTAAGATTAATAGCGAGAACTGTGAGTGAATTAGAAATTGAAGTCTATACACAGTCTGAACTAGCTTAAGCAACTACGATATAAAATAAATAAATTAAATAAATAAAACAAATAATTAATAAAAAGTAAAAAATAAATAAACATAAATAATTTTACACCCAATTATTGCTTTATCCTTTTCAAGATAATTAATAAACAAAATGCCTTTAGCATTCCAAAACACCAATGCCCTTTCCTTCTGATGGAGCCAACTTTGTCTTCTTTGGTACTGAACAACCAGCTTCTGTCCACTGTTTTGACTGATGTTTGGATTCTGGTGTGTAATAGTGAATCTAAGTCTCATCCATAGTAATAAATCTATGCACAAAATCAGTTTTATTCTTCTTAAAATGCTCCAAGTACTGTTCAGATATTTTCATGCGAGTGCGTTTTTGATCTGCTGTGAGCAAGCACAGCACACATCTTGCACAAAGCTTTTTCATTTGCAATTCCTCATGCAAACTATATCCTACATGTTCTTTTGAAATGCCTATAGTCTCAGCAATTTTACGCACTTTGACTCGCCGGTCATATAATACCATATCTTGCACTTGAAAATGATTTCTGGTGTTGTTACACTTTTTTTGACGTCCTTCACATAGACCGTCTTCAAGGCTGGTACGGCCACGTTTAAACTCGGCACCCCATTTCTTAATTGTTGAAAACGAAGGAGAAGAGTGCCCATAAACTTTTATGAACTTCGAATGAATTTCTTTTGGCGTTCAACCTTCTTTTACAAAGAATTTTATAACTGCATGATACTCAATTTTATCCATTTCAAGGGATAGACAACACTTTTGCTTCAGACAGCTGTATAAAACAAACACTTGATAGAATGACTTGCAATTTCACAGGGATGCTTATAACAGATGTACTAACTTAGGAAAAAAATCTTGCATTTAGTATTGCCATCGATGGTCGAGACCGAGAACTTTTCAGACCACCCTCGTACTTGTCAATGTCACTGACTCTGTATGTATAGACACATACAATGTCAAATCATTGTCTCTTCAGCATACTATGTGAAATATAATTCAGTTTGTTCTCTGCATATATATGTGTATACTCCAGATGATGACCTTAATATGAAGGTCAAAACGTCGGGAAATTAAAATAATTATTTATAACACGGTTGTAGAGTCCATAATTTGTGTAAAATGAATGCTATTAACTGTGTAACCAAATGAAAGGACTTTGGTCAATACGAGTAAGTCTGTCCAGTAAAGATTACTTGATGCTTGTTTTGTAACAAGTAGATCTGGGCTGATCAGCTCAAATACCAACCTGAAGGACAGTGTGACTCATCTGAATACTCCTTCAACCTGTATGTCTTAGAAGGCTCTGCTGGTAGTATTGCTACTGCCAGTATAACTGAATATTTATGGAATAAATTTATTCAACTAGAGAAGACACTGAAGTAGGAATATACAAGACCCATTTAAATCAATTTGGACTTATGGATCTGAGTTTTGAGAAAGATTAAAAAGGTGACCAGATGGCATCAATGACAGAATCGCATTAAAAATGGAGATATTAGGAACTTGACATTGTTAGTATTCAAAAGTGTGTGAGTAGAGTTTACCTAAATTAGTATGGTCACTTAAAACAGAAATGGGAAAGGAAAGCTTAGCAGAATAAATATTTGATGAAATCAAGATCTAGATAGACTGCTGAAGTTAGAAATGTTCTAGAACAGTGGTTCTCAACCTTTTACCACTTGTGTTCCCCTTTTAAACCCATTTCTATAAATTGTACCCCTTATTTTTAAAATAGCTGTTTTTAAATATTGACACTTTTGTTCAGTGCCTATCTTAATGTAAAATTGTGGAAATGAGGTTTTTCAGCTATTACTGATTATTCTTTGTGTACCCCTGAATAGCCCAGCACGTACCCCCGGGGGTAAGCGTACCACCGGCTGGGAACCGATGCTCTAGAAGACAAACATAAAATTGGACAATACTGGAGTTCTGATAAAGAACAGATTTGGAGAAAAATTATTGATAGGAAATTAATAATGATGCAAATTTAATCACATAGAATCCCTTAGGATTCTATACTGTGTGATCACCTCTTGAGTAAAATACTGGGAATCTGATGTTGCACAAATGACAATGTTAAGCAGAATTTTACTTTGTGTATGAGGCATGTTTAAAAGGAATACTCCAAAATGTTTGGCAGTTTTAATACTAATTCAGAATTTGGGAGACGTTGATTAAATTTCTTAACATACCTGACTTCAAGTTTTCAGCTACTTCCATCCAAACAATTCTAGAAAACAAATATGTATGACATGCTTCACTGGCTTATGCTTTAGTTGTTAGTACTATAATGGTTTCTCAATTTTTTTTCCAATAATTTTTATTTTTCTCATCACCATCTCATCCTTCGTAGTAAAATTAGACCTTTTTTTGTTGTTAATGACCAATGAAAATCCAATCTTTTTCAAAGCCACTAGCAGTTGTAAAGTTAACTTTATCAACACAAGTATATCTTTGTGAAATTTAATAAAATTACAATATCTTAGTACAAGAATTAAAATGTTTATAAACATCCCATTACAAACAAGTTTATTAATATTTCAACCATTTCTTGTAGTGAAATGTTTGTTAACTTGGCTGTAATCCCCGAGCTGAGATATTGTAATCACATCAACTTCCTCAAAAAAGATATACTTCTGTTGATAAAGTAAACTTCATAACTATTAGTGGCTTTTCAAAAGAATTGGGTTTTAAGTGATCATTAACAAAAGGAAGAAGACATGCAACATGGGCTAGTTTCACTACAAGGACGTACAACTTGTTTCAGGGTAAATAAACAAAGATGATGAGAGAAATACAAAAATACAAATTGTCATTAAAATAAAACTGAGAAACCATTATAGTACTAACAACTGAAGTGAGCCAGTGAAGTGTAGCATACATATGTTTTCTTCCTTTTCTTAATGATCACTTAAAACCCAATTCTTTTGACTCATAAAGATGTGTCTCATACACAAGGTGGACTGCATTTCACCATTTTCATTTGTGTATTATCCACAGGAAGGATAACCTTTACATGTTTATGAGTCGCCCATGGAAATATCACTGTCATCTCCTGTTAGTAATCTCTTAGCAGAATGAGATTTAGTGCAAGGCACTGAATTAAGTGATAAGCCAAACTATGAATTTTAATACATTTGTCAATTATTTGCAGATAATATTTGCAACAAAAGTTGAAATAAGAAGTTTAATTCTAATCCTGGATTCCTGATAAGAAAAAAAGAGAACCCATTTATACCAGCAGATACTCTTTCAGTTCAACCTAGCAAGGAAATAATTAATACCATACAAATGGACAATGAAACTGCCATAAGTAGACATGTGCAGCAATTCTCAAAAAATACCATTTGAATGTATTCTTCCCAGTGATCAACAAAATCTTAAACATGTAATAATTATTGCATAAGCTATACATATTAAGCATAAAGAGATCAATCACCAAAAGAGCAGTGTATGAAATAAAATGCCAAAGCAGTAAAAGGAAAGAAAGTCAGTAAGATTATCTGTTAAAATAAATTTAGTTTAATCCTTTATCCAAGTGTGAGCAAACAAAGTTTGCACCTGAAAGTATCTTTAAGACTGGGGTAAGGTGGTACAACACCGGGCAACTCCTTGAAAAGGTGGAGCAAGCTTACATCACTCCCATCTCAGTATCTCCCATAATGCAAAACACATCTCCTTGTGGATATGTATAATGTTATACATTAAGGGAAGGGCCACTACCCAGACTAGACCTTTATTGAGGTCTCTTCAGTGGTATCTCCACATCTGGGCCTGGCTCCCACTGAAGAGACCTCAATAAAGGTCAAAACTAGTCTGGGTAACGGCCCTTCCCTTAATCCATAACATTATCATATCCGCAAGGAGATGTGTTTTGCATTATGGGAGATACTGAGATAGGAGTGATGTAAGCTTGCTCCACCTTTGCAACTAGTTTCCCGGTGTTGTACCACCTTACCCCAGTCCTGAAGATACTTTCAGGCGCAAACTTTGTTTGCTCACACTTGGATAAAGGATTAAACTAAATTTATTATAGTCTAACCAAGTAAAAAATAAATTTTCAATGATTATCTGTTAAAGCAATGAAAAAGAACAGAGAGTATGACGATAAGACTAAACAGGTGCAAAAAAGCATATACAGACGAACAAAAACATGTCATTATTTCATTAGTTCATGTATGTGAGAGAGAGAACACAACAGTGGAGCTGGCATTTTGAAGTGGTTTTTGCATCTTCACTATGTGCTTTTGTATGTATCCCACAGCCCTGTGTTCGCGGTGTAGGAAAATTAACAGTTAATCAAAATAGAGTCTAGTGTAAATAAACACTAGTGTAATATGTTATTTCATTATAGAAATGTTTTGTTCTCAGTAGTTGAGCACAATTCAAGTTCCAAATTCCACCAAGAATCAAACCATGAAACATATAAAATGTCAGCATAATAAAATATTTCTGATATATATTTTCTTATTAAAACATACCTTCATCATTTCTCTAATGTGTTTATACACAGCACCAAGCACCAATCGGGGGGCTAAACAAAGATAAGTCATCTTAATATTTTATTTAAAAAATCTTATTTTTTAAATATAAAATTAAAAAATTTTATTTTTCATCTAAAAGAAAAAAACATTTAATCAAACCCATGCAGATACACACACTAGAATGTTATTTAATAGGAATCCATTATTTCATTTTTTTAAAAATGTTTGTCAAAGTATTTTTATATTAATCTAAAATTATTATTATTTTGTTAAAATATCACTTTTATTAAATCACTTGTGGAATGAAAGGATCCATGTCTTTTTGGATTTGGAGAAAGAAATGGCATACTTCACATGATAGTTCAAGGACCACTAGTTCACAGAAGCTACAGATGAGTCAATTCATGATATACAAGATAAAGTACCCTGGAATTAGATGTCTACTGATGACGTAATACTGATTAACCAATCAAGAGGTGACAAATGATGTTAGAACTATGGAAGTCGAGGAGATCTAAAAGAGGATATGATGTTCCTCTTTCTTGATGAAAGAAATATGATGGCACTTCATTTAAGCTTGCTGAGTAGGTTATCAGAAGAATTTATTTAAATAACTGCAATTTTGTGAGAAGAATGGTGAACATGATGTCAATGCTGCCAACAGAAATGAGAATAGAATGAAGTGGAGACAGGCCAGTGGAGCATTATATGATTGTAGAGTGGTGATAAAATTTTAAAACAAAGTTTTACAAGAATCTAATAAAGCCAGCAATGATATGTGGAAAAGAATGTTGGGCAGTAAAGAAAAATACAAAGAATGGAAGTGGAGATGTAGTGAATGTTGGAGTTATAAGGCAAGATGGAATTAAAAGCAGCATTACTAGAACAAGAGAGGTGGGAAGAGTGGCTAACTAAGGAAAAGTAGAAAAAACACTAGTAAACAACTAAGTTTCTTCATGAAAAGGGATAAAATAAAACTAACAAAAGCCTTAATTATACATTATTATCTACAGTGGTTTCTTACTCTTCATTTTCTTCTTGTCTCTTGCTTCTTCCTCTATGTTATTAGAGTATTTGAGGCTAAGGACACATCTTTCCCATCTTATTAAACTTTCCTCTTCACTGCAATGTCTTCCCTTTCAGGTATTTTCTCTAACCTAAATAGGTAGGCCTTCCATAATGCCTGATCAGTGAAGAATGAAGGATTAGACCAAAATCCCAATCAAATGATGGAAAACAAGTAAGTATAATGAATGCCAAAGTACCAGGACTCTGTACTTTTGCCCACACTCCTCTTCTTATTCATAAATTACTTAACCTCAAAACTTTTTCCATCATTTATCCAACAAGACTATTGCAATATTCATCCTTTTCATTTGACAATCCTTGCAACACTCACATATCCCAAGCTACAAGGTCTTCTATAATCTATGCTTGAAACATTAATGCCATCAAAACTAGCCTTATTTCAAGCAAGGAAGAACATCCCCTCACCTAACACCTTTTCCTGGAATAAGCTAATCACATCAACAACCTCTCCTACATTCCAAAAAATCTTATTTGGCTCAAGACATTTCTCACCTGTATAACTAACAATATCAATCCCTGATCCTACTCCCACATTACACATATGGGGTGAAGAATTGTAATAATTTCGGCTTTCATTTTGAAATTATAATTAAATAAACTTTCTTGCACCATGAAAAAAACTATTGTCATTTCAAGCACAGGACATAAATGAGTAATCAAAGCACACAACAGTATGCCGGAACGGAAGTTGCTCAGTTGCATTTCCGAGCATGCATGGCAGTGAAAAGAATGTTAGGAGACCACTTGGTGTTCAGCTGTTTGGGAATAGGAAAGCAAAACAGGAGAACCGTGAAGTCTGTATCATCAAATATAAGAGAACTGAGCAGAAATTAGGAGAAAAGTTAGAAATGGAAGACAAAGGATATATATATATATATATATATATACTCTATACTATAAAATAAGCTGAAACTGAAAACGGATGTAGGCTGTAAAATTTCTGTCAAGGTATTTGAAACTCAGGGGCTACCCTGAGTGTTGAGTCTTCAAAATTCGAGTCATCGAAATTCAAGGAAAACTGGCCCACCAGTCCGGAACTTGGGGGGGGGGGGTGCCGTAGGTGTCAGGGTATAAAAAAAAATTATATATATATATATATATTTTAAAGAGAGATAAATGAAGTTTATTGTAGTAATTTGGGTGAGAAAGTGAAAATCGTCAGTACTTTACTTCGATATGATAAAAATTAAGAAGGGCTATAATGTCATACAATTCAATACATAAGCTGTGTAGAAAGAATGGATGCGAGTGTTCGGATATGTAGAGCGAGTTTGAGCGAAGATTAGATTTGTATAAGAGGGATGGCCTACACCTGAATGCGTTTGGTATCGGGAGTCTAGAAAAACTAATAACTGGTATGAGACCTAAAACAGAGTCAGGCAAACTAAATTATAAACAGAGGAATAGTGAGAATATGAGTATAAGAACGACAATGTTATATAACTGTGTTAATGATGGGAATGGGCTTTGTCATGGAAATGTTGATGAGGAGAGAACAATTTCAACTTTGTGTTTGTCCAGTTTAGATCCATTAAACGTGTGAAAAGATGTCTACATGTATAAGGCATTAGAGAAGAGTAGAGATCTGCATGCTGTCCAACTGTGTCAGGCAGACTGCCGACAAGAGTATACACAAAAGAACATGCAGGTAGATTATTATGTCTGTAGACGAATGCTAGGAGTATCAGAAACAAAGCGATAAGTTTGTTGCCTTAGTCAATATGTTGGGACCTCAGATTGTAGGCGTTAGTGAGACCTGGCTATCAGAATCAGACATACTAACTGGTAACGAGTAAAGGGTGCACTATTTTTTAGTAAGGATAGAGAGGATAGGAAAGGAGGGGGCATGCTGCTAATGGAATCGGATGACTTGAATCCAATTAGAGTGGAGACCTATGATTGTAGTACAACTACTAACAGTATTTCACGTGGCAGTTAGTTTGAAGCCATCTGGTGTGAGGTGGAACCTAACAAGATCAATTACATAGTATGGTGTTGTTACAGACCTGGTAGATCGGTTGCTAGTGATGAAATGCATCACCAAATAGACAAGATGAGCACAAAAAGAGTAATCATTATAAGAGAATTTAATTATACAAATATTGATTGGGTAGCAGTATGAAAATGAATTTATTGAGCTGTTGCAAGTTAACTTCCTCAAGCAGCATGTGTCCGAAGGAACTCGAGGTCAAAGAGTGTTAAATTTGATTATAGTGTCAGAGGGTGTTTCAGTTAAAGATGTAACTATTCTGAACTCCAGTTGGTGACAGTGATTATGTGGTATTCACTTGGGAAGTGACTAAGTTTATGAATACTCCATTCAGAAAAGGTTACATGCTGAACTACAAAGCAGAAATTATGAGCAATTAAGGGGTATACTGAGTTCAGTAGAATGGGATCGGTTGATGGAAGGGAAGTATATCTACGATGCATGGGAAGCATTTAAACAATACTTAAATGATGCTATAGCAGAGCGTGTCCTGAGAATTCAAAGAATAAATAGGGTAGGAGTCAAATGGATATGTAATCTTATTAAGCAAGAGATTCGTAAGAAAAGGATGATGTGGAAGGAATACCGTATGCATAAGGATGATGTGCATTATGAAAATTATAATACGCAGGTTAGAATAGTCAACTGTTATACAGAAAGCAAAGTCTGAGCATGAAAAGAAATTGGCTCTGTGTACTAAAGACAACCCACAAGAATTCTATCGATATGCTGCAAGGAAAAGAAAGAATGTATGAAAGTATAACTTTTCTAAATGCAGATGGCATGAGGGTTACAGATGCAGAAGAGGTTCTTCTACTAATGAGTGCCCATTTTGTTAAAAGTTATCAACCTGGTGTATGCAACATTGAGCTCGCTGCTACCCTCTTCACTGGATGAAGAAATTTAGGTGTATGAGGACGAGCTATTAGAGCTGCTGCACAAACTAAAAAAGAATTCAGCAATAGGGACTGATGGAATATCAGCACGTGTGCTAAAAGATTGTTCAGCTGAACTGGCTATTCCTTTGACCAGGCTGTTTCATATGAGTCTCAGAACAGGGAAGATTCTGCAGGAATGGAAAGAGTGTATGGCAATTCCATTGCACAAGGGTGGTGCAAAGACTGATATATATCCAACTATCGACTAATTAGTATCTCAGGAGTCATGGTGAAGATTTTGGAAAAATTTGTTAGGACTCCCATTCAGAAATGGGGTGACAGTGAATCTCTACATTGCAACGAGCAACATGGGTATACTAAGGGAAGGTCATGTTATAGAATGTGAGCAATTTGCTCACATTCTATAACAATGTTACCATTGAACTAGACAAGTGGAATGGATACACCCCGATACTTTTGGATTTTGCTAAGGCTTTTGACAGAATACATCATAGTAGACTGTTGCATAAATTGGAAAATATGGGTTTGGGTTATAGAATATTAGCGTGGATAAGAGGATGGCTGTCTGAAATATCAAAAAGTGGTATATGGAGGATATGAGTCTGCAAGATTTAAGGTAACCAGTAGTGTACCACAAGATCAGTACTTGGTCCACTGTTATTCAATCTATATAATGATATTGGGAAGGATTTGACAAGCAACATACAGCTATTTGCTGATGATGTAAAGATAGGTAGGGTAATCAGGAATGCTGCTGATATGCAGTACTTGCAAAATGATTTGAATAGGCATGGGAAAATGGATGTCAGTAAATGTAAAGTCATGCAATTCAGTCTGATATCCAATGTCATATTATATTGATGAAATTATGCTTGAAGAAACTGATGAGGCTAGGGATTTTGGAGTGTTAGTAGA
Organism: Typopeltis vanoorti; assembly: GCF_054136105.1. Classification (NCBI taxonomy): domain Eukaryota; kingdom Metazoa; phylum Arthropoda; class Arachnida; order Uropygi; family Thelyphonidae; genus Typopeltis; species Typopeltis vanoorti. The sequence goes on from NC_143571.1 coordinate 40,767,335, forward strand.
TAGGAAGTTGAAGTTCAGCGGCTATGTAGCAAAGGTTGCAAATACAACTTAAAAGATAATTGCATTGCTGAAACAAATGTTTGCATGTAAAGATAAGAATGTCATTTTGCCTATTTACAAGGCATTGATAAGACCTCACTTGAACTATTGTGCGTATGTCTGGTCACCTGGTTTCCATCATGATTCTGATATATCGGAGAGAGTGCAAAGGAGAGCGTTTAAAATTATATCTGGGATTATGGAGTACTAATTATGAATACAGACTGATAATTTGTAGACTGCAGGCAGTAGCAAATAAGAGAAAAAGGGATGGTATGATTGAGACTTACAAACTTCTGAAGGGGATCATACAGGTTTACAGTTAATGGAATTTTTCAATTTATTGAGGGTGGGGAAAGGATAAGAGGGCATCCTTGAAAGCTGAGAATGAAGGTCACTAAGAAGGGGGCGAGGGCTTGATTTTTCTCTCATAGGGTGGTGCGTGATTGGAATGGATTACCATTGGATGCTGTGAGTGCAAGCAGCGTGAATGAATTCAAGAATAAGTATGATAACTGGTGTGTGTAGTATATGGTCTCCCTCGATGAGTCCCTAACTACCTGGAGGTCTTTCTTAATAATAATTAATCCCTATAGGATTTATTATAGTTAAACAAGAAACTTTATTGATTTACAGAAATGGGCCCAGTAAAGTCTATGTTGTATATTTAGTATTCTCAGTTGTAAGTGATTTGAAACTTACAATTTTAGTAGATATTTCTTCAGTAAAGTATACTGATACGGTTTTAAGTGATTTATTCAATGAAGTATGCTGAAGCTTTCATATAGAAAGAGAATTAATTTTAAAGAAAAGAAACAGTTAATATCGTTATAGTGATTTATTCAGTAGAGTTTGTTGCTACTTTCATATAGAAGTAAACCAAGTTACTGAACTGTTTTGCATGAAGTTATGTTTTCTTCTCTGTTTCATGATTTCAGATGCAAGAAGAGTTTCAATTATGCTATTATGTTACTGTCATATAGAAAGCAATTTTTGCATTAGTTTTTTTCTCATATGAATCCAAGAGAATGAAAGTTCTATAGGAGGCAAGAGACTAAATGTTGCAGAAGTAGAATAACTGTTTATGCGACTGAAAGGAAGTTGTGCACATTAAAGTGATTTTCTTGTTGAAGAATACACCGGTGCTTGCATAGTTAAGTAGTTGATTTGTTGTTGTATATATGTGTTATGTCAAGATTTTTATTTCGATTATAAGATGTGTGAAGACTCAATCTCTTAATAAATTTCATGAGTTAATAGTTTAATTTAGAAGATAAGATGCTTATGTGATATCTTGGGATACAAATCTATGTGAGCTAGATTTGCCATCTAGTTTTAGGTGTTCTTTTTGTTTTGAATTCAAGAGTTAATCATTTGGAGTGTGAGAGTACATAAAATACCCCCCTCCTCCCCGACACACAATTCTCTCATATACTCACTCCAGTAACTATCCCAATTCAACTATTTTATTTATTCCACTTCTAAAAGTATTTTCACAGGCACTGTTCAATGAACTCGATAACCATTCCTCCACTTTTCCTCATGCCCACGAGCAGCTGCTCGTCATGGTCAACATCCACTAACTCTCTTAGGTCCAAAAATACCAACTTCCTAGGCACACTCCCATTCCCCTCCTCTTCCTTTTTTAATATTAATCCCCATTTTCAATCATAAGAAACTCCATATGAAGTATACAGGAAAAAAAATGAACACTTGGAGAGCCTACATGCTACACTGCACTACCACCCAGCACAAAAATGCATCAAACACTCAAGGCATATTTCATATCAAATGAGAAGAAAAACCAAGAGTATGAGTACCTGAAGTATAGTAAATGGTTATAACATGAAATCTGTCATTGACATCTTACAATAAGCCCAGAACTGACCGAGGCTACCAGTCAAATCAACAATACCATATTTACTCGAATATAACATGCACTTTTTTCCCCAAAATTAAAGTTAAAAAATCAAAGTGCGAGATATATACAGGGGATTTTCGGAAACTAAAATTTTACAGGAAAAAACTAAATTGACATTTATAATTAAATCCTCTGTATTCGTTATAATTTATAATTGCTCAATTTACAAAATAAATGCATTTAAATTTTAATTAGCGTTATTTATGTGATCGGCCGATCACCTTCATCACATGATATATTTGAATCTTTAGCGACAATGCTTCTGTAATTAAATTAAAAGACAGTTTTATTATTGCTTGTCCTTTTATCACTTCAGAATTATAAGATCATTATTTAAAAAAAAAAATAAAATAAAATTGAAAATGGGTATGACTTACCAAGAATCTCCTATTTGCTATTGCTAATGAGCATTGTCAAGGTCAACTATCCAAATAGCATCATCTTCTATCCCATCTTTAAAAAAACAGGGCATTAGAGATTTTTTAAAAAATCTCTAATGCTCAGTTTTTTTAAAAAAACTCTTTGCATTTATTTCTGGCAAAATCATGACCCAAGTTCTCAAAATCCAGTTACACAATAGTTCTAATGATGTCACTTAATCCTCCCTGCCAGCATCAGGTCATAGCCACCTGGCTGCCATCACTCCGTGTAGAATTTTCAAATGCAGCCCTTGAATGGTTTGTTGACTGATACATCCAAGGGCTGTAGACAAGGTGGTTTTGCACCTTGAAGAGAGCTGGGCATTGAAATAAGGCCCCTGGCCATTTGTCCCCAACTGTTCTAATGCAATCTTGAACCATTGTAGTGTCCACCCACCCTTTTTTCTTGAACTCTTACATGAATTCCAGGGGGAAATTTTCCCTTCAGCATTGTTTTCCTTTTCAATATTACGTCCCTCTGAAACTGCCATAACAACATTCACCATTTCTTAAAATTTTAAACTTATTTCATATGTGAAGTTAATTTCTTTTTTCGTAAAGTAAAATCAGGGTGCTAGATATACGCAAGGGCGAGTTATATTCGAATAAATACAGTAACATTCACATTTCAATATCATATATATTCAAGTAATGGGGCAACTTCAATCTTCTTCTGTTGGGATGATATATAAAAAAAAATCTATAATAAAGCAAGCGATTAGGGAAAAGAGCAATCTGTTGATGTTTCCTTGAACAGGTGATGGCCATAGCCCTTGGAAAAAACAAAGTGTATGTGTGGGGGGGAGGAGGCAGTTCACAAAAAACAAAAGGTAGATGGAATGAAAGAGGATATAAGACTAGAATTTGGTTCATTAAGTTTTAGAGCAAAGTAGAAGAATGGTGGTTGCCAGTTTGATTGGGGAATAGTAACCATGAAAATAACTACACAAAGACAATATAGAAACAGAGTACCTATGAGTGACTGGAAGGAGTCTGAAAGAAATTTTGAGAGGGAAGATGATTTAAGCAGATGGCATCAAGCATTGTAAGGGAGTCTGGTACATCCTCAAATGTGCAAACAATATTTTAAGGATGGGGGAGACCTGGGATTTATAGCATTAGGAGTCATCCAGATGAGTAGTAGTGCACTGTATGAAAGAAGAAGAGTTTTTTTTTAGAAGTTAAGAAGTGTAAAAATAAGTGTGAAAATATGTATTTTTTTATATACATATATTTCATTGTGTTTTTCTTCCACACCACTAAAAAAAGGTTAGGTTCAAATGATAAGTATTCTTTTAGTATTTCTGTTTTTTTCCAATATATTTATTTGCTTTAAGAGTATACTAGTTTCTCCAAAACTTAAAATAAATCTCATATTACATTCACTTATTTTAGTCTAATAAATAAGAACAAGAATCTTAGTCTCACAAATACATTAATTTTCCTAATTTCAAAACATGTAGGTGATATCATAAAAGAATAAATATTCACATCTAATTAGTGTATTAAGTAATTGAGCAATTATCTCAGATACTCCACTCCTGTGTAGTATCTGATGTGATGGGTTTGTGCCAAGAAATGCAAGATGACAGTCAGCCCAAGAAGAGAAATATGATCTTGACTGAAAATTATCAAAAATAAAGGAGGCTGAAACTGAGTTCTTACGAGGAATAAGAAACTGGTTAAAAAGGAATAAGAACAGCTTACCAAATATGTGATGCTGTTATACAGGTAGCATAACTGCATCTCTTGTATCGACTTGATCCTAATCTTACATGAACTGAGGCTGATCAGTTTAAATGCCTTCTTATGTCTCTAATATTTAAAGATGGAGCAAGATGAATGGACCGATTATACCGTATTTTAGTGCAGACAGTTATATTCTTGATACAATATGTTACATATATTTATGTGTTTCTGTAACAGAAGAATATCTGTTTGGCCATACATAAGGCTCAATTTATTATTCTTAATGTAGTCATTAGGTGTAAATATTTATTCTTTTATGAGAGCAGGATATAATATCCTATCTGTTTTAAAATCAAACAAAGGACAACAAGTAACAGTAGCTACAATGATAGGATTTACTCAGATTATTATAAGAAAAACTAAAGTTCTACTTGCTTCATCAATCACACTGACAGCTTCATCAGAAAAAATCATACTAGTGAATATACAAATAATAATAATAAATAAATAAAAATAGAACACTTCTAACAGTCCTTGTTTTGAAATCAAAGTCATTAATAACAAATCAGTCACATGTCATTTGACAGATTCAGTATGAAACATTCATTATTGTGCAAAGTTTCTGGATAATTACTGAAATAATGGAGATCTGATAACACTTCCTCATACTGTAATGAAGTATGAGGCTGTGGTTCCTGTTTACCATACTATGGGATCATATCACTTCAGAAAATTCTTTAAATGACCTTAAAAAGAAATTGTCATACAGGTAAAGCATCAAGGCAGGCAGAGGACTGGTCCATTTGTAATGAGAAAATGTGTACAGTGAAGCCACTATTATCTTTCCTTTCATACTCCCATGCCCCCCCCCTTTTTTTTTTTTTTTGAATTTAAACCTCTTCACTAAAAAGATGAAAGACAACCAATCAACCTATTATCTTTATCTCATTGTTCTCAAAAGCAACAGATCATCAACAACCAACTTTTTTTACTAATTGGAGGCCAACCCCATAAATTAGCAATCACCAAGATGGATTCTACCACCTTCACTATACAGGAGGACTTTGTGTCCAACGCTAACTTTACCGTTGGACACAAAGCATGGGAAAAGTGACAAATTCAAGTAGTTACTCATGAATTTTCAGGGTTTTGGATCTCTTTGTAGGGAGGCCTCCACCTCATTGGATATGTGGTTTGCTTTTTCCCCGTTTGTGATTCGGTCACTAATTTTTCCTCTAATCATTTACTGCAAGTCAGTGAAAAGTTTCATTTCTTCAGATTAGCCAATCAATGCTGGGATATAGATATACTAGAACTGTGTTTTCATCTACTTTTATACCCAAACAAATACCAAATGAATGTGACAGCTCAATTGGTATTAATTCGGGGTGCACATTTTAAACACAGTTATTGGGAGGAGGAGGATACCATATGAACTAGGAGATTTACTGGTATTCAGATTAGATTTTTCTCACATCATGCTGATAGAAGATATGATGAAATGAGGTAAATTATTCATCATATAGTGAAAGAATTTTCCTTGGTCATCTGTTCAAGCTTTGTATAAGACTGGTGCCAAGGGGGCAGCCTTAATTTTAGGGAATGGTACCATAGTATGTCTGGATGAAGGAGTTGAAAACATGAAAGGACAGAATCGCACCCAAATAGCCTCAAGTGAGAGACCAGAAGGCTCAGCTACCATATGAGCAGGAGACAAGTTTAACCCTTGATCCTTTCATATGGTCTGATTTGTATTTAAAAGAAATTGCAGAGGTAGTGCTCACTAGTTTTTACATGGATGAGGAGCCCCTCATTCCTGGAAGGATTATTTCAGTTATCCAGTCAGAGCAAGTGTTTGGATCAGGAGAGCATAACCACTTATCAAAACAACAGAAAAGATCTGCAGAAATCAGAGGCCATCCTAACAGGATGGCCTCTGATTTCTGCAGAATCTTCACCAATCCAGTGGCATCACCTTGTACTAAATGAAATGTGTACAACATTATGGTTGAAGTTACCAAGATGAAAGCTGACATCTACACATTTGGAGAGAGAGAGAGAGCTGGTTAAGAAAGTGTCCAGGGTGTAAATGAGGATTATCTGGTAGTGGACGATGTACCATTTGTATCTGAACATCACTAATGGTAAGCACTTCATTTTCGTTTCCACCTTGATAAGTGAAGTAGACAAGGGAAACCAGTTTAAATGATGAACACCAAAGTCTTCTCGCACTTTGGATATAAATAATCAGAGATTATGATGGTTATAGGAATTAAGAAAGCAGTAAACTCATTGAAGTGTAAAGCAATATGCATGTAAACTACAAAGACAGGATTTCAAATTTCATAACAGGTGACCATGGACCAAGAGTAATGGGTCATTATCAATGACCTATTATATCATGATAATAAATCATGTAACTTAGGAAGGGAAAAATTAAGTGATAATTAGAAAAAGTGAGGGATGGAATTTTATGGCCGACTTCATGGATGTGAAAAGAATAAGTATTATTAAATCAGATATTTAATGGAGAAGCTGGTGCAAAAAATATTTTTTATTTTACTTTTAAATATTTAAAAAAAAAATGTTATTTCACTTAAAAATAACAAAAGACTTATACATTCAAGGAGCTATACAAGCTTGTTCAGAGCCGGCATTTAACAGATATCCACATCCACAGCATAAATTCACCACATATTTATGCAAAATTTTGCATAAATATGTGGTGAATAATCAAGTTCTCAAAGAAACACCATAAGATAAAACTAAGCAGAGAATACAATATGTCATTGAAGTCACACTTAATCTGATAAATCAGATTAAGTGTGACTTATCAGTAACTTGCATTAAGTAACAATTAACTGAAGATTATAGACTAGCCAGGAATAATTACTCCAGACAAAGATCTTTTGTCTGGAGTAATTATTCTGAAAAATTGAGACAAACAGTTCAGTGATAGATAGTACTCAACAGATATAGTCAAAAATACATACATAAATACCTGAAATAGAAAAGGGCCATCAGAAACCTTGTAAAGGCATATGAATTAGCATGATGTGTAGCATGAAATACTCATAAACGAAGGTATAAAAGTTTTAGTTGGCTACATTGCATATTTTGGAAGACCTGATCAAAAAGTCAAATTCCAGAAGAGTAGATGTCTCATAAAAGTATCCACAAAAAAGGGAAATAAAACTAAATAAAAGAACTAGAGGAATTTCTCTGTGTTCCACATAAGATTTATAGAAGCTTATTTAAGAAAAATCTAAGAAAAAAAAATCTGAGGAAGGGAAACTTGAAGAAGCTGTGCTCAAGTTATCAAGATAATATTTTTACTTGGAAAATAGTTAGGACCTCCTTAATGGTATCTCCATATTGGTGCGATACAGAAGCTTATGTACACCAATGACCTCAAGAGCTATGCCAGTAGCTAAGCTACTGGTAAGGCCTCCATAGCTGGAGAGATTGAGAGCTATGGGCTAGACTAAGAGAGATACACAGGTCCTCCAAGGTTGGGAATTTTGCATAAGGCTGGTTACCTTAGCAAATAAAAAATTTCTACAACTCAGATGCTAGAACTGGAATCATCAGACCCGAAAAAATAGAAAATAACCAAGTAAGGATAAAGGTAACCAATTAGGAATCTCAGACATTTTAAAAGTAGCCATGTGGAATGTGTAAAGCATAACAACAAAGGAACTAGAATTAGTAAAACTAAAAACATTAATATAAACAACAGAAATAAAAAAGAAATTAAAAGGAACGAAAGATATAGATGGTTTTACTATGCTATATAGCAGAGTGGACCAACATATCAGAGATTCTAGCAGTGTGGTCATTTTAATTAATAACAAATGGAAAAATATAATAAGAAAGTACAATTTTGAAAATGACCAAATTATAACAGTTAAATTAAAAACAAATAGAAGCTAGGAAAGAGGATTCCGAACAATTTTATAAGGAACTACAAAAACAATGCAATAAAAATGACTATATATTAATAGAAGGAGACCTTAATGCTGGAGTTGGACATAATCCAATCTCAAATGTCTTAGGAAAATATGGAGAAATTTGCATGAATGACAATGGTCAAGAACTATTTGACTTCTGTACTTTCAATAATTTTAAAATAACTTATTTAAAAAAAAATAAATAAATAAAAATAATTATTACTTTTTCTTGAATTCATTCACACTGCTTGCACTCACAACATCAAATGGTAATCCATTCCAATCATGTACCACCCCATGAGAGAAAAATGTAGCCCTCGCCCCCTTCTTAGCAGCATTCATTCTAAGCTTCCAAGGATGCCCTCTTGTCCTTTCCCCACCTTCCATATATGTGGTAACGCAGGTGGTCAGAATAGCATCAGTTGCACAGCTCCCTTGTACACAGGATGATGTCTTTTGGCACACTGACTTACGAAGGTAGGTGCTCCCTGTGACCGTGCATGCAGCCGTGTGCTGCAATCTGTTGGCGTGTAACAAACCTAGTCTCGAAACTTTTTGATACCACCTCGTATATTGAATAACAGTGGACCATGCACTGATCCTTGTGATACACCACTGGTTACCTCAAATCTTGCAGACTCACATCCCCCATATACCACTTTTTGATATGTCAGAGCCATCCTCTTATCCACGCTAATATTTTATAATTCAAACCCATATTCTCCAATTTATGCTACAGTCGACCATGATGTATTCTGTCAAAAGCCTTAGCAAAATCCAAAAGTATCATGGTGTATCCATTCCACTTGTCCAGTTCAATGGTAACATTGTTATAGAATGTGAGCAAGTTGCTAAAACATGACCTTCCCACAGTAAACCAATGTTGCTCGTTGCAAAGTAGAGATTCACTGTCACCCCATTTCTGAATGGGAGTCCTAACAAATTATTCCAAAATCTTCACCCCAACTCCTGAGATACTAATTAGTCAATAGTTTGATATATATCAGTCTTTGTACCACCCTTGTGCAATGGAATTGCCATACATTCTTTCCATTCCTGCAGAATCTTCCCTGTTCTGAGACTCATATGAAACAGCCTGGTCAAAGGAATAGCCAGTTCAGCTGAACAATCTTTTAGCACACGTGCTGATATTCCATCAGTTCCTATTGCTGAATTCTTATTCAGTTTGTGCAATAGCTCTAAAACCTTGTCCTCATACACCTGAATTTCTTCATCCAGTGAAGAGGGTAGTAGTGAGCTCAATGTTGCATACACCAGGTTGATAACTTTTAACAAAATGGGCACTCATTAGTAGAAGAACCACTTCTGCATCTGTAACCCTCATGTCATTGCAATTAGAGGAGTTATTTTTTCATATTCAATCTTTCTTTACTTGCAGCATATCAATAGAATTCTTGTGAGTTGTCTGTAGTATGCAGAGCCAGTTTCTTTTCATACTCAAGCTTTGCTTTCTGTATAACAGTTATGACTATTCTAGCCTGCTAATTATAATTTTCATAATGCACATCATCCTTATGCACATGGTATTCCTTCCACAATCCTTTTCTTACGAATCTCTTGCTTAATAAGATTACATATCCATTTGACTCCTACCCTATTTATTCTTTGAATTCTCGGGACACACTCTGATATTGCATCATTTAAGTATTGTTTAAATGCTTCCCATGCACCGTAGATATACTTCCCTTCCATCAACCGATCCCATTCTACTGAACTCAGTATACCCCTTAATTGCTCATAATTTCTGCTTTGTAGTTCAGCATGTAACCTTTTCTGAATGGAGTATTCAAAAATTTAGTCACTTCCCAAGTGAATACCACATGATCGCTGTCACCAACTGGAGGCAGAATAGTTACATCTTTAACTATTCTGCCTCCAGTTGTTGACAGTGATCATGAGATATTCACTTGGGAAGATTCTGCATGAATCTTCCCAAGAGGTTAAAATATTAACTTCACAAGTTAATATTTGGGAAGTAGTACTACAATCATAGGTCTCAACTCAACTGATCACAGGTCTCAATCCTCTCTCCTATCTTCTCTATCCTTCCTAAAAATAGTGTACTCTTTACACTCGATACCAGTTAGTATGTCTAATTCTGATAGCAGGTCTCACTAATGCCTACAATCTGAGGTTCCAACATATTAACTAAGGCAACAAACTCTAGTCCTCTGTTTCTTATACTCTTAGCATTCGTGTACAAACATAATAATCTACCTGCATGTTCTTTTGTATACTCTTGTCTGCTATCTGCTTGACACAGTTGGACAACTTGCAGATCTCTATTCTTCTCTAGTGTCTTATGCATGTTGACATCTTTGCACACGTTTGATTTTGATAGATCCAAACTGGACAAACAAAAAGTTGAAATCGTTCTCTCCTCATCAACATTTCCATGACAAAGACCATTCCTGTCATTAACATAATTATATAACAAACTACTAGAAGAACAAATTGGTTTCCGAAAAGCAATCACGCATAGATCCAATTTTTAGTTTAAAATTATTAATAGAAAAGAGAATTTCATAAAGAAACACACATGGCCTTTATTGATTATGAAAAAGCCTTTGAGAAAATTAGTAGACAAAAATTGTTTAAAATATTAACCTATTTAAACATACCAAACCAACTTTTATAATCCATACAAGAAATATATACAAGAAATAACAATTAAATTAGAACACATCTCAGAATGGAAAGATATATCAAGAGGTGTACGACAAGGATGTACCCTTTCACCACTGCTTTTCAATATATATATAAATAAAATTATAACAATTTGGAAAAAGTATAACCCATTTGGTGAATACAAATAACCCCACAAATGAAGATGGATACACTACTATTTGCAGATGATCAAATAGTATTAGCTACATCAGAAGATGATTTATAAAGATCATTAAAAGATATCTAAAAACAATATAATATGACAATATCTAAAGAAAAAACAAAAATAATGGCAATCAAAGGTGAAAGCCCAATAAGAAGTAAAATAGTGATAGACAATAAAATATTAGAACAAGTAAGTACTTTCAGATACTTGGGATGTGATTTATGAAGAAAAAGAAAAAGAATGATACCAAAATATCAAACTTTGTCAAAGTAAATGGCATAATAAATAATATATTTAAGCCATGACTAGTACAAAAACACACTAGAATCAGACTATATAATACTAGTAGCAAGGCTTACACGTTGGTTAGACATAACTGGTAATTAGTTTACGGAATTAACAACGCAAATGAAGTATATTAATTAAAGGTAACTTTAATGAATCACTTCTATATTTCGGCAACGTCACATTGCCATCTTCAGGAACATAAAGATATGGTATGTGCACTCAGGAACTAACACAAAGCAAATGAGGAAGAAAGCAAGAAACTAATATTGTTCCTAAAGTCCTAATGGTGCCCTCTGGTGGCTAATTTGGTAGTCTTGGCAGTTGGGCTGAAGTTCTCATAATGAAAGTCTCCCAAATTTGGGGCAGTTTGATGCACCCAAATTTGTTGAGGTTAGGAACGTTTTTTAGAGCTGCTGAAGATTCTTTGAATAACCTTTCGTATTTAAACTTGCTGGGATGAATTATTTTTGTTTTCTTCCAACGAATTTTATGGTGGGTATCTAAGGCATGGTCTGCCAGCCCAGAGCGGCTGTACTGGTGAAACCGGATGTAGTCTTGGTGTTCTGAAATCCTGATATTTGTTGTTCTGCCTGTTTGGCCAAAGTAGGACAATTTGCAGCTGCAAGGGACCTGGTATACACCAGGTAGGTCTAGGGGAAGTGGTTGGTCTTTGGTAGAGCGGATAAGGGATGCCAACTTTTTATATGGTCTGTAACAGGAAGTAAGGTCATATTTTTTGAGGATATTGGTTATTTTCTCAGAGGTGCCCTGGATGTAGGGGATAGTGATAGACTTGGTGTAATCTTTATTGTGGAGGGGGGGGGGGTTGTGGTTTGCAGGTTTTAGTATTTTTTGGGGTTATAGCCATTGGCTAAGAAAGTGTTGAGGATGTGGTTTAGTTCAATAGTCAGGGCCTTGTCACCTGAGCAGATTAATTTTGCCGTTATATAGTGTTTTTATCACCCCATATTGTTGCGGGGGGGGGGGGGATTGCTGGTGAATGTATCAGCCAGTATGGGTGGGTTTTCTGTAAACAGAGAAAACCGAAGATCCATTAAGCTGGCGGGTGATTAAAGTGTCTAGGAAGGGGAGGGTGTTGTTTTCCTCTTTTTCTAAGGTGAACTGGACTCTGGGGTGTTGGTTGTTTAAGTGTGTTAGGAAGGAGTGGAGTGTGTCTGAGCCATGTGACCAAATAGCAAACACATCATCCACATAACGAAGCCAAATAGTGGGTTTTTGTGGGGCGGAGTTTAAGGCTTTCTCTTCAAATGTCTCCATAAAGAAATTGGCCAAGGGTGGGGAAAGTGGTGAACCCATGGCTGTCCCCTCTATCTGTTTGTAGAACTTTCCTTGCCAAACGAAATAGCCTGAGTTCATTGTGAACTGAAATAGGGCTGAGATATCGGGAGGAAACTTGGCTTGGATGAGCTCAAGGGTTTCTTTGAGTGGGACATTAGTGAATAGGGAGGAGACGTCAAAATTGACCATTATGTCAGTGTGTTGGAGTGTGAGGTTTTCTATACTGGCTTTAAAGTGGGCTGAGTTTTTTTATGTGTGATGGTGTGTTGCCAGTGTAGTGTGTGAGCGTTTTGGCTAAATGTTTTGCTAATTTATATGTGGGGTGAATCAATGCCATCCACTATGGGACGCAATGGCACATTTTGTTTATGTATTTTTGGGAGTCCATATAATCGGGGGGGGTCTAGAGTTATAAGGTTTAAGTTTGTTGGTGACTTCCACAGGCCAAGAAGTGACTTTCTTAAGGAGTCTGTGGACAGTTCTAATCTGAGAGCTGGTCGGATTGTATTCAATGGGGAGGTAAGTAGTACGGTCTAGTACTAAGCATTTAGCTTACCTTTGTAGTCTTTTTGATTGAGTACCACAGTGGCGCTTCCCTTATCAGCTTTGGTGATAACTATTTTTTTGTTGTTTTTCAATTCTTGTAGGGCTGCATATTCGTTTTTGGAGGTTTGGCTTTAGTCAGAACACCGACTACATCCAGTCTTACGTTGTTGGCGATATGGTTAGGCAGGTTGCAAATCCCACGCTCTATTTGGATCACGATTTCCTCAGCAGGTATCCTTTTAGGAGCTAGGGCGAAATTGTGACCACGTGAAAGTGCGGCGAGTGCTTCAGGCTTTAAAACTGCTGACGAGAGGTTGACTACAGTTTTGAGTGATGGCTGTTTATATTCCTGAAGATGGCAATGTGACGTTGCCGAAATATAGAAGTGATTCATTAAAGTTACTTTTAATTAATATACTTCATTTGCGTTGTTAATTCTGTAAACTAATTACCAGTCAGACTATATAGTGTCTTGTCAAAAGCAACTCTACTATATGGAAGCGAAACATGGACCATAAAAAGGAAAGATGAAAAAAGAATTCAAACAGCAGAAATGAGGTTTCTCAGAAAAACAGTTGGATATACCAAGTGGGACCATAAAACAAATGAAGAAATCTTACAATCCTTGAAAATAAAACCAATGAATTACTACATAAGATATAAACAAAAATGGCTAGAAAATTTAAATCAAATGGACAACAGGAGACTACCAAAAATGTTATACAGATACAAAATAAGCGGAAAAAGAAGAATCGGAAGACCAAGAAAGAGATGGCATGAGACCGGAACAGGCCACTTGCCCTAAAATCCATGTTAAGAAGATATAAAAAGGCATTCCTTGCTTTATAATTTACCGTATATTATCGCGTATAATGGTAAAAATTTATGGTAAAAAATACTACTTAAAGTTAGGGGTTCGCATTATATGCAGATCCTAAAAAATATAACATCTTATTAGACTTGCACACACAATATATACTACCTAATGCCTATGCAACCAAATCTACTTGACCCACTTGCATTCGGCGACCAAGCGTGCATCGTATCTGTGCATAAATGTGCGCTCAGTCGCCGTATGATAGAGCACAGTTAGGTATATCGGTTTAACCAGAGTTCATTTTAAATATTATTTGTTAAACAAACCTAGCCTGAAAATGAGCCAACAGAAACATAAACGTTCATCTTTTGAAGCAGGATTTAAATTGCATGTCGTGCAGTTTGTAGAAGAACATAATGTTGCTATGAGAGAATTTGGTTTAGCAGAGAGTAATATTAGACTTTGGCGTAAGCAAAAAGACAGTCTTGAAAAAATCCCCAAAACGAAACATGCCCATCATGGAGATGTAGCATCCTTTCCAGAACTCGAAGAAGAGCTAAATGAATAGATTTTGATGCAACGACAAGATGGCATTATAATAACAAGAAATGCAATTCGTTTTCGAGCTCTACAACTCAAGAATGGTAAATTCAAGGACACAACAGGTATTTCATCTTTTCTTGCTTCGCCTGGGTGGTGCAACAGATTTATGGAACGGAAAGCATTAACATTACGACACTGAACAAAAATTGCGCAGAAGTTACCAATGCAGCTTGAAGAAAAAGTTCAGTCCTTCCTTAAATTTATCATAAAATTACAGAAGTGTTACGGATATAAACTTTGCTAAATTGGCAATATGGATGAGACGTCCATGTACTTTGATATGCCTGGGAATAGAACAGTAAACTCAGTTGGTGAAAAGGGTGTCTTCATAAAAATAACAGGACATGAAAAAACTCATTTTACCATTGTTCTAGCATGCATGGCAGACGGAACCAAATTAAAGCCAACAGTGATATTTAAAAAGAAGAAAATTCTGAAGCATATGAAATTTCCACCAGGTGTAATTGTTTGTGCCAATCAGAAAGGTTGAATGGATGAACAAGGTGTACAATTGTGGCTGGATCAAGTATAGAACATACGTCCAAGTAGCTTGTTACGCCAACAAAGCATGCTAGTCTGGGATATGATCCGGGCGCATTTAATGGAGGCAAGCAAAGAGAAAGCACTTGAGTTACGTACAGACCTAGCAGTCATACCGGGTGATCTAACTTCTGTTTTGCAGCTTGATGTCAGCTTGAATAAGCCGTTTAAAGATCACTTACGTGAAAAATGGAGAGAATGGATGTCATCTGGTTTGGTGAAGATGACAAAGGGTGGGAATTTTCAGAAGCCTGAGATCACCCTAGTCACCAGCTGGGTTAAAGAAGCGTGGGATTCGATATCATCTGAAATGATTCAACGCTCATTTCTTAAATGTGAAATAATTCAATGAATGGATCCGAAGATCATATACGAAAGCGAGGATGACGCACAACAAAATGGAGCGCATGAAGACGATGACAACTGCTACACTGATGATGCAATCCTTACAGATGAATTTATAAATGAAATGTTTAATGACTAAAAAGAAAGAATTTAAAGGATTTTGACATTTTGTTTTAAAATAAATACTTCTTTTGTTAATTCGTATTGTATTATTTATAATGTTATGGAACAAGATTAACAGATCGCATTATACATGGACATGGCATTTTAGGGCAAGTTTTCAAACAAAATTTCTAGTTTGCAATATTCGTGGATCGCATTATAAGCGATAATATACGGTAGTTTCCCTGACTTTCTATGTTAGATCTTATACTAGTTATTAGTTTTTCTAGACTCCTGATACCAAACGCATTTAGGTGTCAGCCGTCAACTCTTATACAAATCCAATCTTCCTCAAACTCACTCCACACAAAAAACTTGCATCCATTCATTCTACATTGCTATCACTTACACACACACACTTGGAATTGCAGAGGAAAAAGATCTGTAATTGATTATATCATTACTAATTGAAAACTAGCTGCAAGTGTGAAAGATGTACATATTTACAGAGGAAGTGAAAATTTTCAGATTATTTAGTAGTCTCTAAAATTGAAATACTAGCAAAATGGAGAAAGGAAGTAAATAAGAATAAAAACAATTAGAATTAGAATGCTATATCAATCATGATTAACAGATTACCTAAAAGAAGTCCAAATCAGTGACTGATAAAACTTCAATAAAGATAATCCATAAAGCAAAAGTACTTGGAAAGTAAAATAAAATATTAAAAGTAAAACATTAAACATCTGGAACACAGATATAGAAAATGCAATAAAAGAAAAACAAATGCCACATAAATCACTCCTTCAAAAACATACAAATGAAACAGAAGAAATATACAAAAACAAAAGAAATATAGCTAAAACCATAGTACAAAAAGCTGATCAAGAATCTTTGGATAAATTTATTAATAAAATAGAAGATGTACATGGAAGACAAGACATAGCCTACAAAATATTAAGGAAATTAAACAACGAAGAAAGAGATACAGCACAAATCAACATAATACAAGAGAAACAATGGATAGAACATTAAAAGAATTTATGGTATGACCCAAATTTAATAACAGAAAATAATAGTGAAGATCAGTACTGATATAGAAACAATAAAATTTGAAAAACTAAAAGAGGCAATAAAGATATCAAAAAATAGAAAATTAACATGATTAGATAATATAATACAGAGCTTTGGAAATATGGCAGAGAATATTTACATCACAGATTTTTAAAATAAAAAAAACTGTTGGAGGAAATGGCAGATTCCATCAGGTTGGTTAAAAGCTAAGGTTATATCTATATTTAAGAAAGGAGACAGAGATGATTGCAGAAATTATAGAGGAATAAGTTTATTAAATATAGGTTACAAAATTTAGTAAAATCTTGAATAAAAGACTTCAAAATATTGCAAAAAATCTACTCTTAGAAGAACAAAATGGTTTCAGACATGGAAGGTCATGTATAGGACAATATTTATGAAAACAAATCACTAAAAAAAAGAAGAATTTAATTTAGAGACTCATATGGCCTTTATAGATTACGATAAAGTTTTGATAAAATATACACAGAAAAACTATGGAAGATAATGAAAAAACAAGGATATCCATTACATTTGGTATAAGCTATACAAAGTTCATATAAAAATACAAAAATACAGTTAAAGTTAGGTAATAAATTGACAGAAGAGATTGAAATAAATCAGGGTGTTAGAAATGATGGAGATTATCTCCCACTCTATTCAATATATATATTGATCAGATAATTAAAATATGGAAAACAACAACAAAACAAGGTATCCAGTTAACCAGACGAACTGTTATCCAATACAATGCTGTATACAGATAATCAGATTATATCACAAGATAATGAAGTTGACCTTCAAAAATCAGTTTACAAATTAAACAAAATAAGCCAACATTACAATTTAAAAATTTCACAAAAGAAAACAAAAGGCAGGGCATTTAAAGATTGAGATCATGTTAGATCAAAAAGTTATAGAAAATAAAATAGAACAGATGACATAGGTTAATTATTTAGGCTGCATAATGACATATCTAAAAGATAAAGATATAAATGAAAAAATAAAGAAATTTCAAAAAATATGTGGAACAATTAAAAGGAATAAATAAACAAGACGAGAAACGCAACTAAAATTTTACGAAGCAATGGCCACTCCCACTCTATTATATAGTTCAGAAACAATGACTGTTATAAAGAAAGATGAAAGCAAAATACAAGGCAGAGATGAGATTTTTAAGAGCAATTAAAGGACAACAAAATTGGACCATATAAGAAATGAAGAGATCAAGGAATATAGAGAGAAATGGAAAACATACAGGGTGTTCGGGATAAATTTGACATATTTATAATTAATTATATTTTTCCGTAAGTTACATGTATTAACACACTTCTCTTCATTTAAAAGTTTGGACCCTTCTTCATTCATATACAAGATGTCAGAAAGGATGGATAGCTGGAACCCACCTGAATCATGGAAGAGAATAACTTGTATCATGATGATTCGTGCCCGCCATCAAAATAAGGATATTACGACTGCTGCCCAATGCTCCCTGAATACAGTAAAAACAATCAGGCATGAACTAGAGACTTGCAATGGTGACTACGAGGATGTAGCAAGAAGAAAGATCCCTAGCAGACGATCTGATTGCATTCGTACAGCAGAATTCCTCGCAAATCTGCAGGAACAGGTGTTGAAGAACCCTGGCATTGGAATTCGGGCTTTGTTCGTGGAGTTGCTAACTGTAGTCAAGCCCTGGATAACAAGGGTAGCCAATGGTAGGCCGTATGTATGGCAGCAGGATTCGGCCCCTTGCCACACCTCTGGGAAAAGTCAAAAATGGTTGTCTGAAAATTTCTACGACTTCACCAGTCCAAATGTTTGGCCTCCAAACTCCCCAGACCTTAACCCCATGGATTATTTTGTATGGGGCGCAGTTGAAAAAGACACCAATCGCACTTCCAGTAATACAAAAGCCCAGTTAATGGATAAAATTAAAACAGTTTTTGCGGCCCTTCCCAGGGAGACTGTAGCATCAGCTTGTTCGAGGTTCCGAAGCAGAATTGAAGCTGTGATCGATGCTAATGGTGGTTATTTTGAGTAAATCTTGTTGATAGTATTGTAATTAACTCTGCCTGTAATGTTTTTTTGTCAATTCATTAAATTTAATAGATACAAAGAAGATTTTCTTTTTCCTTACGAAACTGTCAAATTTATCCCGAACACCCTGTATACTTAGGATGGAAAGATATCAGCTACTAAAAGAGGTGGATAGATTATAGACCAAAGGTAGAGAGAGAGAGAGAGAAACACCAGCCGTAAGATGGGAAGACCAGGGAAGCTAGAACAGGTAAGTGCCTAATCCTTGAAGAGAAGAAGAAATAGTTGGGAAGTCATGGGAATTTTATTACTCCCAAACACTACCTCTAAAAAATAAATGCTGCGTGTGGACTAGGATCAAGAGCAAAGTAACCTGTTGATATTCTTTTTGAAGAGCTGGAGATTGTAGTCCTTGAAAATACTTTGTGTGGGAGGCTGCTCCACAGAACTGAAGTGGATGGAACAAAAGATGACTAACAATAACAGGGAGTAACAGGTTTGGTGAGTCTGCAGTTCAATTGGAAAAGGATGTTCAGCAGCCGCTGCTCATATTCATATAGATTTAGTGGAAATTGGAGAGATACTAGTTCTCTCCTGAACAGTGACTGTGGAGATATCTAGAAGACACAATGTGGAAACTTATCATCTATGAGACAGCAGCTAAAGACAAAGCATGACAAGTCCATCAACCGACTATGCTACTCTTGTCTGGACTGCATCAAGAATTTTAAAAGAGGCCAAAGGTGCACTATCCCAAATATGAAAGTATTCCAAGGTTGGGGAAGACTTGAGATTTGTACACAGTAAGCAACTGGGTAAGAGAGGAGTAACATCTTGAGCAAAAAAAAAAAGCATGCCAGTTTTCTGGAAGCTGAATATATAGAGCTGATGTGATCATGCCAGGAAAGACTAGGAGTGAGATTCATTCCAAGAGAGATCTGGTTTTGACTGTTAAGTTGAGCATTATGAAAAGTAAGTGGAAAATAACTTTTGCAAAAAAAAAACTGTTTTTTGGAAGCAATGAAGATGACTAGGTTGTTGTCCCACTGCAAAAAAAAAATTAAAATATTAAAAATATTACAAAAAAAATTCTACATTCATTTCAACAATCAAAGTATCAACAGCAACTTAAATGATGTGCTTCATCATCTGCAGACATCCAAACCTGATCTATTTTTACTGTCCAAACTACACCTTATGATTCTTTCCACTGCAATGGTGGTACTTATCCTTTTGTGCAATCCAACATTCATTGCGAGAGGATGTCTAATCTTGAGTCTTCCCTTTTTGAGGCATCTGATTTCTTTGCTTTGTCTCATTCATCTGCTGTCTTTACCATTCTCCCAATTCTGATATTCATTCCGATCTCTAACTTATCTATGAAGCTTGACTTCATAGAAGTTCCCCAACTTGTATGAAGTTTGGGGAACATCAGGTTACCATAGTTCAGGAATAGAAGGGTTGGAATTTTGAATAGTGAGGAATGAAAACCTTTATTCCCACATGGATAATGTAATGAGCGCAACTAGTATCCGGATTTGAAAAATTGAAACAGTAAAAGTTTTACATTACAACAATGCCAATTGGAAAGATTTCTGTGACTTACTGTTTCAGTTTTTCAAATCCGAATACTAGTTGTGCGCATTACATTATCCATGTTGGAATAAAGGTTTTCATTCCTCACTCTATTCAAAATTCCCACCCTTCTATTCCTGAACTATGGTTTCCAAAAAATGTGTCAGGATGATCCAAGAGAGAATAAACTGCTTATCAGGAGTGCTGAAACAAGAACCAGTTTCATTTGCAGCCTACACTAAAGCCTGTGATATATGCAAAACCATAATTAATAAAACTGATTTCGACAGGGCTAAATGTGGAAAATTTATCACCTGTGCCAATGGCAGTCATGCTTTCTGGTCTCTTGCAAAAGCCACTGGGCATAACTTTCATCCGTCTGCATCCAAATGGTAATGTTGCGACATCACCCAAACACAAGGCCGATCTGGAAGCATTCTTCTCATTTCATGGTTTAACTGCATAGTAGTGTTACAATTATTTAGATTTACTTTCATTCTAGTATGGCAACGTGAAGAGAAAGAGAACAGGAGAGTATACAGAGGGAAGAAATATGTTTACACGTCACCCAGACAGAGAGCATCCAGACTCCATGCCAAGGATATATATTGAAGTTTAGTAGATCTGATAAAAGTATATGATAAGGTGCTAAGAGGAAAGCTATTCAACATGCAAAAATTATATGGTGTAAATTGGATGTTAAACAAAGAAATATGCAGACTATACTTAGACTATAAGTAGCAAGTTAGAATTTCATAATGGAGGTACAGAAAGATAGTTTGATGTAAATTTTGATACAAGGGTTTATGCTATTGCCACTATTCTAGATCACCTATGTTGTTCACATTATAAAAGAAAGAAGCATTATTAACTTGGCTCTTTACTTAGCAGGTATATACTTCTAAATAAATGCACTAATCTTTGGAAATCTCAACTAAACAGAATTATTTTTGTATCAAACTGGTGTGAAAAACAGCAATAAAAACTGAATATAGATAGAAACCTGAAAGAGAAATAAAATAAACCATTCTAAATAATGAATCTACAGAATAGTTAAAGACCTAAATTATTTAAGCATAATTTTTTATTCAAGATGGCAAATTTGATATGGAAACAGATAACAGAATAAGTAAAGCTGATGATGGGAAGCCATCTGAACAAAATATGGAATAAAAGAGAAATTAGCCAAAACATCAACTAGCAGATAATTAGGTCAAATAGTCAGATCAAGTAGTATGTAAACCAATTTAAAATTATGGATGTGAGACTTTTGGTTTAAAATAGAGCAGTTGCTCAAGCCCTTAAGAAAGTTCTGAATAAAACTGGAGCAAGCAAAGAGATTGCATCAATGGTAGAAAATATATTAGAAAGAAACATTATTAGCAGTCAAGAATGCATAAGCATAAATAAATCGAGGTATATGGTCAATTAAACATAGTGGGAGAAGAAAGCAGAGAAAAACAGGTTTGACATCAGAAAAAAAAAAAGAACTGCTAGAAGAAAGAGGTAGATTGATATAGTTTGTACTTTAGAAGACCACAATATAATATGATAATACTGGAGACCTTACAAATAGCAAATTACTGTAGAAGAAAATTGTTCAAGGAAGTTAATAGTAATGTAAACTGATTTTTGTGATACTATCATAATATCCTATACACCCTATGATAATGCATATCAGGAATTGATTATAAACCAAGATAATGTTGACTCTCATTATAGCAACCACAACTATAACTACCAGAAATACAATTTCATTAATACAGACCAGTTTACAATAAAAACATTTATTGAAACCTACCAGTTTCGCCAGCTAACCGTCTGGCTTTTTCAAGGCGTTACAGAGATATGAAAGCTAGTAAATGCAAATTAAAAGGAACATAAAAAACCGTTTATGTTCCTTTTAATTTGCATTTACTAGCTTTCATAACTATAACTACCAAAATGTTTTGCAGCTTCCATATAAAAATCTTTTTGATTAAAATATGCCACAAAATTAAATGATTATCTAATGAGAGTGGTAGGAAACTGACAGATACAAGGAAGTAATAAGTGGCCTGGAATGGGTTACCCACAATTTGTATTAGACCATTCTTATTTATAAGTGATCTAGTTTCAAATAATAAGAATAGACTTTCTCTTTTTGCTGATAGGCAAAGATGGGCAATTCAATTGTTCAGAGTAGATAGTTCTTATTTCTTCTCATGTAAGCAGAATTTAAAATTTAACCTGAACAAATGTAAATATGAGATCTGGTAAGGCAATAGTATATTAGACGAATATAAGCTGAGTAGGAAAGCTTTAGAAAACAGTAATGAATATAAGAATATTCTCTTTCCAACAGGGAATTTGTCTCTTGCCAATGTGACTGGCAAGAAAACTAGTAAAGCTTAGTAGATTATAGGCTTTCAAAAGCTACACATGTAGAAATGGGAAAAATTACGATATACACAAGTCCCTAGTCAGCAAATATTACATTATGACCCAACTTGAATCACCAATGTTTTTTTTTAATGGATGTCAAGAGAAAATCAAAGTATTCAGAGACAATCATCAATAAAAAATGTTTTTTTTTTTTATATATATTAGGATTGAAAATGAGGAATGGTCTTCAGCAAGAATGAATTTGTAGAACTCAGTGTAAAAAAATTTACAGCTTGAGCAGAGTCTAATTAAAAACTGACTATCTAAGGCATAATTAGGCAAGAAAGAATAATTTTCTAATTTGTTTGGCTTTATTTAACTGGAAAGTTTTCTCATAGCTCTGTTCTATCATGTGGTCTATATTATTCCAGGTCATATAATCTAGACTATTAGAAATGTCATCAAAATAGTTGCGGCAATTAATATCACTTATATTCGATTCGTACCTGATGTGTTGGATTCTTTCTCTGAGTAGTGCCAATGAAGTCCTTTGGTAAATTCTTTTGGCTTGTATGGATTGAATATGTCCTTTGAAGATAAGAAATTTAGGGATGATAGAGAAATCCCTACACCTTTTTATGGCCTTTCTGCATTTTTCCTTTTCTAGGCACTGTACTTTGTGTTTCATTAGACTATTTAAATTATACATGTTTTTGGTCATAAAATGTTACAAAATATAAGACTTATTGTTAAATTGACCATATATTTAATATGTACGTATGTTCGTACAAATTGCCTACCGGTTTCGCTAGTAACTGACTAGCTTTCTCAAGGCTTGCACAGTACAAAAAATGGTAAATGCAAAAAAGGTTTAAGAATACAAAAAAATGTTAGTGCCTGTTAGGTAGCTAAGGTAACACGTTCGCGTGACATTTCTACTCAGCATCATGAACACGCATTACATGCAAATGCGCAATATGATTTCTCGTGTACTGTAGTTCTGTTGAACTGAGGGAATTAATTAGATTTTTCCAAGTATCGTTCAGTATGGCCCTTGATTTCTGTTTAGGTTGCTCCCTGCATGTAACACAACTGCTGCTTCTTTAAATAATCGATGTCTGTAATCTTCGTCTACGCAGGGCATAGAACTGTTATTCCAGTCTATAGTGTGGTTCGAAGTTGAAAAGTGATGTGCTAATCCGGAGGTGATCGTTCTGTTGTGATTAACATCGCCAACATGTTCTTTCTGTCTTATTTCCAGGCTTCTCGAAGTTTGTCCAATGTAGGAAAGCCCGCACGTGCATGGAATATTATACACACCTGGATATTTATAAAATGGAACAGTGTCTTTAGGAGATCTTAGAACCTGTCTGATGCTATTAGTTGGTTTAAATACAACCCTGATGTTCTGGGTCTTTAACAATCTCGCAATTTTTGTGGAAATTTCTTTAAATTTCTTCAAATTTAACAACAAGGTATACAAACAATTAGAAGGCCTAGCCATGGGCAGCCCCCTGTCACCACCATGTGCAGACCTTTTCATGGAGAAATTTGAAAATGAAATCTTCTTCACCAGCATTACTCCTAAACCTTCAATATGGTGGTGATATGTAGACGATATCTTCATCATATGGAAAGACAACATAGAAAACCTACATATGTTTGTTAATAGAATCAATGCACTCCACAATAAAATCAAATTTATTCTAGAAGTAGAAAATAACGAACAGCAACACTTCTTGGACTTACTAGTTAAAAGACAAGGTAACAGTATCAAACTGTCAATTTACAAAAAACCTACGGATACTGAACAATACCTACATTACTCTTCAAACCATCATAGGTCACATAAACATAGCATCATCCACATGTTGAGAAATCGAGCTAGAAAATTTATCTCTGACGAGGAAGAAGTTCAAACAGAACTGTCTCAAATAGCTACAACACTATCACAAAATGGTTATCCTCGAAACATCAACAAATTTCTATACAAAGATAACCAACAAGAAAGAACAGTCTCCCAGCAAATTTCAACAGCAGTCATCCCCTTTATAGGTTCAATTTCCACAAAAATTGCAAGATTGTTAAAGACCCATAACATCAAGGTTGTATTTAAACCAACTAATAGCATCAGACAAGTTCTAAGATCTCCTAAAGACAGTGTTCCATTTTATAATATTCCATGCACGTGCAGTCTTTCCTACATTGGACAAACTTCGAGAAGCCTGGAAATAAGACAGAAAGAACATGTTGGCGACGTTAATCACAACAGAACGATCACCTCAGGATTAGCACATCACTTTTCAACTTCGAACCACACTATAGACTGGAATAACAGTTCTATGCCCTACGTAGACAAAGATTACAGACATCGATTATTTAAAGAAGAAGCAGTTGTGTTACATGCAGGGAGCAACTTAAACAGAAATCAAGGGGCCATACTGAACGATACTTGGAAAAATCTAATTAATTCCCTCAGTTCAACAGAACTACAGTATGCGAAAAATCATATTACGCGTTTGCATGTAATGCGTGTTCATGATGCTGAGTAGAAATGTCACACGAACGTGTTACCTTAGCTACCTAACAGGTACTAACGTTTTTTTGTATTCTTAAACCTTTTTTGCATTTACCATTTTTTGTACTGCAAGCTTTGAGAAAGCTAGTCAGCTACTAGCAAAACCGGTAGGCAATTTGTACAAACATACGCATGTATTAAATATATGGTCAATTTAATGACCATATATTTAACATTTTATGACCAAAAACATGTATAATTTAAATAGTCTAATGAAACACAAAGTACGGTGCCTAGAAAAGGAAAAATGCAGAAAGGCCAAGCTATTGAACCACTTAACTTTCCTAAAAAGGTGTAGGGATTTCTCTATCATCCCTAAATTTCTTATCTTCAAAGGACATATTCAATCCATACAAGTCAAAAGAATTTACCAAAGGACTTCATTGGCACTACTCAGAGAAAGAATTGAATATAAGTGATTAACTGCCACAACTATTTTGATGACGTTTATAATAGTCTAGATTATATGACCTGGAATAACATAGACCACATGAAAGAACAGAGCTATGAGAAAACTTTCCAGTTAAAATTAGAAAATTTAAAGAACTTTATAAGAAAAAATACCAGACACATAATGAATAATTGTCAAGCTAATGCTGTTACCTTGAAAGGACTTGGGTCTCTTAGAGGAGTATGATGATGTAAGAGTATATTGTAGAAATTAGCCTTACAATTGCTTTTAGGTTGAACATTGTGCAATGATTGTTCTTGATGAACATATGCTGTAATTGTTTCATACTTTAGCTGTATTAAACTTATAAGTTTTAATATTGATAAATAGATTTATAATGTCATTCACTAAGCCAACTAGACTATAAATAGTCTAGTTGGCTTAGTGAATGACATCTCCCACTCTTCAAATGACAGGTTCTCACTCAGAATCCTACATCATGAATATATGTGAAAAGTGGTGATATACAATTTTCATCTATCCAGTATCAAACCATCACATGAGTCTCTGAAGAACTGAAGCAGTGTTTTTAAGATCAGGATTTGCTGATTATTAAAACCTTGAACCCAATCAGATTCACAGTAAAAATCTTTTGTAAATTATATTTATTAAAATTAATATTTAAAAAGAAAGCAGACAAGTGAATGGAATTCTAATAATGCAGCTTCTTGAATGGAAAAGTAGTTTTCTTGTTGCTATGAAATTAGGAATTTTGAGCTGTAGTGTGTGTTAAACAATACCCTTCACATCACTAGCAAGTGATGTGAAGTCATACCACCTTCACCACGAGTTGCCCCAGTCCTGAAAATACTTCAGGCGCAAACTTTGTTTGCTAATACTTAGATAAAGGATTAAACCAAGTACATAATTTCTCGGTATCTTTAATTTATAGTATAACCAAGTGGAAAAACTTACAACAACAACTCTCTAATCCAGAGTATTATAATGTTTGACACCTTTTGGCAACTCGTATATAAAAATATGACTTCTGCATTATTTCAACCTTGATATCACCTGTGGGTCTGGCTCCCACTGATGAGACCTCAATAAAAGTGAAAACCAGTCTGGGTAGTAACCCTTCCCATAATGCATAGCATTATACATGTCTGCAAGGAGATGTGCTTTGCATTATGGGATACTAAGGCAAGTGACGTGAAGTCACCTTTATCACAAGTTTCCCCAGTCCTGAAAATACTTTAGGCACAATCTTTGTTTGCTTACACTTGGGTAAAGGATTAAACCAAGTATATAATTTTTTGGTGTCTTTAATTTATAGTATAACCAAGTGAAAAAATTTTCAACAACAAGAATTTTTCACAGAGTAAAGATTTTATTTGAAATAGTCACAAAATCAACTTGTGATTTTTTAGGAATTGTATTCACTTAAAGATAATGCTTACAAATCTTTCAAGGGTTTGAATGGACACCCCTCCCCCCACCATTCTGGACACTGTGCAATCCTCATATAATAGGATTTCATTTTATGTCCTATCAACTATATACAAAAATAAATTAGGAAAAAATCCTTAGCCCATCCATAGTACTAATTAATGTACTATAGGTTTACAACTTTTTGTGGGTGAGAATAACAAAAAAAATAAATAAATAAATAAAAAATCACTGTTTAGGAAATAAGATCCATCTAATTTTCTTCTCATTTCTACTTAGATCCTTTCAGAGAAAGGAATGACTATTTCAACGATCTTTAGGATAATTTCATTTTTTTTTTTTAAAGAGAACTTTGTAAGGAGCACTCACTGTTGAGCAAAACCTTAACCTGAGTGATCCTGTGATCTCTATGTCTTTGCAATAGTGAGAATCAACCTGTAACATTATTTCCAGGATTTCATCTATAAATAGTAGTTAGATATGCTGTGTATTTACATTTTTATCCAGAACAGGCTAATAAAATATCAAAGATGATACATTGTTGTTATTATTATACAGATATTTCCATGGCGTTGGAAAACTCACCACAGGAGATCCATTATTCACACAATATCCATCATTGTGTGAATAAAATCTTCTCCTTAAACCTATTTACTGATGAAGCACTCACAACATCTGGCAAATCCATTCCACACACTCACCACCCTACAAGCAAAAATTCCTAATACCCTTGCTAAACACACTCTTACACAATTTCCATGGGTGATCCCTTGTTCTCTTCCTTCTTGCCATGTACTGAAAAAAGTCCTCAATATCAATCGTATAAAATCCTTTAATAATTATATGCTTCTATCGTGCCTCCTCTTATTTGTCTATCAGCAATCTAATCTTCTATTCCTCATAGGGAGTATGCCATAAACCTGCAACAATCTTTTTCACTCACCTCTAGAGCCTCTCCACCACCTCTTCGTCCCCATGGAACCTGGGTTTCAGATCTGCTCGCAGTAATCCAGATATGGCTTAACAAAGCCTTATATAGGGGAACAATAATCTCTTTATCCCTGCTTATCAGTGTGTTCTTCAACAACTAATAATCTGATGTGCAGTTTTGATTACCTTCACAATATCCCTCTAAACTTTAGCTCACTGTCCCCCAAGTCCATAGCCTCATCAGTTTCGTGCAGTTCAGTTCCATCAGTGTAGTACAACACTCAAGATTTCCTCTTTCCAAAATGCATCACCTTACACTTCACCACATTGCTCTTCCCAATTTAGCATCAGAAACAACCTATTTCCCATCAAAATCCTTTATCACTAATGTGCAGAAAATTACATACTGAGCCCTGTATACACCACTACTTATCTGCCTTCTTCTGGACTCAACTCCTCCGTAAACTACTTTGATATTTATCCATAAGCCACCTTCTAATCTAAATCACCAGATTCATATTCATCCCCATTTGCTCTAATTTATGCAATAGAATTCTATGTGTAGCTTTGTCAAATTCCTTTGCAAAGTCTAGCAATATCACTGAGTAGTCATTTGTCTTATCCAACTCCATTGTGACTTAATTATAAAATGTAAGCAGATTATTAAGGCAAGATCTACTCTTCACAAAACCATGTTGTCTCTTATGAAGTATCATATTCCTATCAACCCAATCCTGAATACAGTCTTTCATCAATTTCTCCAATACCTCAACCACCACTCCTGAGATGCTGATTGGCCTATAATTTGCTAAATCTTGGAGCCCTCTTTATGCAATGGACTATTTTGCCTTCTTTGCATTCCATTGCCACCTTCCCATTACTGAAGCTTAAACAGCTTTGTCAGAAGTGCTGATAATTTCCTTGCCCATTGTCATAATACACTGGAAGATATACATCTAATCCCATGGCTGTGTTTGCATTAAGTTTCTGAAATATTCTGAGCACCTCCAAATCTTCAATCTATTTTCTCCCATTAGTCAATATCGCATCTGGCATTGCAACATCACCACCTAGATGGTACAATGCCTAAAATGCTCACTCAGTAATTTAACTATTTGATTTGCTTTTGTTACCTCTACACGATCAGCATTTTTTAGTCATCCTTCCATAGTCATTCCTCCTCTTACTTGCCACATAGCAAAACTCTTTAGGATTTCTTTTGGTCTCACCAGCTAAACTTTCTTTCATAACTAGCTTTGGCCTTCCTTACCATACAGGTTGCCCTTCTTGTCTGTGCCTTGTTTGTACTGCTCATGGACATGGTGATCACTTTTTTCTTTATAATCCCTTCACAACTTTTTCTTTGTCTGCAACTCTTGCTTAATGATGCTATTCATCCATATAATTCCTACATGATTTATCCTTCTGACTCTGGGTATACATTCTGATATTGCTTTCTTCCACACACCTTGACCACCTCGTATGTGCAACCAACATCCCCCCCCCCCCAGGTTCTTATACCCTGTCACTGCAAAAGCCGACTCCTCAGCTTGTCATAATCACCTACTTTTTAATTCTGTACATGTCCCTTCTTAACAGAATATTCTGCACGTCTGGCAATCTCTCCAGGTCAAGACTGAATGATCATTTTCCTCAAGTAGAGGCAGCCTAGAAAGATTAGTTACTGTTCTCTGATGCTATGATCAGATTCAGCACTCTCGAAACTCGTGTCCTCTCCCTTACATGCTGTCTCAGATAATTATCTCTCAAAAGCGCTATAAATTCCATTTCCTTCCCAGCCTGTGACCATACTCCTCTTCCCAATGCATATTCCCATAGTTGAAATTTCCCATATTATTTGACCTACACTAATTGTGCTAATGCATGCTATCTACTTTCTCCCTTAAACACCCTGGATCTGGATTTAGCAGCAACCAATTAGGCATTTGATCCTGTTAGCCATCTGGATTCATTCCACTGATGTACAATCTGACTGACTCCTTTTGTCTTCAATTCCTCTATCATTAGCAACTCCCCCCCCCCCACCATCCTATCATCTCTGTGACACCATATCCTTTGCACTCTATTCCTATGACCAGATCATCCTCAATCATTCGCTGGTCATCTTGTTGCATTGAAGAAAATGCTCGGACGGAACTGCTATTAGACCATATCGTCGCCGCTGACCATTTTCGCCCACTCTACAACCCACACTCGAACCCGAACTTCTAAAAAAACTAGAGAGAGTCCTCACTGCTCGTGCTTCCACTTCCTTTAATACTCCTAGCTTCTGCTCTCCCTATTATGTCATTGCTTGCAGAGACGTCACTTAAGCCATTTCTGCACACAGCATCTTCTCTGTTCAATAGAGCCCCGCACGTGTCCTAACTTCGCACGCTGACTGCCTGGGATTATGTTTACAATTCAATTCCATTTATCTATACTTTGCTCTGACTTTTGTAATACAAGACAATCTAAACAATGTTTTGTTTCCTGCCCTCTGTTTATAGGACCATTTATGAAATAATACATAGAAAAATACCAAAATTATTATTAGCATATTTACAATTATTATTCTTGCCTATTTACAAGCATTTTTTCTTTTGAAATTTTGCAACTCAGTCAAATCCTGAATGAAATGCTTAAGAATAAATTAAGCCTTTCATTCCAGATTTAACAGGAGTCCTGCAAGGTGATGTACTAGCATCTTATTTGTTTTTAATATGCTTGGACTACATCTTCCAGACACCATCAACACAGAAGATCTTGGTTTTAACATTAAAATTAAAACATCCATCCACACCATGCAAATAACTGATCTTAGCTTTGCTGACGATGTTGTACTCATTGATACAGAACCAACAAATGCACAGAAACATCTCAGTCTACTAGAGGCACAGGCTAAACTTATGGATCTGCAGATCAACATCCAAAAATCCAAAGTATTCTCAATAGGTTGTGAAAACTTTATACTTCATATCAACAATAAACCCTTAGAAAGAGTAAAGGACTTTCAATACCTTGGATCGTACATCGGCAATGCAGAAAATGATATCAGAAAACGTAAAGAGTCTAGTCTTCCATAACAAACTCCGCCCCATCTGGAAATCATCATTAGTATCATTAAAGACAAAATTAAGACTATACCATGCAACCAGTAGATCCATCTTCTTGTATGGTTCTCAAACCTGGACAATAAACGCCAAAAAAACTATCAGATCTAATTAACTACTTTGGAACTACATGTCTCAGACTGATCCTTAAATACACCTGGATGGACTAAGTCACTAACTCTAGTCTTCTCTGTTTTTCAAAAACAAATTCATTTGTGGAAGAAGTTCTCTGAATCTTGCAAAAAATGTGCAGCTTAACCATCTTACGTCAGTATGTAACAATAATTCACTATGCTCACTCTCGCATTCTTTTAGCAAAGTCCAAAATTGACGACGCAGTAAGCTATTTGACCTTACTGAATTAACAATTTTGAAAGCAACATTTATAACATGATTGAATTTCGGTACTTTTGAACCCAAGGCCTGCTGATGGATGATGCAATAATAGTCCACAAAACTTGGTATATCTTCATCATTTTTACAAAGAGTGACGAAACCGATTTTATTACCTACCATTGCAGGTGCTCCCGTCCGTAGTTATTGACACTAACTTATGAATTGGAAAACTTGTACGTACAATGTAATTCTTAAATAAATCATAGATATCTTGACCTCTTGTTCGTCCTTGAATTGGAATAATGGTTAATAATTCTTCTGTGGCCAACATATCCTCAAAAACCATTCGAATAAAAATACATAATTGTGCAGTACCAGCATAATCAGCAGATTCGTCAAACTTTAGTAACAAAAAGTTGCACTTGTTTATGATTTCATGCAGAATCTCTTCAAGGTTCCGGCTGGTTTCTTCTGCTCTACGCATGATTGTGTTTCGTGATAATGACATATTGTTAATAGCAGTTATTATTTCTGATTTATTCTTAAAATTTTGAAATAATATTTCACCAGGTTTGATGAAGGCTTCCTTCCATAATTCTCCATCTTGAAACAGCTTATTACGTTTAATTAAAGATTCAGCAACGTTTGAATGATGCAATTGTAGCAGCCTTTGCGCTTGTATTGTACTTGACGAAAATATTTTGTTGTGCTGTCAGTAGTGCCTTCATTTGATGTACCTTTGCTTTTCTTAAGGCAGTGCCCTGTGGAAAATCTTCTTCGTAATTTTTATGAACAGTTCAATAGTGTCTTTCAACGTTTGCTTTTTTCAGTAAAGCCACATTCGCATTGCAAATTATACATATGCATTTGTCTTTCATCATAATAAAGAAAAAATCTTCTTCCCATTCTTTATGATAGTGATAAGTTTTTATTTTTTTCACACTTGTTCTTGGCTCACTCATTGTTATCATTAATTTTTTTTATTAACAATACTAATTGCATTCACTTGCTTAATTTAAAATAATACACACTAAAGATCGATAAACGGAAAACAATTTCATTTGATTACTCGGTACTAAAATACTGGATAATTGGGACACTTTGGCTGCAAGTCTTGATCAAGAACAATACACAGATGGACTGTCAACTGCCAGTGTACACATCATCAAACGTGTTACCATTGGGTGCGTTCAGAACAGTCCAGCAAATGTTTCTGGATGAAGCGAA
The DNA here is from genome assembly GCF_054136105.1 of Typopeltis vanoorti. NCBI lineage: Eukaryota > Metazoa > Arthropoda > Arachnida > Uropygi > Thelyphonidae > Typopeltis > Typopeltis vanoorti. Next base: position 40,799,824 of record NC_143571.1, read on the forward strand.
TCAAGTGACTGCTGTAAAACGATGGCTTTGTTGTTAACTGCTAAATTATAAACTTTACATCAGATTAGAAATAAATTAGTTTGACAATTATTTTTTCAATTAATAATTTTGATTATCATTTATCTATTCATTTTCAATCTATTTATTCGTTTAATTTGCTACATTCATTAAGAAACGAATAATTTGCTACATTCAGGTGCCATGCGGTCAACGTCTTGGCCACTTCTGGTATATATTATGGAAATCTTTGTCAAATGATAATTAACCATAAGTCATTACCTTATGATAATTAATCATAAGGTAATATCACGATTATTACAGCCTTGCCTATGAAAGCCAATAATAGTTTACCATTCCCTTACATTTCTCAAACTTCAGATATCTGCGTACCCCTTTCTTACATTTTCATTATTACCAAGTACCCCCTAATTAATTAAAAAATAAATTCATTCATTGATTAAAAATAAATTCATTAATTAAAATTAATTTAAAATATTAATTAAATATCTATTTTATTTGAATTTATATGTTCATGTAAACAAAAACCATGATTTATTTTTAAATTTTGGTTCTCTAGAGATGTCAGACAACACACTCAATTTCATTTGATCCAGATGCAATATCAACGTTTTCTTGTTGCTTACAGCTACTTGTATTTGCTATATTGCTCTCTTTTGGGGTTTTTATAAATCCGATCTTTAACCAACCAATGATCCATATGTAAGAATTTGAAAGCTAAAAAAAATACTGTATTTAATTGAATACAACAAACTTTTTTCCCAAAATAAAGCTAAAAAATCGTGTTGCAAGATACATGCAGGAATTTTCGGAAACTAAAGTTTTCAGAAAAAAACTGAAAATGGTGTGACTTACCAAGAAGCTCCTACTTGCTATCACTGCTTTTGGCATTGAGAACAGTTTCTTTGTGTGCATTGTCAAAGTCATCTTCTTTCCCATTATTTCAAGCAAAAATTACCAGTAATTTACAAGACTTGAGATACGTACAGCAGCGAAGAACTGCATATGATTGGTGCGGTATTAACAAAAGATTGCACGAACCAAAGACAAATTAGCATTTCAACAGTTGAGTTGAAATGCTAATTCCCTTCAACCGAATTCCATAATATCTGAAACACATACACTATATATTTCTTAGTTTTAACATGTTAACGACACGGGTGGTGTCAAGCAAAACCATATGTTCCACCAGCAACATATGGTTTTGCTTGGTCTATACAGCCGTTTCTGTTGGAGAGGGGGATGTGATTCATTAGTTAGTGCAGTTTTGTCCCGGTTGTCTCTAATTGTACTGTTTGTTGAAAAATATGACTCTTAATTACGCACAGCTGAAAATTGCCACGTACCCCCCTAACGACCTTTCGTGTACCCCAAGGGTATGCGTACCACACTTTGAGAAACACTGCATTAAAGGGCAAGTCAAACTGTATTACAATGCCAAAATCTACTTGTACTGAAAGAGAATATTGTAATTTTATTGGAATATTGAGCATTTACAAGGCATTTAAGACAAATGTCTTGTAGATACTAAAATTACTCAACCTGGTAAAAGCAGACTTTGCAGACAATAATGTTACCACACGGAATTAGGTGAACTAGCCTGTAGGCAGCATTACATTAAAGCAAATCCCAATATATGAAATAATGATATATATATATACACACACAAACTAAGAAATATATAAGGGCTAAGATATATATAAGAAGGAACTTTGTAAAAGCCTTCTATACAAACAATCAGTTCCTAAATATATATCCATAAGGGGGTGAACTAAAATATTATGATAATATTACATAAGTTTACATTATTAGCTTCTTGAAAACAATTTTCAAGAAAGTTAATTTGTTATTTGTAAAGTACAATATTGTCAACTCTTACCACCACTAACTGCACCAAGCCACCTAAGATTGTGATCTCATGGATCTTTTCCAAGATATCACGACATCATACACTTACTTTGCTAACCTTCCTCACTCAATTATTTAACGACAGCAACTTAAGGCAGCTCAGCTTGCATATACTTGAATGTTAATGATGCAAGATTCCTTTCCAATATCTTCCTTTTTAATATCACTGGTAGGCAGTGATATTAAACTATAGTGATATTATATTAAAAAGGAAGATATTACTTTCTAATGGCCTCCTTTTTAATATGACTGCCAGTGATGCGATCTGTTCAGTGATTTTTCTCAGAGAACTCATGTCTCTGATTCTCCAGTCATTGAGTAGCTGTTATTTCTAACCCAGCTCATAGGTATGACTTGAACAATGTCTTATATACTGCTAGTGAACTAATTACTCTCTTATTCCTGAATATAAAGTTATTCAAATGGCTCCCACCATACTAGCTTCGTTTATTCTATTCTCTATTTCAATATTTAATTTGCTGTTTATTCAACATTGTACATAAATAGTTGGAATATTTTATTTGCTATACAGGTTCTCCATTGAGAATGGAAATAATGTTATCATGTTCCAGCCTACTTTCAGAGTAACATTTGATTCCTAATTTTCATAACAAATTTGTTATAAGTAGACTCAGGAAGTTAAAGAGGCAATTAAAAACGTGTGTGTGCACGCGAGCGCATGTGCTCTGAGAGAATACGGAGAACACAGAAAGCAAAGCAGTTTGTAAAACTAGCTAAAAAGTCATGGAAAGACTTCAGAAAGAACACAGAAAATAAATATCAGCAAAGTGGCAGAATATTCTCGGGGCTATTGAAAAAGCATAGAAATAAGGAAATGAGTACTATAGATATACTAAATAGATATTCTCAATGTCTAGAGTAATTACTTTGAAAGATAGCTAAATTAAACAAGTAATGAGAGTACAACAGTTGAATAAAGAGGAATAACTTTTACAGTGCCTTCACTGCATAATTAAGAAGGATTAAATTCCAGATGATTTAGAGCTCTCTTAATATCCTACTATAAAATGGGAAATAAAGCCGAATGTGAGAATTACTGAGTGTTCCTGTAGGAGTTATGCAAGCATACTTGAGAAAAGGCTAATAAAATTGGAAAGGAAACCTGAAGAAGAATAAACTGGGTTCAAGCCAAATAGAGATTGTCAGGATCATATGTTCACTTCACTATTCACTTAAAGACAAAATAATTAGAAATCAGGGGAATATAACAAAGATCTGTATTTGAGTTATGTAGATATGGAAAATTCATATGACAAGGTGCCAAGAAAGAAGTTTAAAATGTTCCAATTATATGGAACATTAAATTTAGCAATCTATATTGAGTTGTAAGATGGTTTGATGTTAAATCAGATTTGAGACAAGAGTGCACACATTATCTTCACTATTATTCATCATCTATAAATATCACATTATGAAGGAAAATGGCATTAACTTAATATCAATAGTGAAGATGCTAATCTCAGCTTCTTACTTTATGCTGATATTACACTCTTAAATGAAATCACTACTAATCTGCAGGATCAAGATTCCCAACCTAAATTCAATGACTGCTGTAATAAATCTGGTAAGAAAATCAGCAATAAAAAACAAAGACTGAAAATTGGCAGGAACACTGAAAACGTCAACTGCCTGAATGGAGAACCTAGAGAACAAGTTAAACATTTCATCTATTTAGGCACAAATATTAGCGAGATTAAATTAAATATCGAAAGACAACAGAATTAGCTAAACTGGTATTATAAGAAGTCAACCGAATAAATTTATGTGGAATAAGACAGAAATTAGTCAAAACACTAAACTAGCTATATACAAGACTGTGTTAAAAATAATTTTAACTTATGGATCTGAAAGTTGGTTAAAAATTAAATGCTTGATCAAAGAATGGAGACTACAAATGAGTTCTGAGAAAGATTAGGAGAGTGAAAACAGATGGCATCAATGGCTGAATATATTAAAAACAAGGATATTAGGAAAGAACTTGACACTTACATTCAGGAATGTGCAATCACCTCCCAGCATCCATCATTGTCCTGCAGCACAGATGACCAATGCAAATCATCTCCCCACCACACCAAACATCCAGAATTAGTGTACCATATACCTCCTATAGTCATTTTGAAAAGGCATCAGAAGGATCTTAAATAACAGACAAGGGTTGAAGTCCTCCAATCCTGATCCAAAGGGTTAGGGCTGGAGGACTTATTCTATAATAATATTTGCATATTTTGGTCTTCATTTACCTCTGAAAACTACTCATATATAACTAATCTGTGATAACATCCTATTTTAAACTTCCGGTATATTCTTCAGATAAAGACAAGAAATGTCTTTATCTGAAGATAAAGACATTTCTTGCATGTTTTCTTCATTGAATTTATGTACATCTTTATGCTGAAACGCAATGTAAGTAACGATTAGCCCACATCATGAACAGAAACACAGCAGGCTTATCACTGTACGTTTTACATTTGTGTCTAACTGGAATCTGCAGTTTCTCCCCCAGATATTCAGATTGTCATTAATTCTTATGATAAAGTTCAATATTGATGATACTTTCATCTGTACTGCAAACTTCAGGAATGCATTACAAATATATAACGAGGGTGAAATGTAATAATAATTATGTTCAAGTTAATAACAAGAAATTAACATTTCAAAATTTAACTAGATTATGCTTATTTTGTGATATTACACAGTATCACACCAAAGTAGCAGCATCTCAACTATCCAACCTGTAGATAACTAGTTAACCAATACTTTAGTTCAGTACATCATTGGACTCCTGCAACAGCACTGTGTAATCATACCATCAGTTAGGTAATCAGCAAATCGATTTCCCAAATGTTATCAGATAGAATGTTATATTTTCATTTACAAAAAAAATAAAAACCTCTCTTTAATATTTAGTCTGCTAATATATATGACTAAACTTACTTATTCCTTGTTTATCAGCTATTCCATACACTATTGCTGGCCTTAATATCACATAATTTAAATCAGGAATGTCTGCAAGCTCCTCCTCCACCTGTAATTTAAACCTTGCCACAGATGTCCAGGGATCAAGCTTGACATTTTCTTTCACAGGTGTCTGAAATTACTCAAGTTGCATATAAACTGTGATTTCAAAGTTTATTCAAGTGTATACAGTTATCTGAGATGTTTTAATACTTCAGACCTATTTCTTAGCAAACAAGTTATAAATTAGTGAAAGTTTTACAGAAAATGTGTGTGCATGCATACCAAATGTTCTTTTTCCCCTTGACAGTATTATGCTGTGTAATCTCGTGTGTGTATAAGAGAGAGACTTTGCAATAACATTATGTAACTAATGTTCTGCTTATTTATTATACACACGTATTGACAAGCGGTGCTTAAGGGTCAAAGCTGGATAACTGGGTGCAGACCTCCACATGGACTTTTGGGGAATGCAGAGAACCAAGAACTTCTGATCTAATGTCCAATCCTTACCTTCTTGTGGTGGACCCTGTTGGGTATCTATAAGGATAGCGAATGAATGAGGATTAGCTGGTAATTTGGGATTTATTTAGCCAGCCAAATTGTATTATTTTTGGCTTAAACCATAACTCTGACGATGGTACAATATGATGTAATATCATGCTGGCTGGGACAATTCCAAGTTAAACAAGGCCACCGTTGTTTTCATAGAGGACAAACAGCAAAAAGTCAGCTATTGGAATAAACCCCAACTCAACACCAGCAGAGATCAAAATTGGCACTATCTTGATCTCTGCTGACCCAGAGGAAGACCAAGATGTAGGTAGATTGATACAGTAAAAAGTGCCTTAGAAGAAAGAAATATAAAATCTAATAATACTGGAATGTTGACAGATAACAGACTAATTGGGAGGAAAATTGTTGACAGGAAGTTTGTAATGAGGTAACTTTTCATTTAGTACTATCATAAGATCCTGTACACTACCCCATGAGGAAATTTGATGATGTACTCACATATAGAGTATAGTAATTTTATTACTGCAAATATTTCAACCAGAAACTGTTTTGTTTTACTCCATACTGTTTTACGTCTGGTGTCACCCGTTTTCACATTTTACTGATATCAGTATCTACTACTGAACACACACACATTAAAATGTAAGACAGACTTAAGTAACAGCTGCAATGGGAACTTATGAGTACTGTGGTCTTGCCTGCCAGAAATGTTCACTACTGAACAAAGACTCAAAAGAATACGATTTAACACCTTTGAGATGCATTTACCTCAGTTAAATAGACACTACTTCAACAGTACATTTATAATTTATATATGCCTTCATGTTGGAGTCTTAATGGATTGTATACAGCACTCAGAAAGGATTAAAACAGAATTTAATACTTCCTATATTTTGTCTCAGACACCGAGACATCTTCAAGGATTACAAAAATCTAATGTAACATATACACAAATACCACACAATACTAAGCCCAACCATGTGGGTGACTCTAAAGTCCTATCTAGGTGGAGCACCCTCTGAGGGCAGTTGTAGGTGGTCTGGAATGTAAGGTGGGATCTCTGATGATAAGTGTTTCCCAAATCTTAGCAAGCCTAATGCAACCATATTTATTAAGATTTGGTTGATTTCTGAGAGCTGCTGCTGATTCTAAAAATAGTTTCTCTTTTTTAAATTTGCTGTGGTGGAGCATGGTGGTTTTTTTCCATGAGATCCTGTGGGTTGTATCCAAGACATAGTCAGCCAGGACTGACTGACCATAGTCGTGGTTGCAGATGTATGACTTGTGTTCCTCGAGGCGGATGGTTGCTGATCTGCCTGTCTGTCCAAAGTACACCAGCTCACAGGAACAGGGTACTTTTATAAACTCCAGGCACTGAGAGAGGAGGGAGCTGATCTTTTGTAGAACGGAAAAGGGTAGCAAGTTTGCGGTGGGGCTTAAATGCCGTGTGTAGGTTGTACTTTTTTAAAATCTTGGCTATTTTTTCTGATGTGCCACGGATGTAAGGTATGGTGATGGCATTTCCAAACTCTTTCTGAAGGGAAGACCGGGGAATGGGGTAGGAACTTTTTTTTTTAATACTGTGATCGCTGTAGCCACTGGAGAAGAAAGTCTTGTGTATATGGTCAAGCTCAGTTGTGAGGGCAGTTCAACTAGATCAAAGATTGTGGGAGCTCTCTTGGTTAGAGTTTTAATAATGCTATATTGTGGGAGAGTTAGTGAATGTATCTGTCTGTGTGCATAGGTTTTCTATATATAGTGAAAGAAAGCATACCATTAGGAAGGCATGTTACTAAGGTGCGGATAAGGGTAATGTCACAGTCGGTCTTAATGCCATGAAATACAATCGAAAAATGGAAATTATCCTCCGAGATCGCTCTACCTACATCTCATTAGAACACAACCCCTCAAAAACACAAGTCAAAAAATTAAAAAACTTAAGTCTCTTCCTGGCTGCCTGACATTACGAAAAAACTCAAACTTTTCTGTCCCCCCCGAATATACGGTTTACCAAAAATCCACAAACCCAATTCCCCACTAAGACCTATAGTAGATGCCATTAACACACCTTGCTACAAACTTTCAAAACAGCTGGCCAACTCTGTGACCCCCCCCCCCCCTCACTGGACTTGCCACATCCTTATATAAAAAAACTTTACTCATTTTAAAATCCGAATAGAAAATCTAACCTTAAATAACACAGACATATTGCTAAGCTTTGACATCTCCTCACTGTTTACCAAATTCCTTTAATTGATACTTTAACACTCTTAGAAAACGTTTTTCCTTCTGACAGCTTAGATTCCTTTTTATTTCCTCACTGTTTACCAATATTCCTTTAATTGATACCATAACACTCTTAGAAAACGTTTTTCTAAGAACCTTTTCCAACAATTCTGGTTATTTTTCTTGGAAGAACAAAATCTACAAGCAGACAGAGGGAACCACCATGAGTTCCCCCCCCCTCTTTCCAATTTTTATATGGAAAATTTTGAAAAACGAGCCATAGACTCAGTCCCTCTCAAACCTTCTATCTGGCTAAGATATGTAGATGATGTGTTCTTTGTTTGGCCTCATGGCCCAGACACATTAGACTCCTTCCTCAGTCACCTCAACAGCCTACATCGAAGAATCCAGTTTAAGATGGACATGGAAAAGAACAATTGTTTACCCTTCCTAGACACCTTAGTCACACGCCTTCCTAAAGGTACACTTTCCTTCACTATGTTCTCCCCAGGACCTTTTGAATGGGCAAACCACCCAGCTAATTAATATTGTGAATTGGCATGGCTAAATAATGAACAAGAATGGAAAAATAATTTAAGACATTTTTTAATTAATAGTGATGAGAAATCGAACCGGAGAATCTCGATACTTGTGAGACCAGCTCAATGTCTTGCATTGCAAGTCAATCTCGAGAGCTTCGGATATTCACTTTGATGCACACCAATCCGTATGCGTTGCAAAGATCTTTTACAAAAGAGACATAATTTTGATATTTGAAATAAATAAATAATGAAAACTGAGCAAATTCGAATCGAAAGCAAAAATCAATGTCAAAAATCTACATTCATTTTTCTTAATAATGGTTTTTGTCTGTTTACTATTTAATTTAATATTTAATAAATACCTAAAAATATTATATATATATATATAATATAATAATATAAATAAAATAACTATTTAATATTTTATTTTGTAAAAGAAAATAGGCCTACTCTCGAGGACTATAACATCAGTCTCAAGTGATGTCAATTTCCATTCCCAGTAATTAATATTTATAAATAGTAAAATTGTGATATAACGCACGTTATGTGTCTCGGGTATTACTGTCAGTGCACAATTCAGTGATTTGTTCTGATTAATTTAATAATGATATTTTGTATTTATTAATTACCCCATGATGAGTAAAAAGTCAAGTCAGTAAACCAAACTCAAGTTATTTTAAGAAAGATGAAACCGATAAGCATAGAAGCGAAGACCAAACCAACAACAAAATCGTCGATTTCTGCAGAGTCTCTTTGAAATGTAAAACGTGCATCTAAAAACCACTTATCCGGTATTAACAGTTAGTGGTTTAAAAAATTCTATTGGTTAGTGGTGAAAGCTAATGGAATGATGTGTTCCACATGTATGAAATATGGAAAGAGACGACCCACAAACAAGGAAGTGACTTGGGTAACTATACCATGCACAAGACTTCGAAAAGAAAGCTTAGTTGACCACGAACAAAGCAAGTTACAGGCTGATTCTTGTTCAGATATAATTGGAAAACGTATACTAGAAGAAACTGGAATGGGGCAAATTGAAAAATCAATTTCAATTTTGAATAACTCGCTTTTCTGGGAGCTTTAAGATCTATGTATTGGTTAGCGAAAAATGAGTTGCCATATACTACATTATTTAAAAATTGCTTTTAAATGAAAAATTGTTTGAGCATTGCAAGGCTATGGGCTGTTCCTACTTGGAACATCTTAACGTTGGTAAAAATGCACATATCTCAGAAAGAATAATGCAAGAGTTGATTGATATTTTAGCATCAGAAATTAGATCTGAATATTGAAAAATATATATTCTGCAGATTATTTCATTGTTTTATGTGATGAAACTATCTCACATAAAACTGATGATATCTCAGTTTTAAAACAGCTGATTGTGTACATTAAATATGTTTGTCAACTTAGAAAAGAGGTCAGGGTTAGTTTTGTATCAACTTGCAATATGATTGATGGCAAAGCTGAGACTATAATTAACAAAGTAATTGAAACCCTTGACAGTCTAGGCTTAAAAACTTGTAATCTGGTGGGCCTAAGATCTGATGGAGCAGCTGTCATGATTGGAAAGCAAAAGGGAGTTGCAAAACTGCTCAAAGATAAAATAAATGGACTCATGGTCAACTGTCATTGTGTAAACCACTGACTGGCAATTGCTAGTGCACAAGCAGCTGCTGAAGTGCCTTATTTTGTCATGTTTAATGATATCGTAACACGTTCATTGCCAATCACGCGATATCGCGTGATGTGAGTTCTCGCCTGGCGGTCGATCACGTGTTATCGTGTGGATGTCGCTATCAAGTAAAAAAAAATTTGTCCACCACACGAAATTCCAATTTTCAGCTTGGCAATGAACGTGTTAAGGCAATTGTTTTTCTTCTTCCAAAATTCCTCAGTAAGGATGGCTGGTTTAATCCAAATCCAAAATATACTGAACAGTCCTCAGATTAAACTTAAAATGGCTAGTGACAATAGGTGGATGTCTCATGATTCTGCAATGCATACTCTAAGAGAAGCCACCGAAGGAAATGATATCACAGCTAAAAGTTTAAGTAAATATATCAGAACATACAATTTCGTAGCTTCACTAATGATGCTTTCAGATGTGTTACTGGATTTATCTAACTTGTCTAGATCATGGCAAAGGCAAGATGTTGACTTAACCGAAATAGAGCCAGAAAACTATCCATCATGGAATTGAAAGACACTCCTGGCAGTCATTTTAAAAATCTTCATCAGAATCTTTCAGGTGAATGGTCAGACCTTCACACTGATTATTCAGATTCTAATGTTATTACGTTTAAGACTACATACATAGTATAAGACAAAAGATAAATACATCGGCACAGTATTAAGCACTTAGAAGCAAGATTTCCAAATATGCAAATCATTTCCTGTTTTCAAGACTTTTCAATGCAGAAAATCATGATCAACGTGAGGCTTCTGAGATTCTTTTTGATTATTATTCTAGAAATGGAAGTTGATACGGCATGTTCGTGGGGTAACACTATGCATGTGACATGCGTTACGCATGAAATTTTATGGCATGAACAACTGACAACTACCTGCAGTTTTAAACTATGAAAGTACTAAACTAGAATGGCAGTTGCATCAAAATTATTAATGGACAGTCATACAAAAATCTAGATCCAAGACAAATACTGCTGAAATTACTAGCTGCTGTTGGACTGGCCATACCTGTGAGCACAGCTCAATGTGAAAGGGCTTCTCTGCCTTAAAAAGTATAAAAACCTGTATGAGGAATTGCATCAGTCAGAACACTCTAAATAATCTGATGCTGATTTCACTGGGTGGACCAGATCCAACAGATTTTAATTACAAAAAAAGCTGCCTGACAACTGGGCTTCTAAGAAGAAAAGAAATAATGTATAGAATTTTAAGCTGTGAGCATTAAAATGTTTTTCATTACTTAATGAGAAAATAAAAAAATTCAATGGCAAATACCTGTTGAATTCCTGCTCAGGACAGGGACTGGTTATTACTAACACCATGTTTCAAAATAAAAATATGCACAAATTCACATGGAGAGAAGAGGCAAGGAATAAGAAAGTCTCATTGACTAGATTATTGTTGATAGTGATGTTTTCTCTCTGGCGCAGGACACTAAAATGTACAGAGGATTTGAAATTGGAAGTGATCACCATTTAGTCTTAATTAGAAATAAAATTGAATTTCATATTGAAAAGAATAACATGGAAGAAAGTTTTAAAACGAATAAAAGTTGAGCAGCTCTCAGGTGTGAACGGTAGACTAAAATACACAAAGATTATTGAAGAAAAAATGAAAGAGTTTGAGAACAGGAACCAAACCTTGGAGATTCAGTGGCAAGCCTTGAAGAAAACCCTGATTGATTCAGCCAGAGAGGCATGTGGTGAGGTTGTCTGCAAGGATAGAAAAATCAGGACTCCATGGTGGACACAGGAAGTTAAAGAGGCAGTGAAGGAAAAGAAGAAAGCATATCAAAAGTTCCTGGCAAATAAGTCAGCTTTTGCTCTTAGAGAATATAGAGATAAATGCAAGAAAACGAAACACTGTGTAAACTAAACAAAAGTCATGAGAGGACTTTGGCAAGAACATAGAAAATAAATATCAAGAAGGTGGCAAGATATTCTAGAGGTTGTTGAAGAAGCTTAGAAATGAGGAAAGAGTGCTGTAAAATACCTGTTTATGATAAAGGTGACATGAAAATGGGAGGAAAAAAGCTATCCTTGAAGTATGGAGTAATTACTTCGAAAAATTACTAAATGAAACAAGCAGTGATAGCACAGTGGTAAAAAAAAACACTCAACAGGCATACAGTCAGGAATACATATCCATACTTGAAGTAGAAAAAGCCATCAAAGACTTGAAATATGGAAAGGCAGCAGCAGCAGCAGTAGATGATATTCGACCAGAATTGCTCAAGTATGGTGATATAAAACTCTTACAGTGACTGCACTGCATAGTTCAGAAGGCCTGGACAGAGGGATGAATTTCTGATGATTGGAGTAGGGCTCTAATAGTATATAAAAAAGGGAAATAAAACGGAATGTGAGAATTACAGAGGTATTTCCCTACCGAGTGTTCCTGGAAAAATCTATGCCAGTATACTTGAGAAACGGTTGAGAAGAATTGTGGAAGAAAAGCTTGGTGAAGAACAAGCTGGATTCAGGCCAAATAGAGGCTGTCAGGATCAGATCTTCACTTTACGACAAATGGTTGAGAAAGCATAGGAATATAACAAAGATCACTATTTAAGTTTTGTCGATCTGGAAAAGGCATATGACAAGGTGCCAAGAGAGAAGCTATTCAATACGCTACGGTTATATGGTGTCAATGGGGCATTATATCAAGCAATGCTTAGTCTTTGAGTTGTAAGCCAGCAGTTAGAATTGAATGAAGTACAGGAAGATGGTTTAATGTTAAATCTGGTATGAGACCATTATCACTTCGGTTATTCATCTATATGGATCACATTATGAAGGAAAGTGGTATTAAACATATCAGAATTGGAGATGTTAATGTCAAGTCTGCTTTATGCAGACGATGTTATACTTCTAAATAAATCCGCTACAAGTTTGCAAAATTCCCTGACTAAATTGAATAACTGTTGCAATAGATATGGTATGAATGTCAGCAATAAAAAGATGCTCTGGAAAATGACCAAAGATCTATGCACAGACCATACATCTCTCCTACCAATATGTGGTGAATGTGGTCTAGTTTACCATGATGTAGACAAAGTTGAAGCCTTTGCTGACAGCCTAGAGAAGCAGTGTAGTCCAAACTACACTTGCACAGATCTAGACTTCATCAGTAAAGTACACACCTGGGTATGCTAAAATGCGCACAGTACACAAACCCCATCTAAATGACATCACATGCTGAGGTATGCGAAAATCATCAAACTTAATAGGAAAACACCATGCACAGATGAAATTTCTATGAAAATTAAATGTCTTCTGTAAAGCCATAACACACATTGTTGCTATTATTAACGCAATATTAAGATATCACTACTTTCCTGCATGATGGAAAGCAGAACAAGCAATCTAAATTCCAAAACCAGAAAATACAACACACTTCCCACAAAACTATTGCCCAATCAGCCTGCTTTCCTGCCTAGGAAAATTAGCTGAGATGATAATACTAATAAGGATTCAGAAAGTTAAAGAATAAAATGTCATCCCAGACGAGCAATTTGAATTCCAGGAGAACCACTCCACAGAACAATGAGTTGTCAGAGTAATGGAATACATTAACATAAGGTTCAACTTGAAGCAGTACACAAGGAAGATTTTCCTGGACATTTTCAAAGCATTCAACAAAATATGGCCTAATGGGCTTCTTTTCAAACTCCTGCAGGCCAAATTTCCACTAGGACTGGTCAAACTCAAATTGTACCTCAGCGATTGCAAACTCCGAGTGAAACTACAAGAATTAGATCTGAATGAAATATCACTGCAGGTGTTTCCTGGAGTTCCCTGCTATCACTTCTGTTCTTTGTTATCGGTGCGGCTGATATTCCATGCCCTGTTGCCACCACAATGGCCCTATACACAAATGATACTGCAATAATGGTCTGATCATGAAAGATTTATTTGTAAACCTATAGCACATTTGTACTGTGGGTGGGATAAGTTTTTTTTTTTTTTCTATTCTATAGCTTTTACATTTCTATTTTATAGCTTCTTTTTATTATTATTATTATTCTATTTTTCACATAGTCAGACTATGAACTTTTATGACTAAACCTGGACAATACAGACAAAACCATGGAACTTTTTAAAGCCACTCTGGCCTCCAATAAATGGGTGGTCTCACACTGGGCAATGAAATTTACCTACCACTTAAAGGCAATCACAAACATCCACAGCAGGATTTGAACCTGACCTGTAGCCTGTTGGCAGAAGAGTAGATATGCTAACCGCTCAGCCAACCAGGCTGGCAGATGGGAATAAGTTATCTGGAAAATTGTCACTATTGTGAAAGATCATGGGGATCAACACAGCATCCTAAATGATGCCATCTTTATACTCATCATCAGATGAATTATGATAACAATAATACTCATTGTGAATGACTGTTCATAATATGTAGCATAAACAGCATTTGGCATGAGTTGCCAAAGTATAGGAAGGTTCAGTGACCATGTGGACAGTGCTTTTCTGCCAACGGGTTGTAGATTCAGGATCACAATAGATGAGCAAGGATATTTGGTGAAAGTGTTGAAGTTATTCTTATTGGAGGGTTGAAGTCATTAAGATGGATTCTCAGTTAAATTTATTTCTATCCACAGGAACAAGGATAGAAATAAATTTAACTGAGAATCCCTAGGATTTTATATTATTATCATAGGTGTATCTCCATGGAACCTTCGCGAACTCTTCGTGAGAGACCCATTTATTCACACAATACCTGCCACCATCACCTTCATCAGCCATTTTCTGTCTACTGCTAGACGAAGTAATCCCCCAAAATCCTCATTCAGTTATATCTTTTCTATGCCAGTGAGCTCTAGCTATCTCTTTAATCTAATCCTCCCAGTCTCTTTGGTCTTCTTATTGCACTCTTTTTGTCTCTGAGATACCATTCAAATATCGATTTTGTCCATTTTCTAATGTTACTTCTTGCAGCATGACCTGCCCATTGTCACTGGGATCTTTTAATGGCTGATATGTCCCAAGTACTCTGCTTTCCATCTAGAATAGTAATACCAAATAATGATCTTTCCATTTTTCTCTAAGTAATCAATCCTCAACCTGGCCAATTTTTTTTTTTAAGTCAAAGTTCATGTTTCACTTCCATGTCATGACCAAAAGTATACAACTGTAATATTTTTCTTATAAGTAGGATTGGGATATTTCCTTTGAGTGCTTCATGGTGTTTTCCAAAGGCTATCCACAAAGTTCATTCAACATATAATTTCTTCTTCACAGATTCCCTCTACTATTATCTTTGGTCATAGGTAAATACAGGAGATTACTATATCAATTTTCTAGTGTTTGATTTGTTCTTGCTTTTTGGTGATTTATTAGACATTCTTTTTGTTCCATTTTTGTTTATATTTAATTCTTTCTTTCTTACTTTCTGCATTTCAATCTGAAATCAGTTCTTTTGGAACAAAGTAATCAGCAAATCACAGGTGATTTGGTTCTTCCTATTTACTACAATTCCTCTATTTTCCAAATCCAGATTTTTAAAAATTTCTTCTAGGGCTCCTGTAAATAATTTAGGTGAAATGACATCTTCCTGTCTACTCCTCTTTTTTTTTTTTATAGGAAATTTCATATTTCTTCCTGATTTTACAAATTCAGTTGAACTCATATACAACAAAGTATATCAATATAAGTTTTTCACTATTTCTTGATTTTTAGAGCTTCTAAAAAGCTAATGTTGAGATTGAATCAAATGCCTTTTCAAAATCAATAAATGCCAGGCCTAAAGGTTTTTGGTATTCATCTACCTTTTCAATGATTTGTCTCATTACGCACACACACAATAACTAACGATGCACTCACTACCACCTCTGCATCTCATTCCACCCATTCACCATCTTCCAAGCAAAAAACTATCGTAACACCCTTGTAAACTGCACACTAACACAATTTTCTGGGATGGCCCCCTTGCTCTCCACACATGTACTGAAAAAGGTTTTAGGCATCAAGCCTATAAAATCCCTTTAATAACATATGCTTCTATCATATCCCTTCTTTCTCATATCTCAGATAGTTTATCCCAGTCTGGTTGGGCGAGTGGTTAACATGTCCGCTCTCTAGCCAAGAGAGCTGTGGGTTTGAATCCTGCCATGGGAATGGATGTTTGTAATTGTCCTACAAATTCTGTGTGGAAAAGGAATCTGCAACCCCTACCACTTATTCTAGCAGGAGACTTCACTCCCAAAACCTGATGAGGTATGGGAGTGACCATACGGCATCTACGAACGCTAAATGTCTCTTTCTTTTAAGGTTACACGGTGATCAGCATTCATATTTGTTAAATTAGAGACACAAAACACACATGTTGAAAGGATTATTTTACTGATTAATAATAAAATAATAACTTTACGTTTCGACCCCTGTATTGAGGTTATCTTCAGAAGGATACATTCAGAAGTATAAGAACAAGCTACATGCTGTTGCACTCTATACAAGTAAATTACATCTACGTTGTTAACTAATCTTTTTTCTAGCCTGCCCTCTAATGGGGGGGAAAAAATTATTAAAAATTAAAAATAAATAAAACAAACAAAAATAAAATAAAAACTACAATAAACTCTGCTAAAGTCCTCACGTACTAGGATTCTTCTGGAATTATAGTTATATTACGATTATCTTCTGAATTCGTACAGTACAGGTTACTATTGAATGTTCAAGAAAAAAAAAACCTCACTAGGTCTTGTGGTGAGATTTTTCTTCGTGGTTACTATGAAGGTTGTAGATGGGCCCTCCACATTCTTGGAATTGTTAGACCATCATTTTTATTCAGATTCGGATTATGTTTGAGCATTTCACACACTTCCTTGAATTTCCGCTTGAACCAGGTTTCTGACCACGCACTCCAAACATACCACAGAATTGACTGGAAAGGTACCAAGTCCCTTCACCGCACCAAAACCTGGTTTGAGCCGAAATTCAAGGAAGCGTGTGAAATGCTCAAACATGCCGGCGAAGGTTGGTCGATTGGTAGAGCCTCTGCTACTAATGGCTCAGTTAAGTAAGTTTGAGCGCGGTTAGTAGTTGGAATGGGGCCAATCGTTCGATGCTGTCGGCACACTCTCCCTCGATGAGTCTTTGGACTCCCTGGAGGTGTCAAAATAATAATAATAATCCGAATCTGAATAAAAATGATGGTCTAACAATTCCAAAAATGTGGAGGACCCATCTACAACCTTCATAGCAACCACGAAGAAAAATCTCAACACAAGACCTAGTGAAGTGTTTTTTTTTTTCTCTTGAACATTCAATAGTAACATGTACTGTACGAATCCAGAAGATAATTGTAATATAACTGTATAATTCCAGAAGAATCCTAGTACATGAGGACTTTAGCAGAGTTTATTGTAGTTTTTATTTTATTTATTTTTAATAATTTTTTCCCACTAGAGGGCAGGCTAGAAAAAGGATTAGTTAACAACGTAGATGTAATTTACTTGTATAGAGTGGAACAGCATGTAGCTTGTTCTTATACTTCTAAATGTATCCTTCTGAAGATGACCTCAATACAGGGGTCAAAATGTAAAGTTATTTTATTATTAATCAGTAAAATAATCCTTTCAACACGTGCGTTTTGTGTCCCTAATTTAACAAATATGAACGTTAAATGTGATTTTTTTTTTTTTTTTTTTTTTTTTTTTAAGGTAGTTTATAAAGCCCACAGAACTTCAATCTATTCTCACAGAGAGCAGTCCATAAACTTACCACGATCTTTGTCACTTGGCACTGGATCCTCTCTACCACTTCTTCATCCCTACAGTATCTGGGTGAATAGATCTGTATGTAGTAGTAAAGATGTGGCATTATTATTGAGATAAATAAATGAGATGACAACAATAACCTCCCAATCCCTGCTTGTTAGTATGTTCTATAATAACCACATAATCTGATGCAATGTTTTGGTTACATTCAGAATATGACCTCTACACTTCAACTCCCTGTTTGCAATGACCCCCCCCACACACACACACTAATCTCTAGCCTCATCGGTTTCTAGCAGTTCCATCGATATAATACACAGCTTGTGATCTCTTCTTCCCAAAGTGCATCAACTTATATACTTGGCCACAGTCCTTTACCTTTCCTTATAGTGCCAGTCTAAGTCATCCTACAAAATTTATTATCCCAGTTTTGCATCATCAGCAAATGAATGATTATTTACCCTATGAAATTATTTTTTACATCAGTGACATATAAATCAACAGAGGATCAAGTACTTAATCCTGTGGTACACTCTTATTCATCTGTCTTCTCCTGTACTCAACTCCTGCCTAATTCTTTGAAATCTGTCCATCGGCCTCCTAAATCGAAATTACCAGATTCATATCTATCCCCATTTCCTCTAATTTATGCAACAGAGTTCCATGTGGAATCCCATAAAAAATCTGAAATGAACTGTCCTCTACGTCTCTGTCCTAGAAGGAAGCCAAAAGTAGAAGTACATCATTACTTTACTCTTTTTGGCTTCATTTCTTGTGCCATGATTAGCAAAACTCTTCCCCCTATTCTTTGTTCCCTATGTCCTCTCTGAAGATACTATATCCTTTGCATTTTATCCCTATATCATCCTTAGTGAACCAAGTCTCACTGATGTCCATAAACGTTTGGCCAAATTAAGCTAACCAATGCCAAAAATCCTCACCCTTATTTCAAATACTTCTCACATCAGTATACATAAATTGCAATACTCCCTCCTCCATCCCACAACATCCACTAAAGTTAAGAACCTAGGAGCTAAATCAGCATCATATGATCACTCTCCCACTTACGAACCTCTAGGTTGCCTGGACCCAATACTCATTGGTATTCCCTGCTAAACAATCTAGTTTTCCTAACTCTGCACTTCTGAAAAATACTTTCTCAAGACACCATTCAAATGCAATTCATTTGTTTTATATAAATAGCCAAAATAAAATACCAACAATAATTAATTGCTTTCAAAAAAAAAAAAAAAAAAAAAAAAGCTACCTTTTCACTCGAGTATATATGACCCGTTGACAACTCCACATATTTTTTTACTCTTTGTTTTGCGGCTTCTTTGGCACAATTATGACTCAATTTAACAATGCCCTCCTTATATACCTGAAAATGAATATATGTTTAACATGAAAAATTTTCTATATAAGTTTATAAAATCTAACCTATTAATATCATTACTATTATTATCTGTTCCTCATTCTAACAGTAAATTATATAAATGTCTCATTTCTATTGACTTCTTTGAAATTTTTATATCGTTTTAACTGGTTGGGAAAGGGCAGATAATGCAAATTAACCTAAATGCCACTTTTCTTTCTGTCGTAATAACAACAAAAATAAGGACAGAATGAGGACAAGTGCGCTTTGCACTTGTATGGTGCACCCAAAAATTGTGACATGGCAAGCAGAAACCATATTGTCTCAATGGCTGCTTTAATGCTTTTGCTCTAGTAGTCCCATTGCCAGAGCAATCATACCATAACAATACAAAAGAAACTCTAGCTAGCACACTTCCTTTCAATGCACAAGGCATAAAAGGAATGACAGCAGTGGCCAGACAGGTTTCTAACTTAGAGGCATTCAGTCCTATCCAGCAGACTCAGACATACAGGTATTTGCTATCATATATGAGATAGATTCTAAAAGTTTCCAGCTTGACATAAAATTCGCACCTATTTTAAGATGACATGAATGACAGATAGCACCATCTATGGGGAGGTTAGTGTGCAGTTTCAAATCTTTACCTGCATCATTCAGTTGGATGCACTCGTTTGACTAACACGTGGCACACTGAGTGGCTGTAATGTTAAAAATTGAGTACTGCGCTGTAGTAAGTACTCAATTCTCCTTCATATTCCACCATGAAGGAATGGGTAAACAGTTTCACCTAGGAAGAGGGAGCATCGAAGATGATCCTCATGATGGCCGGCATGTGGAAGTGATGACTGAGGGAAATGTCTCTCTTGAGGAGAAACTGCTCAATGACAAATGGCTGAAGTTCAAAGAAATCTCAGCAAGGTTGGGGCTTTCTATAACAACCATCTTTTGCATCATTCACAAGAAGCTTCACATGATGAAGGTCAGTGCAAGGTAGGTGCCTTGACTCCTCTCTTCAATTCAGAAAGAGCATCGTGTTACCTGTTCCCACAAGTTTTTAGTGCTTTACCAAGGGAATCAGAGAGAAGTGCTGGAACCATTGTCCCCAGGGATGAAACCATGGTTCTCTTTCCAAAAGGGAATCCATGGAGTGCTGCAAACCAGGTGAAGCATTGTTGAGAAAAGCCAAAGTCACACAGTCCACCAAGAAGATCATGGCAACAATATTCTGGGATTGCCAGGTAATTCTCGATTGACTTCAAGGAAAGGAATATCACCATGAATGCAGGATATTATGCTTCACTCCTGAACAAACTGTACGATGTCACGAAGGAGAAGAAATGAGGAATGCTGAGTCATGGTGTTCACCTGCTTCAAGACAATACTCCAGTCCATATGGCTATTGTTGTGAAGGACTGTGGCTTTCAGGAGATTGAACACTCGCCCTACAGCCCAGATCTAGCACCCAGTGACGACGACTACTACTACTACTACTACTACTACTACTACTACTACTACTCAAAACTAATGAAAGATCTTGGAGAAAGAAAATTTGCAGATGGCAATGAGATGAAAGATGCAGTTTTACACCATTTTGCAGACAAAAGTAGACTTTTTTCAAAGGCACAGAAATGTTAATTCAAAGATGTGAAAAGTGTGTTGAAGTAAAGGGAGATTATTGAAAAGTGACAGCTGTTTTCTTTCCTATCACCTCTAAAAGTTATTCAGGCCAGAAACTTAGGGAAACCCTTATTTAGATACATCTACTGCTAAACTTAGACTATCAGCAATACTTCTGATAGAAATACTGAACCTTGCTAATGCCAGGTCAGGGCTAGCTATGAAATGAGTCCATTCAAGTGTTGCACCTTAATCTGATAAAATTCAAGCAAGCACGAGAATCAAGAATGAAGTCCTAATTTTATCCTACATAAAGTTATCATTCATACTAATTTAATCTACATAGCCATGTGGCGCATGCATCACTTAGATTTCACTCAGCTACATATCCTACCGCACTCTTATGCAACTAGTCACTGACAGAATCGATAAATTCATCCCAACTTATTATATGCAACAAACTATAAGATATCTGTATTAAAATTCAGATATCTGACAAAGTAAAAATAAGAAAAATAATTAATTTAAAGTTAAAAAAAGTTAATACATTATATTTAAAGTGTTTAATTAAATGTTTGTTTTCAAGTATGCAAGATGTTTTGGAATGTTATTCTTATCTTTGACTACTGAAGTCTTGCTTAGATATAAAATAAATCTATTCAAATTAGACATTAAAGTATAATTATAATTTTGCATGAGCTGTCAAAAGTGTTGTAACATTGGCACCATTTGTATGTAGACATTGTTTACAAAATATTGTCAATAGCTAACAGTTCATGCTGAGTGAATAATTAAATAAACAAATCCTGATAGTTTTGCAATGAAATTATACATGAATAAACTATTCTGCACTATGAAAATAACTTCATTATTGTTACAAGTACAGCATGAAGGCAGTAATGGCAGCACACACTTGTGGATCAGAGTGGAAGTTGATCTAGTGTATATTTCTGAGTATGCACAGAAGTAAAAAAAAGAGAATGTTATTGAACACTGCCAAGCATTCAGGTGTTTTGAGAGGTGAGAAAGGAACACAGCAGGAGTATGTGTGTTCAATATATGAAGCCTGAACAGAAATTAGAAAAGGAAGACTTAGGATATCCTTGTATGAAGTTTATTGTAAGCCATTAATCAATACAGGATTTATTTCAGTTAATGTTGAAAATGAACTTTGCTGCTTTCCAGTTCATATAGAAATAGACCCAGTAAAGTTTATTTGGGATTCTCAGTCTGATAAGGGATTTCTGTTAGCATATTTTATTATTATTATTATTATTACATGACACCTCCAAAGACTCATCAAGGGAGTGCACATACTTTACAATTCTGTCTCCACCAACTACACCATCTTCCCCACCACCACCATTAACATTTCCACAGACAATCACAAACATCCATGCCCATGGGGGGATTTGAACATGCAGCTTTTCGGCTGGATATGCTAACCACTCAGCCAACCAGACTGGCAAAGTTTATTTCTTCAGAAACTTTCATATAGAAGGCAAAGTTTTTGTTCTGAAGACTTAGCATTCTTGTTAAAGTTTTAACAAGAATGCTAAGATTTACACAAAAAATTAATTCATTCTAAAGTGATATGGTTTTTTACTAGTTTATTAAATGGAGCTTGAATACGAGTTTGTCTCATATACAGAGCACTTATTTTGTGTTATTCTTACGCCTCTGCGAACTCAAAGAATAAAAGTTCTGTAAAAGGCAAAAGACTAAGGTTTCAGGAATTTTGTCCATACAGGATAACCGTTGGTTTATGTAACTATAAGGAAGTTATTATCTGACACCTCCAGGGAGTCCAAGGACTCATCGAGGGAGGGCACTTGCCCTACAACTCCGTCTCCAAGATTCAATCACCAACTGACCGCAACTACACCAACGCAATCTACCGCCAACCACCACCACCATTTCGACAGACAAGAATCACAAACATCCATGCCCACGGCGGGATGTTTATGCACAGTTGCGTACATGGTATAAACATCTCATTTTCCTTATTGTGATTTGAAGAATATGCTGGCACCTGCATAGTTAAGTAGTTGATTTAATGTGTGTATATATTATATATATATATTTTTTTTTTTAAATAAAATTAGTTTATTTTGGTTATAAGACTGAAGACTCAAGCTCTTAATGGGTTTAATGAGTTAATAAGCCAATTTAAGAGGTTAGGCTAGATATGATATATCCTGGGATATGAACCTTTGTGAGTACGAGTTTATGAAAACCTGTAAGTTTAGTTGGAGTATTTTCTTTTGAATCTAAGAGTTTTAATCACTCAGAATTGTGGAAGGAGAAAGAAAATAGGTACACACCCTCTCTTTCACACACAAAGTTTAATGAGAGACCATTGTTTGTGAATGAATCATCTAGTTGCCTACAAACATGTGCATAAGTGCACAATGTGAGAGACAAATCTCATGTTTCTAGCAGTCATTATCAGTGATCTCCCTATGTCACAAGGATGCATATCAGACCTGTCCTGCTGATCAGGATTTTTATTTTGGCTAACTTATTCAAACAGTGCTTGATCCTTCATAATAGCAATTCATGGAATAAACATCAAGGGGGGGGGGGGGTACATTTACTGAACTTACTAATATTTTGCTGGTTTTCTACCCAGCATCTTCAGAACACAAATTACAAACGTGACAAGTACCAAACTAAATAATTGTGGAAACAACTTAAACTATAACAAACAGCACTGATGTCCTTACATGAGCATGGTATCCTCTATGGGCCAGATAACCATAAAGTTAATTTGGAGAAGTCAGGCTCTCAGGTCTAAAATGACTGTCTCCCAGATCTTGGGAGACAGTCATTTTAGAGCTGATGCTCATTCTAAAAATACTCTCTCGGACCTAAAACTGACTTCTATGTAATATCAATGTCTTCCACCATCTAATTCTACATGAACAATTATCCAGGTTTGCAAATCCCGACTTGCCATACAGATGATCACGGATGTAATTTTTGTTTTCTTCAAGGCAGATGTTAACTATCTACCAGTCTGTCCAAAGTTGGCTAAACTACAGGCACAAAAAGAACTTTACATACTCCAGGATGTGCAGGAAGATGAAACTGATCTTCAGGAGAATAAATGAAGGTAGATAGCTGAACAAGAGGCTTGAAAGTGGCATGGAGATCACATTTGCACAACTGTGGCTATCTATTTCTGAATATATGGGATGGAATAGTTTTGCTGCGATCCTATGTTTGGTTGCAAGAGGAATATCAGTGCATGCAGCATTTAATATGGGCTGTGTCATTTGAACAAATAGCTCTGGCCAGATGAGCAAGTGTTTTGGGGCTGCCATACTGTTGGGAATGGTGTGATTGCTTATGTAAAATACCTTTCTGTGGGGGTTGGTTTTCTGTAAATCAAAAGGATAATGGGCCATTAAGAAGTCATGTCATTAGTGAATCTAGAAAGGAGAGACTATTACTTTTTTATGGTGAAGCTTATTTTACAATGTTGGCTGTTAAGATGCAGTGAAAAATGTACACAATATGTCTGAAACATTAGGGCAAATGCCAAACACAGCACAGCCAAACTATTGGTTTAAGAGTGGTTGCGTTGAGTGCTAGATTTTCCAAATGTTCTATTACAGAAGTAGCAGAGAAAAGAGGGGAACCTCTTTTCTCCAGCCCTTCTACCAGTCACTGCAGTCCCATTTAGCTGTTTGTATATTTTTCTTTTCCATAAAAAAATAACCTAAATAAATGGTGAAATTGATTAATTCAATTACATCAGAGGCTTAATGAGGTCAAAGGGTCTGTTAATGGTACAGTAGTGAACAGTGAAGTAATATAACTGACCTTTGTCAAAATCTGTCAAGCTAACTATCTTAATGTTTTAATGTGTTGAAAATTTTAATAGATGAGAAAGAGTTGCCAAATGAAGGGGAAGTGATTTGGATAAATGTTTGGCCAGTTTGTAGATGAGGCTGTCCATGTTGTCTATTACTGAAAGAGGGGGGGAAGGGGTGAGGTTTATGAATTTTGGGGACTCTATATATCCAGGATGGTCTGACAAGCTTTTTGATAATCTCTTTGGGTCAAGATGTAGTTCTTTTTAATAAACTTTTTCCTTTCTGAGAATTTGTAGGATCCCAATCTATAATCTAAAAGAAGTAGAGGAGTACTTAAGGAGATGACTAATTTTTCTGTCATAATCTACTTACCATATTCGCCGACGTATAAAACGCACTTTTTTTCTTTGAAAATAGCTCTGAAAAACAGGGTGCATCTTATACACCGATACTCAGTTTTTTTATTATTTTCATTTCTGAAAATTTTCTCTGTTACGAGTTAAGTGATTTCTTTATTGCTTCCTTGCAGTGTGTGTGTGTGAGAGCATTCCAGTTACGTAGAGCAGTGTTTCTCAAACTTCAGACATCCACGTTCATATGATTGGTGTGGTATTAACAAAAGATCGTGCTACTAAATGAGAAAGCAAGCCGACAGTTCAGTTGAAATGCTAATTCTCTTCAACCGAATTCCTTATATGATATCTGAAACACATTCACTATATATTTCTTCGTTTTAACACGTCCACTCAAACAGTTTCTGTGGGGGGGGACATGCGATTCATTAGTTAGTGCCATTTTTATCCCAGTTGTCTCTAATTGTGCTGTTTGTTGAAAAACATATTGCACAGCCTGCAGATGTTTCTGTACCTTATTCAGTGATACAATAGGAACGTTTTACGATCTCAAACTTCACGGATACATTGAATTTTATTCTATGCGTTAATGATGCATAGCCGAAAATTGCCACGGACCCCCTGAAGACCTTTCACGTACCCCCGGGGTACGCGTACCACACTTTGAGAAACACTGATGTAGAGTTCAGTGGATGCGCATGTGCTGTCATCGACGATCACAGCTGTGTCCTGTTCGTTTAAACTTTCCAATTGTTGTTGCAGTTTGAACGTTGATAAATTCCTGCCGTTAAATTTTCTATAAATTTCTTGGCAAATTATGGCTGAAAAACATCAGCATTGTTACAATATTGCATACAAGCTATGTGTGATTGCGTATGCTAAAGAACATGGAAACAGGGCTGCAGAGAAGCATTTCGGACCACCCCCAACTGAGAAAATGATAAGAACTTGGTGGAATCAGGAAGAGGATTTAAAAAAAGCAACTAATAAACATAACCTACGAAGTGGAAATGCAAAATGGCAAGAACTTGAGGCAGAACCAAATACTTGGATTTTAGACCACAGAAAAGCAGTACTTTCAGTGTCTACAAAAATGATTATTCATCAAGCGAAAGCGATAGCCACTAACAGAGGGATCGCCAACTTTACTGGATCAACATCATGGTGTTCAAGATTCATGAAGAGAAACCAGCTATGTATGCGGACTAAAACAAAAATATCACAAAAGACCAGCTGAATATGAAGAAAAAATGATCGAATTTCATCGATTTGTCATTAACGCAAGGAAATGAGAACATTTTGAACTTGTGCAAATAGGAAACATAGACAAGGTTCCGCTGACTTCTGATGTGCCCTCAAACAAAACTGTAGATTCCAAGGGTTACTTTTAATAGTGTTACTATTAAAACTTGTTTTATCCTGCTGTGCTGATGGGACAAAATTACTGCCACTATTGATTTTTAAAAGGAAAATGCTACCCAAAGAAAAACTGCTTAAAGGAGTCTTATACATGTTCACGCAAAAGGCTGGATGGATTGAGGAGGAATGAAGTTATAGGTAGATAAAATTTGATCTAGGCACCCTGGTGGACTGTTGAAGAAGCCTGCCATGCTAGTATGGGATCAGTTTTGTTTTCACAGAACAGACGATGTTACAAATAAACTCAAGGAATTGAAAACTCGGTTAGCTGTAATTGCAGGAGGTCTAACTAGTCAGATTCAACCTTTAGATGTCTGTATTAATAAACCATTTAAGGGATTTATGAAGGAGAAGTGGAACAGATGGATGCAGTCTTCAGATTTTGAGGTTACTCCATCAGGAAGAAGCCTAGCATTTCGCAAGTTTGTGAGTGGGTCAAAGCTTCATGGGATGCTGTGAAAACTGAGACAGTGGTTAAATCATTTAAGAAGTATGGCATTAGTAATGCACTGGATGGTACAGAGGACAATTTGTTGTATGAGGACTCAGATTCTGATTTAGAAGAGGTTTCAAGTGTCCCTTCATTAGCTGTGGAGATGAATTTCTGGGTTTTGATGATTAAAAAGTGGGTACTCTTTCCTAGTTAGATTAGTTATTTGTTGAAAGTAGATCTATTTATTACTTTATATTTCAAATACTGTAAATTCATTATAATATTCAGTGATAAAGTTATTTTCCCTAAAAAATGTGTACAAAAAAGGAGGTGCATCCTATATGCCGGCAAATATGGTACTTATCCTCTTGGTGCCTCATGGCACATAAGGCTGGGACCTATTTCTTCCAGATACCTTTGTCCTGAGCCACTAGTTTAGCTTCTCTCCAGCCCTTCTACCAGTCAGTTTTCTTTCTTTTTCTGTCAGATATCTTAGATCTCAGATGCTTTCTTAGATACCTTATCTATGTTTTAATGAGTAGAAAATTTTAACAGATAAAAAAGTTGCCTGAGGAAGGGGGTAGAGGAAGTGATTTGGATAAAGGTTTGGCCAATTTATAGGTGAGGCTGTCCACGATGTAATAATTCTTGGTCCCTAATAACTATTTCATTTCCTTTATATGTTTTTGTTAGCTAATGCTATTTGGCCTTATAGTCCAAATATATTTTTAGCACATCATAACAGCCAACATCCTAAAATTAACTTCACTACAGAAAAGGACAGTGAAAATTGCCTCCGCTTTCTAGATACGCTAGTGACACGATTTCCTAATAGCTCATTATCTTTTCCATTTATAGAAAATCCACTCATACAGAAAGGTAGTACCATTCCATATATTAACCACGCTACTGGCCAAGATGTCTACAGACGTCAAGGTTATCATGGATGCGAAGTGCATATTAAAATTGCAATACTATTGATATTACATTGAAATATATGATGGATATGAAGTATTTTATCCATAATGGCTGGTTAGGTGGTTAAGAGTGCATCAGATAACAATATAGCTAAATTTCTTTGCAAATATGTTCTCCGTGCCACTTTCAAACCTCTTATTCAGCTAGCTACCTTCACCCATTCTCCTAAAGATAAAATTCATCCTCTTGCACATCCTGGAGTGTATAACTGCACTTTGGACAGACTGATAGATCGGTTTACATCCACCTTGAAGAACACAAAAATTACATCCATGATTACCTGTATGGCAAGTTGGAATTGGCAGATCATGCTCTGGATACTCCTTCACATAGGATTAGATGGAGGAAGACATTGATATTACATAGAAGTCAGTTATAGATCTCAGACTCAGACTATTTTTAGAATCAGCATTGGCTATGAAACATTACCAATCTCAGCAAGTATTGTTGCATCAATTTGATAAAGATCTGGGAGACAGTCATTTCAGGCTGATAGCCTAACTTCTCCAAATTAACTTTACAGTTATTCAATCCATAGAGGACACCATGCAAGGGCATTAGTTCTGTTTCTATTACAGTTTGAAATATTTTCCAAGAATTATTTAGTTCAGTGTTGTGTGCTTGTCAGTTATAATTTGTGCTCTGAAGATGGTAGTGGGTAGAAAACCAGCAGATGGTGGCAACTGGAAAATCACGTTGCAGAATGGGTATTCGAACAAAGGCAGAATGGTTATCTTGTTACAAGAAATATCATTAGAGCATATGCACTAAAACAGTCAAGATTGAATCCAGATGAAAGTATAGAATTTCAAGCAACTTCAGGATGGTGTAATCGTTTTATGAACAGACAAAATCTGGTAATAAGACAGAAAACAAGAATTGCTAAAAAACTACCAGCAGATCTTGACCACAAACTTACCAGTTTCCATAAATTTATTTAGTTGAGACAAGAACATAAATTTCTATTGTCAAATATTGGAAATATAAATGAAACTCCAATGAGCTTTGATATGATAAGCAATAAAACAGTAGAGTCTAAAGGTAGTAAGAGTGTGCTAGTTCGAAGTACAGGACATGAAAAAACAAGGTTTACAGTTGCATTTGTCATGTATGGCTGATAGAACCAAGTTAAAACCAATGATCATTTTCAAATGTAAAACTAAACCTGAGATAAAATTTCCTTCAAATGTTTTTGTACATTTTCACGAAAAAGGATGGATGGATGAAAATGATGTGAAGTTATGGATAATAATGCGTGTAATAGTGGTATAAAAAAAGCGAAATAAAACTTAATGTGAGAATTACAGAGGTATTTCTCTACTGAGTGTTCCTGGCAAGATCTATGCAAGTATACTTGAGAAGCGGTTGAGAAGAATTGTGGAAGAAAAGCTTGGTGAAGAACAAGCTGGATTCAGGCCAAATAGAGGCTGTCAGGATCAGATCTTCACTTTACGACAAATAGTCGAGAAAGCATGGGAATATAACAAAGATCTGTATTTAAGTTTTGTCGATTTGGAAAAGGCATATGACAAGGTGCCAAGAGAGAAGCTATTCAATACGCTGCAGTTATATGGTGTCAATGGGGCATTATATCAAGCAATACTTAGTCTTTATTTGAGTTGTGAGTCTGCAGTTAGAATTGAAGGAAGTACAGGAAGATGGTTTAATGTTAAATCTGGTGTGAGACAAGGATGTACGTTATCCCCTCTGTTATTCATTATCTATATGGATCACATTATGAAGGAATGTGGTATTAAACCTGATATCAAAATTGGAGATGTTAATGTCAGCTCTTTGCTTTATGCGGATGATGTTATACTTCTAAATAAATCCGCTACAAGTCTGCAAGATTCTCTGACTAAATTGAATAGCTGTTGTAATAGATATGGTATGAAGGTCAGCAATAAAAAGACAAAGACAATGAAAATAGGCAGAATCATTGAAAATGTCAACTGTGTTGTGAATGGAAAACCTGTGGAACAAGTAAAACATTTCAGCTACTTAGGCACAATTTTTACTGAAGATGGTAAACTAAATATAGAAATAGACCACAGAATCGGCAAAGCTGGTATCGTGGGAAGTCAATTGAATAAATTCATATGGAATAAGAAAGAAATTAGTCGGAACACTAAATTAGCTGTATACAAGACTGTGTTCAAACCAATTTTAACTTATGGATCTGAGAGCTGGGTCAGAAGTAAAACACTTGACCAAAGACTAGAGACCGCAGATATGAGAGTCCTGAGAAAGATTAGAGGCGTGAACAGATGGCATCAATGGCAATATCATATTAAAAATGAGGATATTAGGAAAGAACTTGACATTGTCAGCATCCAGGAATGCGTTAGCAGAGCTAATCTCAGATGGTATGGTCACTTAAATAGAATGGGAGAGGAAAGATTAGCAAAACAAGTGTTCTCTGCCAGGTTGGCAGGAAAACGACCCAGAGGAAGACCAAGATATAGGTGGATTGATACGGTATAAAGTGCCTTAGACGATAGAAATATAAGATCTGATAATGTTGGAGTCTTGACAAGTAACAGACTGATTTGGAGGAAAATTGTAGATAGGAAGTTAGTAATGATGTAATTTTTTCATGTAGTACTGTCATATCCTGTACACCCCTTGAGGGTACATGGCAGGAATCTGATGATGATGATGATGATGATGAAGGAAAGTGGTATTAAACCTGATATCAAAATTGGAGATGTTGATCTCAGCTCTTTCCTTTATGCAGATGATGTTATACTTCTAAATAAATACGCTACAAGTCTGCAAGATTCCCTGACTAAATTGAATAACTGTTGTAGTAGATATGGTATGAATTTCAGTATTAAAAAGACAAAGACAATGAAAATAGTTAGAAACATTGAAAATATCAACTGCATTGTGAATGGAGAACCTATAGAAAAAGTTAAACATGTCAGCTACTTAGGCACAATTTTTAGTGAAGATGGTAAATTAAATATGGAAATAGACAACAGAATCAACAAAGCTGGTATGGTAGGCAGTCTAATGAATAAATTTATATGGAATAAGAGAGATATTTGATGAGCAAAAACACTAAATTAGCTGTATACAAGATATTATTCAAGTCAGTTTTAACTTATAGATCTGACAGCTGGGCCAGAAGTAAAATACTTGACCAAAGACTAGAGACCGCAGATATGAGAATCCTGAGAAAGATTAAGGGCGTGAACAGATGGCATCAATGGCAATGTCATATTAAAACGAGGATATTAGGAAAGAACTTGACATTGTTTAAGTGACCATACCACAAGTGGTATGGTCACTTAAACAGAATGGGAGAATTAGCAAAACAAGTGTTTTCTGCCAGGTTGGCAGGAATAAGACCCAGAGGAAGACTAAGATATAGGTGGATTGATATGGTAAAAAGTGCCTTAGAAGATAGAAATATAAGATTTGATAATGTTGACAGGTAACAGAATGATTTGGAGGAAAAATGTAGATAGGAAGTTAGTAATGATGTGAATTTTTCATGTAGACTATCATATCTGGTATACCCCTTGAGGGTATATATCAGGAATTTGATGATGTTTTGTAGTCATTTAACCGAGAATACTAAAAATCTTCTATAAAATATAACACAAAAATTGCTGTTATATGGTTTAACTTCTATATTGCAACCACTAGACGTCTGCTTGAGCAAACCATTTAAAGATCACATGCGAGAAGAGTGGAATAATTGGATGTTGACTGGTGAAAAATCATTTACAAACGTGGATCTATGCGCACTGCATCACTTGATATGTTGTGCAATTTTGTGATCAAAGCATGGAATAAAGTAACAGTAGAGACTGTAATAAAATCATTTAAAAAGTGTGGTATCTGTAATCTTATGGATGGTACAGAAGATGATCTGTTGTGGGACACTGATGACGATGAAAATGAAATCAATTCACCAGATTTGAACTGGGATCCATATGACAATCATTTAAATAATTGATCTGAAGAACTATTTTCAACAGATGAAGAAAATTAACATGAAAATTGAGGTTAATAATTATTTGTTTTTTAAGACTTGCATCTATTGTAATTAATTAATTACAATAGATGCATTGTAAAAAATTAATCTGATTTGTTTATAAACACTGCTTATTTTCTTATATAATGCTGTATTGTAACTACCTAAATGTTCATCCAAGAAATTAAGCTTCCTTTTTATACTCGCAATATAAGACGACATATGATTTCGAGGGGGTTTTCTGTAGTATTTGAGAGTCGTCTTATACACAGACATATACGGTAATTACTTTGAAACTGCTAAATAAGTTAAGAGGTGACAGAGAACATTAGTAGAAAATAGTGAATAGGAACACAATCACAGGTACATATCAATACTCGAAGTAGAAAAGCCATCAACAACTTGAAATGTGGAAAGGCAGCCTAAGTAGATATAATTATTTTCCTTGACCTCCAATGAGTCAATAAGACTCATTGTGGGAGGTCAATGTTAAAAAAAAAAAAACAGTCATATCATTTAAGGAATGATATGACTTAAACTCAACCATTTGACTTTTAGTATGCTCTAGGCAATACCGTCTATGCTCCATGGGGAGAGGGGGAAAAAAAATCCACCTCTTACTTATTGCTTCCTTTTGCAACTTCCAGGGATAGCCCCTTGCTCCTTCTCATTCTACCATATGAAAAATTTCCAGTGCGAATGATAACCTTTCAACAGCTAAATATCCCAATCATATCCAACTCCCTTCATCAATCCCCATAACCAACATTGTACAGTCCTGATATCATGTTATGTCTTTGCATTCCTCTCCAAGGTCATTTCATCCCATTCAAATCCTAGTGACCAGATCTGAGCACCAAAATCCAGATATGCTCAAAGTTTTATATACCACCACTTCTTTTTATCTCTCCTGATCAATGTTGAAGCAATTGTCTTTACAACACATCCTCTGAACTTAAAATCTCTATCTACAATCACCCTAAGATCCCTTGCTTCTTCCACTTCCTCCAGTATTACTTCAAGTGAGTATGAAGCATCCCATCTATGGATCCTAAATTTCAAAACCTTTGATTTAGTTGCATTAAACTGACTTTATCAATCATTTGTCCACCTTTCCAGCTTATTCAAATCCTCTTGAAGCAGAACAACAGCACTATCATAATAACCCTCCCAAGCTTCACATCAAAGAAACTGAATATCTCCCTGTTAGTTTATTTTAATGGTATAATATAGTGACAATATACTACACATATGGGTCAGAAGATTGAATAGCAGATCACTAGAATAGCTCTCATAGTACCCATTTATAAAAAAAAAAAAAAAAAAAAAGAAAGTAAAACAAGGTGAGAAATACAGAGTAATTTCCCTACTGAGTGTCCCACATAATGTTTATGCAAGCATACATGAGAGAGGCTATGAAAAATTTGGCATTTGTAAGCAAACAAAGTTTGCGGCTGAAATATTTTCAGGACTGGGACAACTCATATATAGAAGCTGATGACTTCACATCACTTGCCTTAGTATCCTACAATGCAAAGCACATATCCTTATGGGTATGCATTATGGGAGGGTCACCACCCAGACCGGTTTCTATCTTTATTGAGACCTCATCAGTGGGAGTCAGACCCAGAGGTGATACTAAAGTTGAAGTAAGGCCAAAGTCATAATTTCTTGCACCTTTGAGCTACTCGTATAAGAAATTGAATAATCTGGTTTGAGATGTTAAACTGTGAATGAAATTATTTTGTATGTTTTTGTTCTTCATTCACATTTAACATAATCTGCCATATACTAAGCAAGACTTGTTTATATATTATTTGATAGTCCCTTGCTTAAGATTTATTATTCATGTATTTTTCCTTGAAGTTCTAATAATAATTAATTAATTAGATATATAATAATAGTATTAGACTCTGTATTTAAATATTATTAAGTTTATTTTAATTATTGCTATGTTAATATTATAAGAATTTGTATTTGATAATTTAACTGCGCATTAACTGAAATGTAAATATTCTCTATTTATTCCTGTTGGTAGAAGTTTAACGTTATGCAATACCTCAATTTTATTATATTTTGTTTGGTTATCATGGAGACGTATGTAAGTGAGCGAGCACGTTTTGGAACACCATGTGAGGAGAAGGTTTATTGAAAAGAGTTTTAGAAAGAAATCACGAGAATAATTTAGGCGGGAAGAATGGATATAAAAAGGGAAGAACGCGGAAAATATGGAGAGATTAGATAGATTAAGAGAGAAGAAAAAGGAGAGGATTGGCATTAGGTTGGAATCAGAGTATCTGGGAATCATAGTGCGATAATAGCGAGTCGGCAAGTCACTCAAGCAGCTAATAAAGTCTACTAGTCGAGAGGCGGTTAGCTAATAAATTGTAGAATAACAATTATAGCTGCGGAAGACAGCTGAGTGACTACTAAATAGACTAGCGATATTTGAGTTGAGATTCAATTTCAGGGCTGACCTTTCAAGGACATACAGAACCTTGAAGCAAAGCACGGAGTTACTAGAATAGTAGAGGCTGTAAAGTTGAAGGTTACCGTTAGCTGTGCTTAGAAATATATTGCCTAAAGAATTAAATGAATGCAGGAAGAATGAACAGCTGTGCATATAAAACCTCAAGTTAAGGAATTATTGTGTATTGCCTTAATTCATAAGTGATCAGTAGTATTTCATGCAAGAACATTTGTTTATGTGTATAGTGACCGACGATTAATTCAGTTATTGCTTAGAAGATTTATTTAATGAGTGCCGATACTGTTTAAAGGGTTTACATATAAGTAGATGAAGAAAAAAGATTATCGGTAAGATTATTCCACCCATTAATATTTCTATACAGAGAAGTGTGTGAGTTTCATACTAGAATTTCCTTATATTAACAGCAACTATTGGTGAGAAATAACTGAAGTGTAAAATTAAGTGTTTGTTTGTGAAGAGGTGTGTTACTGCAAATTTTATTGTATTTGGAACTTAAGGAACTGCAAGAAGACTGTACTACAGATGACAGATTTACCATTGTATGAGTTGTATGATTGAATTTATCCGAGAAGTTAAAATGTTTGTGATATCTTAATAACTGATTTGAATTTAAGTGTAAAATTTGTGATTCTAAAATTAAATGTTTGTTTTTGTTTATCTAAAGTTGTATTTTGCCTGAATCTCTTTTACTGCACCATTCATAAAATATTCGAACCAAAGCAGGTAAATTAAGTAAGTCAAATATACTCGGCCAGTATATATTTTAAGGAGAAATAGTTGAAGGTTGATTTTTCTTCAATTCTTGAACTAATTCAGATATAGAGTGGCACAGTCTTTAAATATAAATTTTCTCTATATTTGAATTAGAAACCAACTAGCAACTTATTATTTTGTTTAAGAACATCATAGTGACTAACATGTTAGATCCAAAGTATAGATTGAGACGAAGTGGGATCCAACAGGGACAACCCACAATTTAATGAAGGAATGAAGTGGCTGGAAAAAGTTTTATTGGTCTCTAGAGAAAAGTTTCCAAATTACTTAAACCTTAGTCCACTCAAAGTGTTAATGTCACTCACTCACTCAGTGATTATTTTTTTTTTTTTTTTTTTTTTTTTTTTTTTTTTTTTTTTTTTTTTTTACAAGCACTTAAGCATCCATAGCCTTTCAAGTACCCTTGGATTTCCTAACTGTAATATGAGGATAAGGTGGTTACGTAACCCTATGCTTCAAAATTTTTCTTGCCTATAAATTGAGTGTATTCTACTGGCTGGTTTGCCTGTTCTGAGGGATGAAAAACCCAAGTTTCTGGGAGAAAAAACCCACAACCTCCGTATGAGACTGGCTAACTCACCTTTAGTCGAAAGAGACCAGATAAAGGTTCCTCATGTCATGGATGGGAATCAAACTCAGATCTTTCCGACCAAAGGGCTTCGTCTATACTTACTGAGTTAAGGAGGCTCAAAGTGCTAAATGTATAATAAGTTAACCTTTCTGGGAGAGACATGCAAAAAAAAAGGTTTTTTTTTCTTGTTGACAGCTCTTAAATTTGACCCACTATTGGATGTTCTACATAAATTATGTTCTTAACCAACATGAAATTAGTTAATTTCAAATGTATTCATTATAAATAGAAATATTAAAATAAATACTCTAATATAAAACCTTTACAGACTATCTCCTTCCATTAATCCACAAAGGCATATTGTACAGATATTACTTGTTTCTTATCAGCTATTTTTAATAGCTTTTGGTATAGTCTACTATCATGATTAATACATTCATGACAGGTAGTGACAAATCATCTGATACTATACTTGACCTTGAGATGGAACACAGGAAGGTCTCACACTTCCTATTTCCTTATCAGATGAACATAGCATAAAATGTGGTGCTTCAATCAAATCAAAACTTGAGTAAGAAGAAAGAATGCATTTGTTTCAGGATATACTAAAAACCGATCATTAAGATGAATCCTACATTTGGGTGGTCTATTTAAATCACTGAAAGGTGTAAATATGTAACTGACTTAAATGGGATATGAGCCATGTGAGAATGCCTGGCATATAAAAATGCTGTCTAGAATGAATTACATATCATCCCATAATCTCTAAACAGTTTACATTTATGACTGACAACTTAAACCTAGGAGAGAGAAAGAGATGTGTTTGTGAAATATAATAATTAATCAACCAAAAATACACAGTGCCATATATACCTGGTCTAGTTATAAATACTGTTACAACTTGAACAGCACATAAACCTTTAATCTATTAGTAAATCATTTACATCTTTCAGCACAAACAAACCACATGTATAATGTCCCGCTTTTGCCTTTGCATGCCCGAAGTCTGTGAGACCACAGACCAAGCAGCACGTGCAACATTCAGCAGAAACACTGCTTGCTCTAAATCCACCTTCAGACTGGCAATGGTGGGGTGTCATTTCTTGCAGGCTACTCTCTCAAGCTCTGACCACAATTTGAAGTTGAATGGATTCAGAGCAGGACTTCCAAATGGCAAATCAGATGGTGGTTGGGAACATTTGCCTCCAACCATTGTTGTGTGGTCCTCACCTTGTGTACAGGGACTGAGTCCTGTTGGAGGGTCCACAGCTTACCAAAATCGTAAAACAAGGTGTTGTTCAGGGGCTATACCACAAATTCCAGCATGGTGTCTTGATATACTTTGGCAGAGGTTTTGACCCTTTTCTCATAGAAATGCAACTATGATACCCCTTAATATGTCGCCCCCACCAAACCATCACTGATGTGGGGTGATTACTTTTCTGAATCCTGGGTGCTATGGCACATGCTATGCAACCATCCAGGGCATATATACAATTGTTTCATGACAGTTAAT
Source organism: Typopeltis vanoorti (assembly GCF_054136105.1). NCBI lineage: Eukaryota > Metazoa > Arthropoda > Arachnida > Uropygi > Thelyphonidae > Typopeltis > Typopeltis vanoorti. The sequence goes on from NC_143571.1 coordinate 40,836,767, forward strand.
TCATGTGACATCATTGTATGCAAAACGTATGTATCTCTCACAACATCACTTTGTGTTCTCACAGGATTACTGCAGTGATGTGCCTTCACAAGCTGTTGCATCTTAATAGCATGGTCGACCTGTTCTTTGGCAGTCAGATACGCTTTCTATGTCGTTATAATTGTTAATAGTACAACCTGGATGGTTGTACTATTAACATCCTACAGATCCCAAGTGTTTTTAGCATGTTGAAATAACAAGTAGCTGCATTCCAACCTTGTGAAGTGCTATTACAGCTACATGTTCTGATAATCTCTCCACTGCATGTTATTATTATTATATGGGCACCTCCATGGAGTCCGAAGACTCATCGCGAGAGACAATCTATCATACTCTCCTTGAATCCATTAACAGAAAAATTCAGCAGAAACACTGCTTGCTCTAAATCCACCTTCAGACTGGCAATGGTGGGGTATCATTTCTTGCAGGCTACTCTCTCAAGCTCTGACCACAATTTGTGGATTGCAAAAATCACTCAACTGAGTGATTTTTGCAATCCACACACCTTCATCTATTCTCATAGGGCACATTCCACAGGCCACTCACCATCTTGGTCACTCGCCTCTGAATCCTCTCCATTGCTTCCACATCCCCACATTCCACTCATTCACTACTCTCCAAGCAAAAAAATCTAGTCCTCATATCCCTACTGACTACACCTTTATTCAACTTCCAGGGATGACCCCTTGTTCAAGTCCCTCTAGCCAAATGCCGAAACATTTCCCCTACATCTATCCTATATAAAATCCTTTAAGCAACTTCAATGTCTCTATCATATCCTCTCCTTTTCTCCTATCAACCAACTTCTGCAATCCACACACCTTCACATCTATCCTCATAGGGCACATTCCACAGGCCACTCACCATCTTGGTCACTTGCCTCTGAATCCTCTCCATTGCTTCCACATCACAAAGAAACCCAAGGGACCAGAGTTGAGTAATCCAGATGTGGGCATATGAAGGCCTTATAAAGAGGAATTACCACTTCCTTATCTCTACTTGTTAATGTGTTCTTCACTAGCCAAGTAATCTTATGTGCTACCTCAGCAATATATCCTATCAACTTTAACTCTGTCTACCACTACCCCTATTTCCTGGAGTACAGTGCCATCAATGGGATAAACGGCTTGTAGTCTATTTATCCCAAAGTGCATAACTTTACATTTCTCAACATTAAACTGACACCCTATTAAAATCATTCTGCAAGCTCTCCACATCGCCTTGATTAACTATTACTCTACTTAACTTCACATCATCAGCAAACAACTGAATATTTCCTTGCAGGTTATTTCCTATAACATGTATAAATTAAACAGCAATGGTCCCAGCACTGAACCTTGTGGCACACCACTAGTCACCTGCTTTTGCCTCGATTCTGTCCCTCCATATACCACTTTTTGATATCTGTCCAGCAGCCATCCTCCTATCCACTTAACCAGTGTCACATCCATCCCTATTTGTTCTAATTTGGGAAACAGTGTTTCACGTGGTATTCTGTCAAATGCCTTTGCAAAATCCAGCAAAAATCATCATGTAGCCATTTCCTTGAACCAACTCGGCTGTTACTCTAAAAAAGTTGGTAAATTACTAAGGCATGACCGACCCTTCACAAAGCCATGTGGACCTTCATACAGTATCATATTTATCTACCCATTCTTGAATTCTCTTTTTTACCAATTTTTCTAATATTTACCACCATGCCTAAGATACTGATTGGTCTATGATTTGCAACTGTTGTCTTAGAACCTCCCTTATGCAAAGGAATAATTTTGTCTTCTTTCCACTCCCTTGAAACTCTGCCAGAACTTAGAATTAAACAGCTGTCAAAGGTATTGCCAGTTCTCTTGCACATTCTCGTAAAACCCTAGCTGATATCCTATCTAATCCCAGAGCTGTATTTACATTGAGATTCTGCACTATCACAAGGACCTCCAATTCATCCACCTCTGTTCCCATATTAGTGTTTGTTACATAGGTTAAAGCAGTAACCTCACTAGGAAGATATGTTAACCCGTACAGCTAGACAACTTTCTCTCTACTGATAAATATGTGAACATTGGCTGCACAGCACCACTAACTGGGTTTGTGCAAATCTGTGGGCAGTGTGGGAAAGTCATATCAGTATGTATTTATGGCAAGACTGCATACATTAATAGCTTAGTAAATGTCTATAGGTCAGGTGGAGAGGAGTATGTCCATCAAACTAGTAATGTTAATCAAATGATTCATGTAGGTGTGGCATGAATTAAGTGTACAATGGAGCAGTAAGCAATCAAATCATTCTGTACAATTTTGCTTGCTTTGTGTATTTCTTTTTTAAAATTTATATTTTAAAAAATCCAAATATGCTTATATTTTGCTGGAGATCATTAGACAATCTACTTGTAAAACATGGATTCACTTTTCTTGTGAAACACAGGTTTCATTTTTAGTCACAAGAATGAAAATGTCCCTGTATAATGACAAACATCCCCTTCCCCACTACCCTGCACAGGTGCAAGCAAAATTGTTATGGAAACTGTGGCCCTGAGAAAAAATAACATCAGCAGGATTGAGGTAGCAGAGATGAAAATGCTTAGGTGGACGTGCAGCGTGACCAGAAAGGATTGTCTGAGAAATGACTATGTAAGGGGAACGGTGAACACTATGAACTTAGGAGAGAAGATACAGGAGGCAAGGTTGAGATGGTTTGGTCAGGTGATGAGGAGGGAGGATGAGTATGTGGGAAGAAAGATCATGCAGATGGATGTGCAGGAGAGGAGGCAGTGCAGGTGGCCAAAGAAGAGATCGAGGGAGCTGTTGGAGGAGGACTTGAGGATGAAAAACTTGGATGTGGTTACAGCCCAAGACAGGAGGATGCAGAGGAGACGGACTAAAAACAGCGACCCTACTTAAGTGGGACAAGCTTCAGAAGAAACTTGTTCTTCTTCTTCACTGCAGAAGAAGAAGAAGTGTAATTAAAGATAACTAGAATGAAAATGACCTTGTAGATCGGAAAACATGCTGTATTGCATAGGGACAAGTAAAACAAAGTTTTATTGTAGTGCTAATCCAGTATTTAAAATGTCTTAACAACCTATTCCTGCCCCCCCTCCCAAAGTCCTGCTATGCTGCCTCGCCATGGCGGGGTGAGGGGGCGAAGCATGTCAGGAGTATCATTACTCCTGGTAGGGCCTCCCAAGGCGTGAAGGCCATCCCATTATGTCCAGCTAAATGCTAGCAGGTGAAAACAGAAGAGGAGATTGGCGCTATCTGTCTTAATTTACTGTCCATTAGACATTCATGGCGAAGGATTTAACACAGCACACCATGCTGGCTCAGACATTGCCCAGTTCAACAAGGTCCGGATTGCCATTTGATAGCAGCTCCAGGGGTGTAACGACTGGCATTACCACCACCACCACTATCACTGACAAAAATAATGAAAAAAACTGGATCCAGACTCTGACTCTGCAACCATTTAATGACCGAAACTTGAAATATTAGGACTCTACTACAATCAGGTCAACTCAAATTACTACAGCATGAATTAAAAAGATATGGACTGTTCTGGGACTTTGTGAAATTCAATGGCCCAAAACAGGAGAGCTAACGACGGATGAAGGACATTTGCTTCTTTACTCTGGGTGTGACTGCAGCAGAAAAGAAGGTGCCGGGTTTTTGATACACAAATCATCACGAAATTCTGTCATTGAATTCAATCCTATCAATAGCAGAATTGCTCTAGTCTGCCTAAGAGGAAAACCACTCAATATCATCATCATACAGGTCTATACCACAAGCAATGAAGACTCCAAAGAAGAGGAATTTTATGGTCAACTTAATGCAATGATCACTGGAGCAAATAGAAAAGACCTTTTGATTGTACAGGGCAAGTGGAATGCCAAAATTGAAACAGACATCGGTAAGGATTTTCTCCCATTTGTCAGACCATATGGCTATGGGGAGACAAACAAAAGAGGTTTTGAATTGATCAATTTTGCCTCACAAAATGAACTTGCCATTACTAACACTATTTCCCCATAAATCTTCCAGAAGATGGAAATGGACTCCCCCTGATGGTAAAACACACAACCAAATCGACATCCTTGTAAGCACAAAATTTAAAAACTCCATCAACCTCACAAGAACTAGATCATTTCCTGGAGCAGACATTGGCAGTGACCACAATATGGTCATCACAACTGTGAATATGAAAATGAGGGAAATATTACCTGCAGGATCAACTCGTGAAAGATATAATATAGAAAAATTAAAAGATCCCCAAATAAATACACTATATGAATACAAATTAAAACAAATTTTTGACACAAGCTTCAAAAAATATAATAATATCGAATCTAAAACCAAATACTTCTCACAAAAGATACCCGAGACAGCTGAAGAAATTCTTGGATACAAAAGGAAAATCAATAAACCATGGATAACCAAAAATATTTTGGACCTATGCGACAAAAGAAGAAATTTGAAATCTCATTAATAGCGGTGATAATAGAGAACAGTATAAAAATATTACTAAGATTATTAAAAAAGAAATCAAACATGCTAGAAACTCATGGATACTAGATGAATGCAAAAATATAGAAGAATACTTAAATAAAAATAATCCTAAAAGTGCTTTTCAAATTATCAATAAGTTAACCAAACCTTTTACTGCAATTAATTAGAGCACAGAAGTTGAAGATGGAACTCCTATCACGGATAACCAGAAAATAGTTGATAGATGGAAATGATAGGCAACCAAGCTTTTTCAAAAGGACCCTCAATTGACTGATGATATTTTAGACGGAATTTTGCCAGGAGGTTTGGAGGAAGGAGATTACCCGATATTAAAAGAAGTCATTGCAGCAGTTAGCTCCTCAAAAATAGAAAAATCACTGGGGACTGATGGTGTTACAATGGAACTGATACGCGAAGGAAGTGACATCATCATAGACACCTTGCTAAATTTATTCCAGAATACCACTTTCCTTCACATTATGAAGGAAAGTGGTATTAAACCTGATATCAAAATTGGAGATGTTAATGTCAGCTCTTTGCTTTATGCGGATGATGTTATACTTCTAAATAAATCCGCTACAAGTCTGCAAGATTCTCTGACTAAATTGAATAGCTGTTGTAATAGATATGGTATGAAGGTCAGCAATAAAAAGACAAAGATAATGAAAATAGGCAGAATCATTGAAAATGTCAATTGTGTTGTGAATGGAGAACCTGTGGAACAAGTAAAACATTTCAGTTACTTAGGCACGATTTTTACTGAAGATGATAAAATAAATATAGAAATAGACAACAGAATCAGCAAAGCTGGTATAGTGGGAAGTCAAATGAATAAATTCATATGGAATAAGAGAGAAATTAGTTGGAACACTAAATTAGCTGTATACAGTGTTCAAACCAGTTTTAACTTATGGATCTGAGAGCTGGGTCAGAAGTAAAACACTTGACCAAAGACTAGAGACCGCAGATATGAGAGTCCTGAGAAAGATTAGAGGCATGAACAGATGGCATCAATGGCAATATCATATTAAAAATGAGGATATTAGGAAAGAACTTGACATTGTCAGCATCCAGGAATGCATTAGCAGAGCTAATCTCAGGTGGTATGGTCACTTAAATAGAATGGGAGAGGAAAGATTAACAAAACAAGTGTTCTCTGCCAGGTTGGCAGGAAAACGACCCAGAGGAAGACCAAGATATAGGTAGATTGATACGGTACAAAGTGCCTTAGATGATAGAAATATAAGATCTGATAATGTTGGAGTCTTGACAAGTAACAGACTGATTTGGAGGAAAATTGTAGATAGGAAGTTAGTAATGATGTAATTTTTTCATGTAGTACTGTCATATCCTGTACACCCCTTGAGGGTACATAGCAGGAATTTGATGATGATATATGGAACACAGAGACTTGGCCTTCTGATTGGCAGACTTCTGTCCTTGTACCTATTCCTAAAAAAGGAAACAATAATAAATGTAGCAACAATAGAACAATAAGCCTTATTAGTCATCCAAGCAAAATCCTGTTAAAAATATTATTGTCAAGAATCGAAAAGAAAATAGAAAGCAGACTATCAGATGAACAAGCAGGTTTCCGGAAGTCCAGAAGTACAATCGACCATATTTTTACAATGCACATACTAGGTGAAAAATGCATAACAAAATAATCTGTCACAACTTTTTAGGCCTTCAAAAAGCTTTTGACTCAATATCGCACGAGGCATTATGGAAAATTTTAGAACATTATGGTATTGACAACAAAATCATTAGGATTATTAAATCTCTGTATTCCTCATCTGATATGAGAATTGAAATTAAAAATTATTAGCAGTGAACCATTCCGGGCAGAACGGGGGGGGGGTGTAAGCATCTTATCCCTCTTCTTCTTTTTAATTGTTTTCTTGAATATGTCATAAATGAAGCTCTTCATGAATATGACACTGGAATAGTCCACCAATATCAACATTGGCAGACTAAGAATAAATAACTTACGTTTTGCAGACGATATCGATCTTCTGGCAGAAAGTGAAGAAGAATTACAAGAGATAACCAGCTGTGTTTTCAGAACATTAAAAAAATATGGATTATACATAAACCTACAAAAAACAAAAATAATGATAACCTTAAAATCAGACATTGAACTCTTAAAGATACAAATTGGCAATAAACAAATTGAGAATGTAAACAAGCTCACTTATCTAGGAAGCACAATGAGTCAAGATGGTCACTCAAAAACAGACATTAAACGCCGAATTGCTAAGGCAACCATGGCCCTACAGAAGTTAACCATTGTGGAGAGATAACAGAATAGCAATCACAACCAGACTAACACTAATTTACACCTTGGTGAATTCTATCTTCTTGTATGGTTGTGAGGCCTGGACTTTATTGAGGGAAGATGAGAGGAGACTCCTGTCTTTTGTAATGAAAACTTATAGAAGACTTTTGAGAATTCCTTATACTGCTCACGAAACCAATGAAAATGTCCGAAAACTGATTGATTCAATAGGTGGGAGAAAAAGGGAAAATATTCTGTCAGTCATCAGAAGAAGACAGATGAAATGGTTCAGACATGTGGAGAGGGCTGGCATTCCAAAGCAAGCATTAGAAGGAATCGTTCTGGGATCAAGGGTTAGGGGCTGGCCTTGATTAAAATGGACTGATAACATCAAAAAATGGACAAATTCCTCCCTTTCTCAACTGACATCAAGAAAAAGACTGAGATGATTGGAGGAGGCTAACAAAAAATATCACTTACCAGCCAAGAGTGACCCAACCATCCATTTAGGACTATGGGAGAGAAAGAAGAAAGAACAACCTACTACAAATTTTTAGTTGCAAAAATGTGGTCACACACATATTGCAGTCATTGGGTAAACCAACAAGTTTATACAAAGAGAATGGTTTCCCCCCCACACACACACTACAGTGAACTGCCGTTTATCTAACAACTTTGGGAAAGCAATTTCGAGTTCTGATAATTGAAGTTATTTAATTGAAATACAATTAAATGGACAGTTCAAGACTACCGAAAAAAATACTCCAATACCACCCACAGTTGGATGATATAAAAGTCAGAGACACCAACGAAAAGATGGAATGAGACCGGAACAGGCCACTGAGCTTGAATCCCTGAAAGGATGACGATGATGAATTACATGGTACTATATCAGAAATCAGTTGATATGCAGAGGATCAGTTAACTGAAAAGTGGCTGAAGGTCAGATAAACAGGAGATGACTGTGTGTGTAACTTGAAATGAGAATTACATTTCAGATTTCCTATATCATTAACTCGGCTCACAAAAATTAATTTTACCAAAAAAAAAAAAAAAAAATCAACTGAACAAAATTTAAACTGGCATGCCATATATATATTTATATCAAAAAGTTCATAAAAATGTACCATCCTGATGCAAAAGAAACAACATAAGGTGATGTGATCTCACACCCAGTGTGCAACACGGGATAAAATTCAGTATAAATGTGTTAAGCAGTTTTCACTTAAACTAGCAGCACACACACTGCATTGAAACTAATGAGAAGTATTCATAAAGAGTTTTTTTAATAAGTTTATCTTTTTTTAAATTCGTATGGAGTTTCCTCCCTTTGCAGTCATTGGATGCAAACCAACAAGTTTATACAAGGAGAATGTTTTTATTTTATGAGGGTTACTTTAATCAGTAACCTTCATAAAATGAATTTTCTAACAATTTAACTTAACATTTTCATTCATAGTAATTTTATTTGATGAGCATCTGCTTTTAATGCCCTCTACAATGCAAATATCAGATTGCATGTGTGTACAAGCATTTTAACTACATTTCTTCTATTTTCCATAACAAATAACATCTCAGTATACTTGACAAATCCCAGTACCACTTAGTGATTTAATCCAACTCTAATCTATTACGGTTGCCAACAGTGTATATAATAACAGAAAAATTCATAGAACCTTCAAACCAAAATTTTGGATGTAATTCTGAAAATATAAGTACACACAAATGAATATGTCAAAAATCCCATGTTCTGTAAGCTAAATAATATACATTAAGGGAATGTTACTCTTGAGAGAGACTTGTGACATTATGATTAGGAATTATAGACACGTTAAAAGAATATTTTATTATTTGCCAAATATTTCAGTCTGACAATAACAGATTATCTTCAGTGGCTACATAGGAACAGTTTTTAACAAGGTGGAATACCAACAATTAATAACTATAATTTAATCATCACTCTGATGAAATTGTTCCTCTCTTTAATGCTTAGCAATGTAACATTAGAGGCTCCTTCTACTGTTGAATGATCAGTTGTTGGTATTCCACCTTGTTAAAAACTGTTCCTATGTAGCCACTGAAGATAGTCTTATTTTCAGACTGAAATATTTGGCAAATATTAAAATATTCTAATAATTCCTAATTAAGGGAATGTGCAAATAATTTTACTCAGAAACATTGTTAAATATATTTCATTATATGAACCCAGGCTTACTTACAGGATCTGTCTGCCCATACTTTGTCTCAGCTGCAAGGTTAATTACAAAATCATACGGCTCTGTATCAGAAAAGGCATTTTGGCAGGATACTGAAACAGAAAGTCAAACAAAATGAAAATATCAGCTGTGAGATATCCCAGTTCTGAAAAGATAGTTTGTTGGATTAAGCAGAATATTATTATATATACTCCCCAGTCAGTCAAAACATTATGGACATCATCCTAATAGTTCCTATCCACTCCTTGTTGCCATAAAGAGGTTTTATAGTCATACCGCTATGCAACAGCATAACTTATAAGACCTTTGAATGTTTCAAAAGATATGTCTTACCATGACAGAATTGCTTTCCTGAGTGCTCAAAGTGGAGGATTCAAATGAAAGATCCAATATATGTAACACTAATTATGTTCTATGGGATTCAAATTGAGAAGAATCCTGTCAAATACCCTGAAAAAAAAAAAAATGTTAAAGCACTGTGGTATATTCAATTCTCATTATCCAACATCATAGTAGGGTAAAGGGGAATGGATAGTTAGCATGAAAAACTAAAGCCTGAACAAACTGCTAAAGCAAAAAATACCTTAATCAAAGCCATGCTGTTCTTTTATAGGGGATTACAATGCCATTTACTGGACTCTGCATGCAAATCCTAATTAGTTTCTCCAACACCTTAATGAACACTCCAGAAATTTCACTGATCTATACGTACTTGCTTCTGTCTTATCTCTCTCGTATAATGGAATTATCTTGCCCTCCTTCCACTAATGCTGAGACTTAAGTTGAACAACATCAAAAATGCTGCTCCTATTCTTTTAACAACCTTCCAATAACCAATTGAATTCAACTGTTATGCTCAAATTTAGTTTTCCAATAGCTTAAATACCCACGATTCTATCCTTTCATATAGTTTTGCCTCCTAAGCACCTAGGTAGTTAATGGTTCTGTTGGGATTTACAATGAACACACAACAACTGGCTATTTCTAAGGCGTATTACACTTTCCTGCAGTTTACATTCACTAAGGTTCTTCAATGGTCTTTTTTTCCCCCTTTTACTTTGCCAAAAAGCAAATATATACTCTTTGCCTGTAAAAGACTTATGCTTTTTATAGTCTGATTTCACCATAACTTTAAGTTTGCTCTTCTAAACATTTTCAGGAGAAAAGTGATAAGTCCCAGTATTCATTTTCATCACTTTTCTCCTGGAAAAAGATATGCAACATTTTATGAAGCTTATGCTTCAAAGTTTTATTCAACTGTTTAACAACTATAACAACCATACAATTCCTTGTCTGTTGACTAGGGATTCAGTCAGCCACTGTTTCCTTCAGACATTCTTTGACCACTTCCCATGCACAGATATCGTTTCTTATCCCACATATAACAGTGGCAATCAAGAGAGCTCAGAATAATCAAATCTCTCTGACTGCCACCCAGAGGAATCTGATATATGACAACATGCAAATAGCAGGTAATTAATATGGAGCAGAAAGGTGAGAATTTTTTGTTAACATTATTTAATTTGTTTTCATTTTTAATGAGTGTGTGATAGTGTTTGCTTAGCTTTTCAGAAAAAAGTTATAACATACTAAATTAGTACAATGAGTGTAGATAGAATAGTTATTAAGAACTTTAATCATGGAGATATAGATTGGAAGAAAGATCACATGGCAGGAAAAAAATAAAATTTATACACCTACTGAGAGATAATTACTTGAGGCAGCATATGATGCAGGGGACTTGTATTCTCATATCTGGAGTAGTCCCCTCCATCATATGCTGCCTCAAGTAATTATCTTTTAGTAGGTTAAAGGATCAGAAGAGCTATCCATAACCAATGTGGTCAAGTTGCCTCCAATTAGGAATAGTTATGTGGTCTTGACTTAGGATGCCAAGTATGAGGAATATTCTGTCAAGAAGAGATATATGTGGAACTACAAGGCAGGTGATTATGACAAGCTTGAAGCCATGCCATGGCCTAAAAATCCTTCAAGGAAAGGATGTTGGTAGTGCATGGAAGATAGTTAAGGGGCATCTAGAGGAAGCAATATCAGATTGTACACTCAAGGTCAGGAGGATTAACCAGGTAGGAGTTAGATGGATGAGTAGTATCATTAAGCATGAGCAGCAAAAAAAATAGAAAGTTGTGGGAGGAAATATAAGAAAAAAATTGACCAGCATGGTAAAATCGTGGTATTTGCCTTATGAAAAGAAAACTAGATGAGTAGGCCAAAGGAAATCCCAAAGATGCTGCAAGTAAGAGGAAAAATGACTATGGAAAGGTAACTAAGGCGATGAGGTGACAGAAGCAGACAAAATAGTTGAGTTACTGAGTAACCATTTTGCAAGGGTATATCATCCTAGTGAGGTTACTGCTTTAACCTATCTGACAGACAATAATGTGGGAACAGAGGTAGATGAATTGGAGGTTCTTAGGATATTGAAGAATTTCAGTGTACTCTACCTGATTTCACAATATCAGCAAACAACTGAATATTTCCTTTCGAGTTATTTCCTATATCATTTATGTACAAATTAAACAGCAATGGTCCCAGCACTGAACCTTGTGGCACACCATTAGTCATTTATTTTTGACGATTCTGTCCTCCATATACCAACTTTTGGATATTTGTCCACCAATCCCCCCCCCCCCTCTTATCCACTTAACCAATGTCATATCCATCCCTATTTGTTCTAATTTGCGTCACAGAGTTCCATGCAGTATTCTGCGAAATACTTTTGCAAAATCTAGCATAATTATGTAGCCATTTCCTTTATCCAACTCAGCTATTACTCTATTATAAAAAGTTAGTAAGTTACTAAAGCATGACCTGCCCTTCACAAAGCATCATATTTTTATCCACCCATTCTTGAATTCTCTTTTTGACCAATTTTTTATGGGGAACTTCAATTATAAAGAAATAAGTGGGAAGGAAATGGAATTTATTCATGTACTAAATGACAATTACTTGAAACAGAATGTAATATAGAGGACTCAGGATTTGAGAATGCTGGATCTGGTGACAGTATAAGAAGGAGTGTCCATAACCAAGGTAGTCATATTGCTCAAATTGGGAAGAGTTATTGTGTATTTGGAAGTGTAATGTACCAAATATGTGAAATTTCATTTAAGACGTGTATGTGGATGTAAGCAGAAAGTTATTACAACAAGGTAAGGAGGATGCTACTCGCCTATCCCTCCAGCTCATTTGCTCGAAGAATAGGGGAGTTCCTCATTTCCTGGAACAGACATATCACAAAGTTTCCACAGCCTCTTAAAAAAGTTGACATTCTTTTCTATTCAAGATGATACTTTTACTATCCACCTGCTAACTCTGTAGAAATCCCAAATTGGTTGGCTTGTAGAATATCCATTCTCACATTTACAGTAGTGCTAAAAATCTCCCTAAAAATTCTTAATACAGTCCAAAGAACAGCTTGGCCAACTGATGATTTCTCTCACAGACTCATTTCATATGCTCTTTCATGCTGCTATACAACTTTTCTGTAGGTACAGAGTAATCAAAATTAAAGTATCCCCGGTTTAAGGCTTTCAGAAGCACCATCCAATGATCCAGATGTTGTGAATACATTGTGTGTCATGTGGAAGAGATATGAGGGTAAAAAAAAAGGTAGTACTAAAATTCACAACCAGGGACATTGTAAACACCAAATGCATGAAATTTGCACATCATGCAAATCAGCAGATGCCAGGAGAGTTTAAAAAGATTGACACGGGATTTTCCCTTCATTTTGGTTATTAATATTGTCCACAGCGATTGCCCCAATGTATTTTGCTCGTGAAGCTGTACTATCTTAATAATTATAATGCTGCTGCTACTACAATCCGCAAATTTTGTCGTCTGAACAAAGGTCAGTGACACACATCCACTATCTCCATGTACTCGGTAATGAATGATTAGTCATTTTAAAGAAATGGGATCGCTGGAAGTTAGACCTGGCAGAGGTTGCAAACCAATCAGTTATCAAGGCACTTGAATGTGCCTTACACACCTGTCTGGGAAATTCTGCAAAAGATTCTACATTTTTACCCACTCACGACAACTGACATTCGCTGCTTGAGTGGAGTTGGATGCTGCACGACCGTGAATGATTTTGTGAGAAGATAGGGATCACTGTCATCTGAATGGAGTTGCGAATATCCACAGCTGGTAGATATGGGCTAAGCAAAACCTGCATGCAATCCAACAAATTCCTTTGCATTTACCCAAAGTTACTGGTGCAGGTTTACAGCTTCATTTATCACTGGACCATTCCTCTTTGAGATCATTTACCAGTCAGGTTCTGTGATCTACTGAGTTACTGCTGAGAAATATCGCAATATGATAAACAATTTTGTTATTCTGCAGGTACAGCAGCACCTGTGCAGGAACTCAGTCATTTTCATGAAGGATGAGGCACCTCCACACATATTGCTTGATCCCTACAGGAGATTTTTTTTGAGAAAATTTCAATGAAGAGCTTTGCCTTTCCCACTACATAGCTGCCTCATTCACCTGATCTTCCCCCACCCCCACGACTTCTGAATCTGGGGATTACTCAAAGACATGGTTTATCAAAATCACCCTGATAACTTGACAGTGCTGAAGGACAGCATCTACACAAGTCATCAGTCCTGACCAGCTGCATTCTGTCAGTGAACATGCTGCGCAAAGGATGCATTTTTGTAGCATACTGGGAAGGACAGCACAGCCCATGAATGCATAACAGAAGTGAATAAAAATGTGTTATGCTTGTGTCGCTTTTCTCCTTACACACACAGAAAAATTACTTCATCTACATCCAGTACACCATCCAGTACACCCACCCCCGATGGTGAATTTTGTAATTTTTTCCCCTCAGATATTGCTTCTGCATGAGACATGCATTCACAGCATTTAGATCACTGAGTGGCACTCACAAGGCCTTAAACAAGGATACTTGAATTTTTTACATTCCTGTACTTCCACAGGCACTCTTTTAATGAACTAGCTTCTGTCATTCTTTCTTCCATATATCATTTATAACACAAGAAACATAACATCCTTTTGCAGTCCCATTGCAAGCCTACTAAAACTATTTCTACTTTTTCATTTGGCTATATATTCTAGAACAATCTCCTTTATGAAGAGTTCCTCAATGACTACAGCCTCTGGCTTCTCATGAAAATCACTAGGCTTCTCTGCAACCTTGCTTAAAATATAATATAAAATAACTTCAAAGAAAAATGCAATAGTCATTACAAAGAAAGGTGGGTTTGATGAAACTCGTTTCTTTTGTGGTTTATTTTGTACGATATATTTGTGTGAGCATGGACTTTTGGCTAGGATATAATTCATATAAAATATGAATAGCTTGAAAACAAATTCTATTCAGTGATGTTACTTAAGCTTCTATATATATTATAATACAATATAATTCAGAAAATTAATGACAGGGAAATTGTTTTGGTGGAACAGAATTGTTAACTATGAATGTGCTCATGTAGAAGGTTGCACATTTGGCAAGCAGCTACCTGAAATGTTGATAAGTCATCAGCATCCAAATGTTGAAGTACAGTCACTAGCTGTTTTGCTTATAATCATCTGAATATGATTTCTTATGATACTGTAAACTCAATATATAGATTCTGCAGAGATTATGAAAATTACAATTACAAGGATACTGGGGTTGAAGTAGGAAGGCCAACTGAAGTAACGAGTTAGTTATTAAACCAAAGAATTAACTGGAATAAACACACAATCTTTCACAAAACATTTTTTTGTGTAAAGACATAGCAAGGAAGCAATGGCTGACTGCATTATGCCAGCAGCAACTAAAAATATAAGAAAAGTGGAGTGTCAAGTATTTTACAGCTGATCTTTCCATTAACTGAATTTCTAAGTGTGTCTTTTACATGAAAAGGGGTGATAGGATAGAAGTCTATAAACTTCTGAATTAATGTTATAGGATATTGTCTGATGAAATTTTTCATTATATGGAAGGTGGGAAGAAAACTCAGGGACATAAATGGAAGTTAAGTTTGTTCAGAGTCAAGAAAGGAGAGAGAGAGAGAGAGAAAGAGAGCTAGGTCTTTCTCTCACAGAGCATTTAGTGAGTGGAATGGTTTGCCTTTTGGGGTAGTGAGTACATCTAGTGTGAATGAATTTAAGGGAAGGTATGACAGCAGGTTTGGGTGATTATTGGGTGATATAGCCTTGCTCAATGAGTCCTTGACTCCCAGGAGGTCTCAATAATAATTAAATATGCTGCATTACTGTTAATCCACACCTGATAAAGATCCATTCTCAGCTCCGGTCTACAAATTCTAATGGTATGTACTTAGATTGAATTCACCTGCTATTTTATGCATATAACATCATTGGGAAAGTTTTGTTTTCTATTTTTTTTTTTTTTTGTTTGTTAACCCACCAAAGATGTTTTGTTTATTAACATCTTGGGACTATTTTATTTATTAACGGGCCCAAGATGGCATTAAAATTTTCCCAAAAGTATGCCATAAATTAACATTTAACATTATGAAATCATTTTCAATTTTTTCACATATACTGCAATTATCTTTCCTGATAACTACACAGTTCATGCTATTGAAAGAACAATGAAATGTAGCATGTTGACAATGAAATTATTTAATATTCCATTTAAGTAAACCTCATATCTGGCAAAATTTTCAGTACAACATAAAGGAATCATTAATGACAAAGGTAAGTTAAAGACTGAACCTAACATAATGGAAGTACAGTCTTGCTGTAACAGTAATTATGGCAAGACTGTACTTCCATTATGTTATGCAAGAACTTATTCGTTTTGAATGGGAATAGCATAGATTCTCTTAACTACTACTACTGGAAGAGAGAACTATTGTTTCTTCACTTAAATTCTCCTGTTTCATGTTGTGAATCTACTCTTGCAAGTTTACTTGAAGTTGCTTAGAGTGCAACTGATGGATTATGATTATGTTATATACAGGGTGTTCGGGATAAATTTGACAGTTTCGTAAGGAAAAAGAAAATCTTCTTTGTATCTATTAAATTTAATGAATTGACAAAAAAACATTACAGGCAGAGTTAATTACAATACTATCAACAAGATTTACTCAAAATAACCACCATTAGCATCGATCACAGCTTCAATTCTGCTTCGGAACCTCGAACAAGCTGATGCTACAGTCTCCCTGGGAAGGGCCGCAAAAACTGTTTTAATTTTATCCATTAACTGGGCTTTTGTATTACTGGAAGTGCGATTGGTGTCTTTTTCAACTGCGCCCCATACAAAATAATCCATGGGGTTAAGGTCTGGGGAGTTTGGAGGCCAAACATTTGGACTGGTGAAGTCGTAGAAATTTTCAGACAACCATTTTTGACTTTTCCCAGAGGTGTGGCAAGGGGCCGAATCCTGCTGCCATACATACGGCCTACCATTGGCTACCCTTGTTATCCAGGGCTTGACTACAGTTAGCAACTCCACGAACAAAGCCCGAATTCCAATGCCAGGGTTCTTCAACACCTGTTCCTGCAGATTTGCGAGGAATTCTGCTGTACGAACGCAATCAGATCGTCTGCTAGGGATCTTTCTTCTTGCTACATCCTCGTAGTCACCATTGCAAGTCTCTAGTTCATGCCTGATTGTTTTTACTGTATTCAGGGAGCATTGGGCAGCAGTCGTAATATCCTTATTTTGATGGCGGGCACGAATCATCATGATACAAGTTATTCTCTTCCATGATTCAGGTGGGTTCCAGCTATCCATCCTTTCTGACATCTTGTATGTGAATGAAGAAGGGTCCAAACTTTTAAATGAAGAGAAGTGTGTGTTAATACATGTAACTTACGAAAAAATATAATTAATTATAAATATGTCAAATTTATCCCGAACACCCTGTATTTGTCATGAATTCATGACAAATGGGGTAATGACCAAAGATGTTTAATAGGGACATATGTAATAGACTTAGCAATATTTTAAATAATGGCTTTATACATGTAAAAGGAAAACTAGAATTTATTAACTGCTAGTATATATTTTGCTCAATACATCATGAGCATCATTCATGGAGAAGAACTGGCTAATATTTAAATTATGAACACAAGAATGAGTAATATAGGATAAAGGACAAAGTTTCGGGATAATTTTCCTTAAACTATTATGAATAAATTATCGACTCTATTCTTGCCTGATATTTATCCAATACCTTTTTCTTATCATATTTACTACTTTGGACAGAACTGATCTGCTGAGATTAGAATCCAAGAACATTAAGATCATATAGGTGTTCTGGAATCAGAAGGTTCGGATCTTGCTTCTCATGCCATCGACAACACTAGATACAATTCATTGCAATCAAACAAAGATGATGCACTACAATAATTTTAAATCTGATCACTTATTTCTTTAATCATGTGAAGCCCTATGCCACCGTCTTATCTCAAACAGACTGTATGCTTATATACAAGTTTTGGTTAGCGATTGCTATTAATTGTTTATAAATTTTTATTTTAATTACATAACTATACCCTACTGCTCTGGAACTCTAATAGTGTTTCCTCCTACTCATACAACTGTGACTGAGACATATGGAAGTATGCACATGCATTGTAATTTTGTTCTTGTGTTCATAATTTAAATGTTGTAGCCAATTCTTCTGCTTTCTCCTCGAATGCTGTTCATGACATATTCATAACAGTATTTAATAAATTCTAATTTTCTTTTACATGTGAAGCCATTATTTAAAACATGCTATAAAATTAGTATTATTTTTCAGAAAATAACGTATATTAAATATTAATTATAAAAACTTGAATACTTTCCTATATTTTGACAACATTGCATTACCATTGTCAAGGATCACAAAAAGCAATGATATGTGCACACAGGCACTAACACTGGGCAAATGAGGCTGAAGAAAATATAAATGGCACCCTTATTGGGCTAAATTGTGTAGTCTTGGCCACTGGACTGAAGATCTGAAGATTAATGCTTCCCAAATTTGGGATAGTCTCATGCACCTAAATTTTTTGAGGTTTGGAAAGTTTTTCAGAGGTGAGGCAGATTCGAGGAACAGTCTCAAACACTCCGACTCCTCAGCAGACAAAGAATTTCAAAAAATATGATGTTAGCACATCAAGAAATATGAACCTCTACTAAAAAAAACTCAGCTTCCAAGCCTCAACTACCTCCTAACAGAGTAATAAACTTATCATCCTTCACCCTGAAACTGGAAGCAATTAGCACTCTCACATTACCACAACTATGCACTAGCTCCTAAAAAAATTCCTGCAGAATGAAATCACTGTCGAGGAATGATTCATGTAACTTGACTATTTTGCTAACTGAAACCTTACTTCTATTGGCAAAATGGTCGCTCTCCATAACAATGGTCTGGAAAAGAATATATTGGAAAGAACGCACAGTGTGTTGCACCTGTGTCTGTGAATAGCAGCAGACGACCCTGCCAAGTCCGCGTGTTACTTAAAATGCAAACAGCAGTTTTGGATAGAATTCACACAAAATACCAACTGGACCCTTGAACAATGATCCAAACAGAACGAGATATTCTCAGTCTCTCTCCAATCTTGCCAACATCAGACTGGATGTTTAACATTCATGTTAAACCATCAACAATCAACCTCTCAAGGAAAGCATTTGAAACGCTGAAAGAAATTAAAAACAACAGAATAGTAATTACTAAAGTGGATAAGGGAAATGCCACTGTGTAAACCAACTGGATTACAGAGGTAAGCATGCACTTTTAGATCATTCTACCTACCTCCCTCCCTATAGACTATGATATAGGGAGGTAGGTAGGTAGAATGATCTAGAAGTAAAGAGGCAAGTTCACTTCTGTAATCCAATTGGTTTAAAATCACAGATATACAGAACACTCCACAGGCTCCTTAAAAAGGTCATCTCTTGGCTTGTGGAAATCAAAAACAAACTAAAATCTTATAACTCTAGATCCCCCACCCCAGACATGGATTACCGAAAATCCATGAACAAAATGTGCCATTACGTCCCATTGTGGATGGCATTGATTCACACATATATAAATTAGCCAAAGTGCTCACACAATATACTGGCAGCACACCTTCACACACACAAAAAACTCAGCCCACTTTAAAGCCAGTATAGAAAACCTCACACTCCAACACACTGACATAATGGTCTGTTTTGATGTCTCCTCTTTATTCACTAATCTCCCACTCAAAGACACCTCAGACCTCATCCAAGCCATATTACCTCCCAATATCTCAACCCTGTTTCAGTTCACCATCAACTTGGGCTATTTTGTTTGGTAAATTCTACAAACAGATAGTGGCGACAGCCATGGGTTCTCCATCCCAGCTAACTTCACGAAGACCAGTGAAGAAAAAAGCCTTAAACTGCCCCACATAAACCCGTTATCTGGCTATGCTACATAGATGTGTTTTCCATTTGGCCTGGATATGCTCCACAGTTTCTTAACACATCTTAAACAATCAACACCCCAGGATCCAGTTTACCTTAGAAAAGGAAAATAAACCGTCTCCATTCCTAGACACTGATTACACACCAGCCTGATGGATCCCTGGCATTCTCTGTTTACAGTAAATCTACACATACAGGTAGATGCATTCACCAGCAGTCACCCTCCCCCAACAATATGGGATTATAAAAACCCTGTATAACAGGGCAAACTTAATCAGCTCTGATAGCAGTGCCCTAACTACTAAGCTTGATCACATTCTCAACACTTTCTTAGCCAATGGCTACAATTCCCAAAAAATATTAAGCCCTGTAACTGCAACCCACCCCTCCAACTTCAGAGTGAGATTACTCAAGATCTATCACTGAACACAAAGACTGCATCAAGTTCCACCAATGCATGTTGTCCAAAGCATGGACTTGCTGACCATGCTTTGGACACCCGCCACAGGATACACTAGAATAGCCTTTCATATTTGAAAGGCTGTTCCTCGAATCTGCTTCAGCACTGAAAAACTTACAAAACCTTAACAAACTTGGATGCATGAGACTGCCCCAAATTTGGGAAGAATTAATTCTTGGATCTTCAAGCCCAATAGGCAAGACTACCCAATTTCACCCACAAGGTGGCACCATTTAGGACTCTAGGCCCAACTTTGGTTGATTTCTTCAGCCTCATTTGCCCAGTGTTAGTGCCTGTGTGCATATATCATTGCTTTTTGTGATCCCTGATGATAGCAATGTACGTTGCTGAAATATAGGAGAGTATTAAAGTTATGATGAATATTTTACTATACATTGTGATTTCCTGAAAAAATTAACGTATATGCCTATCTACCAGAATATGAAATGAATTAAATACTTGAATATGAGATCAGCAATAGTGGTTCTTTCCATAGGAGACAAACCTGGCTAATGTTTTGGCATTTAAAATAGATGACTGAATACAACCCAAAATTCATTATATAAAAATAACAGTATTGCATTTGCTCACTGTTATACATACAACTTAAATTAATCTACTTCACAATGCCTGATCTGACATCCTTGTAACCTACCTCTAAACCAATGATTAGTCAACTGAAAATTTTGCAAGAACATAGTAGATATAAGTGACATTCACACAATGATTGAATTAATTCCACTTGTAAAGAACAGCAAATTCAAGCAAAATATCTGGGAGAAAAATTCTGCACAGCCTGCAAGAAATGTGGAGAATCAATTATGAATTTTGAATCAATGTCCAAATGGGAAATTGGACAGTGAGACTTATTTCTGCCAAGTCACACAGGCAGTTCTAGCAGAAAAGGGCTAGAAAAATTCTTCAGGCAATTAGAGAGAACAGTTAAACTAAATGAAAAGCTGGTTCTTGTTAGAGATCAAAACACAGAAGAGTAGGAAATGAATACCAGACATATAGAAATCTTTTGGAAAAATTAAAAATTTGGGGAGAAGAGCCACTAATAATGGTAAGTACAGTCATGAAGGAGTTGAAACATTTAACTGGTTTATTTTATTTTTATTTTTTTGTTATAATGAAAAACAAAACCTGGATTTTTATTTATTTATTTTTTTTTTATATTAGTTAAAAAACCACATCTTTTAAATGCTTTCCATTTTTGGCTTCACAAAGACAGGCCCTTTCTATGTTATGTTCCATAAAACAGCTGTTAATGTTTCTGGCTTCAGCAACCTAATTTCTGCACGAATATTCTCTTTCAAGCTGTTGGAATGTCTGGGGCCTGTTCACATACACCTTTTCCTTCAGATAACCCCATAGGAAGAAGCTGGGAGCTGTCAGATCTGGAGAAAGTGATGGCCAATTAATTGCAGATCTTAGTGAAATTATTTGCTTGCCAACAATGTGCCTTAGGAGTTTCATTGTAGCACACTTTTGGTTTGTTGTTAGGTTTTGAACTTTTTCAGGATTAATTTCTAAAAGGTTCCTTAGAATACCTGGAAAAAAAATAAAATAAAATAAAAAAAGCTATTCACATTTTAAATTCCTTTGTGACTTATGGGTCACCCTGTACATACTGAATTTCAGTTCAGGACACAGGGTGATAATTATTAACATGTGCAAACAAAGTTATGCAATGTACATAAATTCATAAGGAGGATATGTACAAAAAATAAACCCAATTGATAGTTTAACAGTGGTATTTCTCACTGGTTCAACAATGAGGATAAACACAGAATTTGAAATAAAGAGGACCATTCAGTTTTAATAAGGATAAAAATGAATACCATATTGAATATAAAAATACTTAAGCTTTAAAAAGAATCAGTTCATGCAGCCTTCCAGAAGTAAAGTGTAAAGTCAAATATACATACAATTACTGGAAGTGGGGAAAAAAAAAATCAAAGTGTGAAAACTGGAGAAAATATCGATTGCATATAGTGAGGTTATCTGCATGAGGCAGTCCTGGAAAAGAAGAAACATTGAAAGTAACTGACAAGTTAATTAGCACATGACTTAAAAGAATAGAGATAAATGCCAGCCTGGTTGACCAGTGGTTAGTGTATCTACTCTCCAACCAAATCTCAGTTCAAATCCAGTAATGGACATTATAGGGCTGTTTGTGAGTCTTTAGGTAGGAGTGATTATCAATGATATACACTCTGGTCTCTTTTTATGCAGATTTGAAGTTATGCAGTGCACGCCTACAGATACGAGACCTTTTGACACTTCTGCGCATGTCAACAGAAGGAGAATCCATTCCGATAAAAGGGTAATCCAACGTTTCCCACGACGGAAACACTTCACAAATCCAGAAATTTTCATGGAACACCTTGGTTATTTTGTAATATATTCATTAATAATTGTTAATTTAGCTGATTTTTTATTATTAATTAATAATTGGTCATTAATTATTAATTAATCATCATGCGTATCAAGGATTTAGGCCTAGCATGGCCTGTTCCAGCCTTAGAAGTCATCGTTGAATTGTTTAAGAGGACGTCCTGGTTTTCTTTTTCCTAATGGCATATTAATTAATTAAAATTGGCCCAATCGAGGAAAAAAGCACCAACGAAAAGCAATTTCTTTGGAAATGAAAATTGCAATTTTAGATCACTTAACAAAAGGAGAGGGATTACGGTGATTGGTAAACATTTTAATTGCCAAACATTATAAGTGCCAAATTATCATCGTACTCAAGAGATGCTTTATTAGAAAACAAGGAACGGGTGCTCGTAATTTGGATTGAAGAATTAACTCAAAGAAGAATTCCTATAAGTGGTTATTAAATTAAACAAAAAGCTCTTCGGTTTTATGAACAGATGAAACAATTGGAGCCATCTACTTCCGCTTCCCAGGCTGATAAAGAATTTTCGGCCAGCAAAGGATGGTAAACCGGGTTTTTTAAAAAGAATGCACTTCATAACGTGAAGATTACAAGACATTGCAGCAGCTGATGAAGCAGCAGCCAAAAATTTTCAATAGAAGTTAGCCAAAATTATTGAAGATGATGGATACTGTCCCAATCAAGTGTTTAACGCTGATGAAACAGGATTGTTTTGGAAGAAAATGCCTAGTCGAACTTACATCGCAAGGTCTGAGAACAAAGCAAGTGGGTTTAAAGCAAGCAAAGATCAAGTAACATTACTTTGTAATAATGCATCAGGAGATTGTTACATCCTGAATGAAGAACATTTAAAAGGAAACAATTCATTCAGGATTTAACAAGTCAGAAAAATCAGTTAAGAGAAAAAACTTGTACTCGAGCAGAAGAAATAAAGTACTAACTGTAAATAGAATTAGAATTACCTCCTTTTAGTAGAATTGTAATACTAAGTAAAGAACTTTGTGTACAAATTAATGATTGTATGTAAAAGATATATTAGGTTAAATATGTGTCCTATTAAGCTATCTCAAATAACGTAAGTCGCCAGACAGGTAATGAGTAACAGTGCAAAGGTCGCGTCTGAAATGCACGTATCGGTCGTAACGCCGGAGGCTACAGCGTACACGGAAAATAACGTAAGCGTGCTTTCCTCGAAGACAGCACCTAACAGCAATAGGGAGAGTAAGGATCATCTTAAGGGCATTAAAACTAAGGGTCATGCGAAAAAATGGATACAGCAAAAAGACGGCGCTAGAACATAGAATATAAGGCAATGCATGCCATATTGCAGGGCTTTTTGTTACGAATTTCATCTTGAGGATTCTTGACCGGTGGTTGGAGAAAGGACGAGCCAGGGTTCTTTGATGCCGGACAGCGGGTCATTTTCCTGATTATGCTGAACAAGATTCCACGCGGAGCCGTACGCAAATCATCAGCCTATGCAGAAATCGTGCCAGTCGCTGGATGTCCCATCAGAAAGGAGAGGAGATAGCCCCCAGTCGCAGAAGAAAATAGTTTGAGTCCGGCAGCAGTAGAAAGGATGATGTAGCCAAAAGCCAGGCACTGAGATAGCCGATCGAAGGATGACCAGAACAATACGTGGTAGTTAATAGACCTTCGGAAAGCACTGGGTAATGTAGAGATCTTTGTTACATGCTACGAAAGTGATAGAAGATTGAAATTTATGTTTGATTAAGTAATGTGGACAATCCTTTAGAGAACTTGGATAAGATTTCGTATTTGAGACAGCAAATTCTGTTGGACAAGGATTTGTCAGGAACGAATCTAATTGTATGTGACCGAAGTAATAAGTGTAATTTGTTTAGTAGATAACCTTAACTGAGAACGCTACAAGTTGTATAGTATGTACTCTATGAATAGCATGCATGAGAGAATCTTAATTTAGTGTAATATTTTCATTGCTTTCTATTGTTGTGTGATTAACAATTTGATCTGTCTAGATGAACTTGATTACTTTAGAATTGTTTAATTATCTTAGCATGAGATTTAACTTAACAAGAGATTTAGAAGTTTTAGTAATTTGATTCAATTTAGTTGTAATTGTCATTTAGTTCCAATAAACATGTTTTATTGCATATGCCTGAGTCATGCCTGAATTCGAGATATCAAATTACCACTTATAAAATTAGAACTGTAGTGGGAGAAATTTTAGATATATATGTTTAAGTAATAGATCATTGGTCACGACTGCAAAGTACCGATATCTATTTAAGTGTGTGTTAGAGTGTATGCCAATGAATCTAGGAATATTTCCCTGAACTTGAATAAATTCCTGGTATAGAATACTGGCTGGCGCAGTATAAATACAAATTTGCCAGTATCTGAAAAGGAAATATCCGTAGGTGAAATCTACTTAGGCTACACACAAGAAAAGATAATAGAGGATAATGAAGTATATTAAATAAATAATTATAGAGAGAAACAACAAAGACATAACAAGATCGAATGGTGAAACCCCTCCTACTAAATCCATTTCTAAGACCACGTGCTCTAAAAGGCAAAGATCTAAAACAGCTGCCGGTACATTGGATGGCTAATACAAAGACTTGGGTAACAACTGCTGTATTTACTGAATGGTTCAATAATTACTTTGTACCAAAAGTGGAAACATTATTAAGCAGAAAGCTGTCAATTTTAAAGTTTTATTAATTGTTGACAATGCACCAAGTCATCTGCATTTAGAACATCCAAATGTGCAGGTAGTGTTTTTTCCACCCAATACAACGAGCATTATTCAGCCATTAGATCAAGGCATAATTGCTACTTTTAAAAAATATTACATTAAGCACACTTTTGAATTTATATTGGATAAACTAGAAAATGAATCATTAACAGTAACTGACATTCGGAAAAATATTTCTATTTTGGACTGCTTAAATCATGTTGCATCTGCTATCACTGAAATAAGACCACAAACTTTAAATGCTTGCTGGAAAGCAGCTTGGCCTGGATGTATTGCAAACAGTGCAACAATCTACATTATCAGCTGAAATCATTACATTGCCACATGAAATTGGTGGAGAAAGTTATCAAAACTGTAGACGAATTGTTTGTGGATAATGCCTTAAGTGACGATGATATTATTGGATATCGATTAACTTTAGATATTGTCGAAGATCCAGAAAAAGATAGTGAACCGCAAGAAAAACCTGTCCCCCTCACTGCAAATATAATTCGAGTTCTTGAACTGTGCAATAAACTGAAAAATAATTTTCTTGTTAACGACACAAATTCTGAAGAACTGTATGTCTGGGTATCGCGAGCTGTATAAAAAATTAGTAAAATCATCATCGCAAAGTTTAATCACTGATTACATTGTCAGAAGGAAAAAAATCAGCACAGAACGAGGGTGAAGCTAATTCTGTTTGTGAAGAACCATTACCTTTACCATACATATCTGATGTGCTGACTCTCTCTTCTGGTGATGAAAGTGATTTCGCACTAGTTCGCAAATATTGTCTAATAGCGATGATAATTCTGATGAAAAAATGTAAAACAATCGTTATTTTCAATAAAATTAAATGAATAAAGCATTAAAACAAACTTAGGCATTCTTGTTTTCCTGAATTTTTATAAACTTTTTTATGCAATTTTAGAGTTTATTTTAATTCATTGCTTTGGTTTTATGCGGTTTTAGAAAATTATGGAACGTATCCCTAATTTTTCAACGTAAGTTAGGTTTTTTTTTTTTTTTTTTTTGTGAGATTTTTATATGCGGTTTTCTGTGGAACGTATCTACCACATAAAAAGAGACCAGACTGTACTTATATAAGGCCTGAGTGGTTTAATTTCTAAAGAAGGATTTCCAGCAGACAATAAAAATAAAAATAGAAAAATCTTTTGTGTATCCACAGCACTAATGTACTATGTTGATGGTAGATGCCATTCAGTGGTTTTTGACTCTTGATCTTGGAATAAAGGCTCTTCATCTCAATCTGCCACTTGTCTTTTTTTTCAGCAGTTGTAAACTCCTTTATGTTGTCCATCCAACTCTTTTTTGGCCTTCCTTTCCTTCTCATGCCCTCAATCTTCTCCAAATAACTGCCTTTTTCAATGATTCATCTGCTACTATAGGTTTGCAAAAACTTTTTTTTTGAGGGGGGGGATAAAAACAATGAAACTAAAGTCCTAGTAAGACTGGTAAGAAAATAATAGCTTAAAGATATTACTGTTTTAAATCAAGTATTAATTCCACATGGATAAGATCAATAGAACAATCCTGACTAGTTTCGTATATCTTTACAGTACACCCCATCAGGAGAAAAAGTAAATTATATGGCTTTATATACTAATGATACAACAGTATCATTAGTATATAATATTTGAAAACAACTACCAATGGAAAGCATGTGTTTTTTTTATATTGTTTCCTGGTGGTTAGTGTGCTAAGAGCATCCGAGGTTTGTGTGTACCAGATTTTTAATGAAAGATGACCAAACCTGATGTATGCCTTGTTTTTTGTTGCATTCATGCAAGTTTTTTTTTTTTTTTTTTTTTTTTTTTTTTTTAACATTTTGGATGTCTCTGAATGTTACAATTCTGTTGATGTTGAACTGGGATGCATTCTGGAATTTGTTCCAGTAACTGACTTTACACTGTTTCCCTTACGAAAACATTGGGATCCTTGTTTAACAAGGCACTGCCCAGCCGGCATAAAATTCTATCATGGTGTAACTTCATTTCACATTATAATATAAGACATTAAAAATATAATTTGGTCAGCTAAATTCCAAATTGCAAGCCCATCCACATTCATTCAGTATCCTGGAAGATACCTAACAGGTGCACCATGAGAAGGTGAGGATTGGACATTAGGTCAGAAGCCACAGTCAGTTCTTCACATTCCTTAAAAGGCTATGTGGAAGTTTCCCCTCAGTTATACAGCTTTGATCCTCAACCATCCAAGGATTTTTTTTTAATGTTTCTGAAGGAAAATGGAATTAAACCTGATATCAATATTGCATATAGTAATCTCAGTTCTTTACTTAATACAGATGTTAACACCTAAATGAATCCAATACAAGACTCACAAAATTGAAAAACTGCTGTAAGAAATTCACTATGAAAATCAGTAATGAGAAAGACAGACTGTGAAAACAGGCAGAAACATTGAAAACATCAGTTGCATCCTGAATGTTGAACCTATAGAACACTTAAAAATTTCAGCTATTTAAGCACAATTCTTAATGAAGAATTGTGCTTAAATTAAATAATGAAATAAACAGAATTAGCAAAGCTGGTATGGTAGGAAGTCAAATAAATTGATGGACTAAGAGTGAAAGTCAAAATAGCTATATACAAGAGGAGTGTTCACCCATTTTAACTTAAGTTAGTTAGGTTAGAAATAAAATAGTTGAATAAAAGACTGGTCCTGAGTTTAGAATGCTGAGAAAAACTAGGAAAGTTAACAGATTAGCATCACTGACAGAATCATTAAAAACAAGGATGTTAGGAAGGAACCCGATGTTGTTAGCATTCAGAAATGTGTGAGTAGAGCTAATCAGATTGTATGATCATGAACAGAATGGGAGATAAAAGGTTAGTAAAATGAGCTTTTACTAACCTTTTATTATTTCTGCTAGGATGGTAGGAAAAAGATCCACACAAAGACCAAGATCTAGGTAGATTGATACAGTAAAAAGTGTCTTAGAAGACCAAACTATAAGAATATTAGAGTCCTGATAGATAAGATTAATTTGGAGGAAAGTTGTCAACAGGAAGTTCATGTAGTAGTACTTTCATAATATCCTGTACACCACCTAAGGCTACATGAGGAATTTGATGATGTAATGCTTATTTGATGTTTGTCTTTAATAATTTCATTTTTTGAAATCATGAATGACTTTTTTTTCTTTTTTGTAAGTCCATGAGTCAAATTATACTTACCTTTTCTTAAGAGAATAGAAATCTAATATGTAGCAAGAAGATCACAAACTAGCACTAGCTGAAGTTATTATTGTTATTATTAGATTTCTACTGAAATCTAAAACCAAAAGGTCCCATTGAAGTTTAGTTTAACCATTACAAGCTCAAAACTTGAAACCACATGCATATGATGACATTCCAACAGTTTTGAGCACATCTCTTCAAGAGAACCAATCTGTAAGGTAAATAATTTCCCTGCCACTAAACTCTATGGCCAACTTTCTTATAACTTTTCTTCCTCTTTATGCCTTTGTTATAATGAAAATCAACTGTACACATTTCATATAAACTACTGACTTCTATTACCAACAAAAAAAATTCTGTTGTAACAGAACATACTAGATGAAATAAATAATTATCTACATGAAAGTATGAATAATAAAGAAACACAGATTTAAAATTTATCCTAAATTGCACTCTATTTACATGGGAAAATTTTAGTAAGTAATTTCTTTTGACAAAATATTAGTGAAAACAGCTAAAGAAACGTCATAAAAATGTCAAATGTTTTCTGCGAAGTCTTGTGACTCCATGATAGTCCAGAATATTAATAAAAATGAATTTTAAAAATATGAATAAAGAAATATAATTTAAGGAATAGATTAAAGTAATGCATTTCATATACAAGATTACCTGGATTGATCAAATTTGCACTTTTGAATTCTACAAGTGGATTAGAAAACAGCTCCTAAAAATATATACATAAAAAAAAAAATTAATAGCATCCTTGCATTTCTTTCACTGCTTCATATTAAAGCCATGAGTTCTGATTATCTACCACATGACTTTATTGCAAAAAGATCAATTCACCACCTGCAATGTGATATCAAGAACAATAAACACTATTATAGAATCATATCAAGTTCAGAATACATTCAAATACAAACAATCATCAAAAAGCCTTCAAGCCACTGAATGTAGTATAATATATATATTATACTACTTGATAGTTTTCATTGTAAAGTAGCTTGAGTTGGTAGAAATGATGATTTGCAGCAACAGAGCTAGAAATTTTCAGACTGTGATGAGTACTTCATGGAGAATGAGAAGATTGAAAAAGTACAGGACAAGTATCATGAAGGACAGTAATAGGGAAAAGTGTTATACAGTGATTCCATAATAACAGAAGTGTTAGATGATCAAGCAATAAAAGCTTTTTTACCTGGAAACCATGACATGACTGAGGACACACATAATCAGGTGGGGCAAGTGGAAAATAATTGTGCTGGCTAGAACGAATGACTTGAAAGGAGATATGGAAGAGCAAATCGAGATGGTGAGCCAGCCGACAAGTGAACTGAGAAGGAGAGCTGCAGTTGCAAATGATTTAATCAGCAGACTGTACAGGAAAAATGATATGCACTGTTCATGCATGGGTCAATTTTGATGGAAGGATTTCGGCTTGCAGGATGAATTGTATGTGAATGAATTCGATCAGATGCTTAAGAAACTGTTGTTCAGTGAAACTAGATAATCAGTCAGAGAAACCAGATGCATTTGGGTGGTTGCACAAAAGCATGATGCAAGTAATAACAACAGCTATGAGAAAGAGAATTTAGATCAGGAATCAGTTACAAGAGATTGACAATCACACAGCAAGGGGATTAGATGGGATATCGGCACAAGTTAAAAGGAATGTGCAAGAGAATTAGCCATGCCACTACCATGAATGTTTAACTTTAGTCTCAACACAAACATGATTTTTTAATGAATAGAAAGGAGAGAAAGATACTTCCACTATACAAAGGTGAAATTAATGCAGCAAATTATAGAGCCTATCTACATCTCTGGTATGAGTAGTTGCATGGTCAGAAAGCACATCCAAAAGTGAGTAGACAGAGCTATGTTCCTTCAAAGAAGATAGTTTTGAAAGAGAATATGAGCATATAGCTAAAGCAAGACCTATCATACTGACAACAAAGGTGGGCAAACGAATTGGATATACCATAAGATGTCTGGATTTTGCCAAGGCATTCAACATGGGAAGTTATTATACAGATTCAAGAGGAATGGATATGAAGCAGAGTTGTGACATTGAGTGGGTGCAAGAATAGCTAAGAAAGTAATGTATGAATTTCAGTAAGAAAATTAGGATGGCCAATAAGATATAACAGTATTCTGTGCTTTGACCACTGCTGTTTAATTGCTGCATTTGCTGGTTAAGTGGCTAATTGTACCCAATCTCAAACCAAAAGACTGTTAGTTGGAATACTGTCTGGATGTTTGTGATTGTCTTTGGGTAAGAGATGAATTTCACTGCCCAGTGAAGACTATCATCCCCCTTACTAAAGGCCCCAAAGTGGCTTGAAAAAGAATGTTTAGTCTTTAGAGCAGAGTTTTTGGATTATATAAAATAATCCTCAGCCTATCCTATAGGTTTACAACCTTTTATGGGTAAGAGACAAAAATTAATGGTCTGAAAGATGTAGCTATCTAATTACACACTGATGATGCAAAGCTGGTTCAGTTGATAATAGACATATCTAATATAGAGTCCTCACAGCCTGATGTGAAGATTCTATCAAAAATTCAAGTGCATTTTGGACTGAGGACCTCACATGCTGAGTTGGTTAAGTTGAAGATACTGTTTCTGAAATGCTGAAGATAACACTAATGGGTAAGGAACAAAATTATTCTTCCATTTAAAAAGGCTCTGAGATGGCCACATCTGGACTACTGTGCTCAAATACAGTCACCCAGATTCTGTGGAGGTGAATAAATTCAGTACGAGGTAAAAATAACATTCAGCTTATGCAATACTACATATAAGTACAGGCTGATGCAAAGTGATTTTCAAAGTTTGAGAAACAGAAGATATGATAGGAACAAACAAACTGGTAAGGATATCTCACAAGGATATATCAAAATTTTTATTAAAATTTTGTGGCTCATGGGAAGGTAGGGAGATAGCATTGTCAGTCAATCCTGGAAGCTAAGAGTGTGGTCAGGGAGTATGTGAGGTCTAAGTTCTCATAGCGTAGCGTGTGAAATAAACTGCAGCGGACATCCTGAGAACATGTTTTCAATGAGGTACACTTAGGCATGACCTAAAAAAAAAGACTCCAAATCCCTGACTGCTCACAGAGGTGCCCATATAATACATTCATGCCATTCAAGCAATTTAAACATTAGTAATTATAGCTAACATTTATTCTACATTTTTTTTTTTTTTAAATGAGAAGACTATCAGACATCATACAAAAATAAGTAGTGTCATTTCTAATTCATATCCACTC
This sequence comes from Typopeltis vanoorti, assembly GCF_054136105.1. NCBI lineage: Eukaryota > Metazoa > Arthropoda > Arachnida > Uropygi > Thelyphonidae > Typopeltis > Typopeltis vanoorti. The sequence continues at coordinate 40,868,290 of NC_143571.1, forward strand.
TTTATTATGTAATCATGCTGCTTCCTTGAAACGACATGACATTTATGGTGATCACATGATATGTAGTCACAAAATCACAGGCTCTTGCTGCAGCATGATTTACCAGTCATATTTTCCCTTTTGGTAAACTGTTTACTTATATTCTAGTTTCCTTGAAGTGAGAGAAAAAAAAAGGCTAATTTTTTATGTAGTACAAAGAATTTTCATTTGTATTTCTTTCAGGATGTATCTAATCTGTTAGGGCAGAATGGAATAGTAGATTTCTTTTCTCTTTTTATTATTAGCTTTAATACTAACTTGAAGAATTCATTTCTAAAATTCCAAGACATCACCAAGCTAAAAATTTGAATTAATGCCTCTGAAAGTTGTCCTCCAGATTATTTCAAGTTTTTTTTTTAAATTTGACTTTGAAAAAAAAATTTCTAGTAACTTTTTCCATCCTAATATTCTTTATTGTTAAAAAAACACAAAAAAAAAATAAATAAATAAAACCTTATTTCAGTACCTAACGGTTCTTCAAATGTAATCCAAAAGCCACACAAACCACAACAATTTCCACAATCAAACTATCAATTAAATCATATATATCAATTAAAAATCACATTAACTGCAGAAAAGGAAGTTCAAAACTTTTGACTTTCCTTTTCTACACAAAGCCTATGAACTTCCTAAGCAAAAGTGCAGCTAACATACCAAATTTAATAAAAAGAATTTTCAAGATTATAAATTAAAAAAAAAAAAAAAAGGGATTTGGAGATGTTCCTCTGATCTAGGGACTAATATGGAACTTTTTTTTTCTCTAGCTACCGACAACCAGATAATAAAAACTGTATATCATCTAGACATCTGGAAACATACAGCAGGATTCAAATCCACATCTTGCTGATTGGAGAGTGAAATCGCTATCCACATGGACAACTAAGGTGGAAAACTATAAATTGACAGAATGAAGATGGCCATTATTAATGTATGAATTATTATTATTATTATTATTATTATTTTGACACCTCCAGGGAGTCCAAAGACTCATCGAGGGAGAGTGTGCCGACAGCATCGAACGATTGGTCCCCTTCCAACTACTAACCGCGCTCAAACTTACTTAACTGAGCCATTAGTAGCAGAGGTTCTACCAATCGACCAACATTATCAATTAAAAAAAAAAACTGGCTGAACTAAAGCAGTACCATACCAACATAATGGATGTTACTGAGATTACTAAAACAAGCAAGATTCTGCTAAATCAATATATGTTATATATTGGGGCATCAGACTAGAAAAAGGAAGGAACAGCTGTAGATTCGACACTAAACATGAAAAATCTTCATAGAGTGAAATGAGTAAATTTCAAAACTGAGAAGTGACCAATGAAACATTTGTGCCTATGATCCTTCAGAGTGTTCTATTTAGGAAAAGGGAAAAGAATTTTTCCAGTCATTAGAAAAGGCAGCCAAAAAGAAAAAGCAAATCCTTAGAGATTTAAAACAGCAGAGTAAGAAATGAATCCTGGACAAATATTTTGGGAAAACTTGGAGAGAAAACTGATAATGGTAAGTAGCTACTGGATTTCTGTTCATGACACAGAATAGATTAGTCATCACAAACACTTATGGACTAAAACACTAAAAATGTTCCAACATAAAAATGGGCACAAATTCACAAATGGAGAGAAGACACAAGAAATAAGTTTAAGAATTCATGATTAGGACTTTTAAAATATCCATACTCAAATTCATAACAAGATGGCTCCTAAGTATACAAAAGTAAAGCATAAAGTGCACTGAGAACAGAAGAGGGAAATATGTGAACTAACTCAGCTTACCTTCAGTTTCCTATAAGCATGCTAAAAACATAAGTAGATCATTACTATTCATTTACATAAGTTTTACACAAAGTTGCGATGAAGGAGACAAACCCAAGGATGTGTAATGTTAAGGAAGGAAGGAAACAAATCATAAGCAAGAAAGAGAAGAATGGTAAGGTAAAAAGAGACAGGAGAAAGAAGGTGAGGGGTGGAGAGAGAGAGAGAGAGAGAGAGAGAGATGAACAAAAAGAGAGAACCAAGAAGTAATAAACTGCATTAGGTATTTTTGAGCTAAGTGGCAATTCTTAATAAATGTGGCTTTGAAAGACTAAATGGCTACCACAATGTACAAAAGAGACTTCTAGAAAAACTCCTTCAACAGCTTTGAAAGAAGCCTGTGCAGCGTTCACTTACACAGAGAAAAGGACAATTCTTTTCTCTGTGTAAGTGAAGAAACAGATTTCATGGAACTAAAAACTTTGAACATTATAAATTTTGAGCATGATGTCGACACTCCCAGAAAAACTTGTAATTAGGAATTAATCTTACTTGCCTGCAAATATTATATGGCAATTGGAGATAGTTTTACAAAGTAAGAAATTTTGGTTCATAAAGAATGCAGGAGTGTACAGGAAAATTATTATTAATGTGCTGATCTGTCTTATGCTGTGGCCTAAATCTATACCAGGTGTCATGCAAATTAGGAAAGCATTCCACTGCCTGTTAGAGCGGAGATGCTAAACTGACAGACTAAATATCTAACTCAATCTATATAACTAATAATCTAATATCTAAATATCAGACTAAATCATCTAACTAACAGAAGCTATGCTATAATGGCATGATACTGAAAGTTAAATTCATTTTGCTAATTGTTCTAATTAAGCATTGTATATAACTAAAGTGTGTTATTGAAGAAAGAAATTGAGTTTTCTGAAATCTAAACAAAGGCCACATTCTTACTCTATTTGCCTTATAAGAAAAAAACTGCTTTTCAAATTAGGAGACTGGTCTGTTTCCCTAACTACTCAGCTCAAACTGAGTTTATAATTCCAAGACTCAAGGTAACAAGAAAACTAAAACTATTCTGGATGTCTGGAGTAATTACTTTGAAAGATTGCTAAATAAAACAAGTAGTGACAAGAGTGATAAAAAACATTCAAGAGGAATGCCTATCAACATTTAAGGTAGAAAATGCAATTGGGCATCTGAAATATGGAAAAGCAGCTGAAGTAGATATTCAACCAGAAATGTTCAAATCTGGAGATAAGTGTGTCGGTGTCTGCATAGCAAACTTCAGAAGGCATGATCAGAAGGTTGAATTTCAGATGACTGAAGTAGAATTCCAATAGAACTATCTATAAAATGGAAAATAAAACAATGTGAACATAACTGAGGAACACTACTGACTGTTCCAGGTAATATTTATGCAAGCATACCAGAGAAGAGGCTAAGAAAATGTACAAGAGAAACTTTAAAAACAACTAGGATTCAACCCAAATGGAGAATGTCAGGATCAGATTTTCACTTTCGTATTATCCGCTTACTTATTACAAGGTGACATTCACTAGATAAGGTTTTTTTTTTTTTTGGTTTATAGTTTATTTGGCACAAAGACAACACAGGTCATACCGTGCCATACTAAAGGTTACAACTATACATAAGCAGTTACAGAAAATTGTAAACAATATGTCTGTATAAAAATCTAGTTCCACAAAGCAGCATCTATAGATAAACAGAACTGCTGCAGAGGGCATGGCACAGGTCAGAGCTTATCACGGTAGTACAAAAATGGTTAACAATATAAGTTAATACACAAAATACACAACACCAAGTCAAGGAATGCGGTATCTACATATATGTAAAATTATAACAGATGCTTTTACAGAAGTAGAAAAATAGCCCAAAAGAGATTATTATACAATATGCATGGATGAAAATTAAATTTAGCAATGCAGTATAAACAGAATTACTAGAAAGTAGACAAATAGACAAGATGTCCTATAGCAATATATGATTAGTCGAAAAATAAACTAGTAAATAAAATGCATACACAAAATTTAAGTTAAACAATGCAGTATCTACATATAAACAAAATTACTGCAGAGGTTTCAGCAGTACATAAATAGATAACAGTACAGGTTAACATATGCATATACAAAATAAGTCAAGGAAAGCAGTATCTATATATAGTAAGATTACAACAAATGTTATTATACTAATACATAAAGAGTAAGAAAGGAATTATTATACAGCATATATGCATAAAAATTAAGTTAAGCATTGTGGTATTTACATATTAACAAAATTACAACAGGGTGACAAATATACAAGATCAAGGCCTACAGTAATACATAATTGGTCAAATTTTAAACTAATGAATAATATAAAAATAAAAAATAAAAATAAAATAAAAAAAAGCAATACAGTATTTACATATAAACAAATTTATAGTCAAATGTGTTTGTAGAAATTAATTCTTTCTAAAAAATTAAAAACATCATGCATTTTGCCTGAGTCTGCTAGCATTTCCCTGAGTGTATATGGTTTGGTTAGATAGGTGAAAATTTCATTCCTCTCTCGTGTAAATTGTTGACACTCTACCAGAATATGATAAATAGTGAGATGTGTATTGCATTTTTCTCATATGGGAGGGTCATCAGCTCTCAGTAAATAAGAATGCGTAAGGTGACTGTGACCTATGCAGAGCCTAGCAAGAACAACCTCCTCCCTTCTCTTTGTACGTTGACTAGAATGCCAGTGCTTAATTCAGGTTTAATGTCATAATTTGTTTGTCAATGTTTGCTGCCATGTTGAATCCCACTGAGCAATTAGCTTTGATCTTATAAGCTGTCTGTAGTCTGTATATGGAACTGTCAAACAGTATGCGGAGAAAGTATGAGCTGATTTAGCAGGTGCATCAGCAGCCTCATTTCCCTTAATTCCGATGTGGCTGGAAATCCAGCAGAACTGAACACGAAAATTAAGGACTTTCATTTTGTGAAACAGGTGTAGTACATCATAAAGTACTGGATGTGGATTATACACAGAAGAGGAGATAACCTGTAAAGAGCTCAATGAGTCTGTATAAATTATACACTTTTGGCAGCAGTTTTCTTTTATATCACAAAGTGCAAGCTGAATGGCATGCAACTCTGCTGTATAATTACTGAAATCAGGTGGGATCTGGCTGGAGATAATAATGTCAGGAAACAGAGCAGCACAGCCAACAGAGGTATTAGTTCTTGAACCATCAGTATAGATAAGCAAGAAATCAGAGTGTGCTTCTCTGTGTGCATTAAACAATTGGAGGTAGACAGATGGAGTATGAGATTTCTGTAGCTGACAAAGTGAGAAGTTGCAGGATGGCATGAAAACTTGCCATGGAGGGAGCTGTTATGATTGATGTAGCTAATGTTGTCAATACTTATACCAACAGTTTGCACAGTTTCTTTAACACACATACCAAAAGAATGTATAGCAGTTTGACATGTGTGATATTGAGCTTCCCAATGCAGAGAGAAGGTACTAGTCCATGTAGGATGATCTGGGAGAGATTTTATTTTTAGGACATAAATTAATAACTGTTTTTGTCAAAGTGATAGAGCCGGTTCATTTGCTTAAAGTGGATGATGTGCGAAAGGCACCAGTAGCTATCCGTATACCCTGATGATGGATGGAATCCAACCATCGTAGGTTACTCTGTCTTGCAGAACTATAGACTTGTGACCCATAATCCAGCTTTGATCTTTATCGTGCACTTATACGTTCACTTATCGGTAGAGGATAGAGTGCGAAAGAGGTTCCAAGTTTTTTTGCGCTTTTCTCTTAGTTGACGAATGTGTGCTAGAAATGTAAGTTTTCTGTCAGAGATGAGTCCCAAGAACTTGGTTTCTGTAACTACTGGAATAATAGTTCATCCCATTCTTAATTCAGGATCTGTGTGAAGAGTGCATTTTCGACAGAAGTGTACACAGACACTTTTTTCTGTTGAAAACCTAAACCCATTATTAAGAGCCCACAGAGAGACATGATCAATTGCTTGCTGAAGTTGTCTTTCAATTACCCTCATGTTACGCGAGTCACAGTAAATTGTGAAGTGAACAACATATACAACATTGTCTACAGTGGGAGGAAGCTGTTCAATGGCTGAGTTAATTTTAATAGCAAAAAGGGTCACACTTAAGCCTGAGCCATGGGGAACACCCTGTTCTTGACGATATGGTCGAGATAGCGTACTTCTCACTCTGACTTGGAAAGTTCGCCTGGAGAGAAAGTTTTTAATAAATACAGGGAGGTGTCCTTTGAGACCTAGGTTATAGAGGTCTTTTAATATACCATATCTCTAAGCTGTGTCATAAGCTTTTTCCATGTCAAAAAAAAACTGAAACGAGATGTTCTCGCTTCAGAAATGCATCTCTTATACAAGTTTCTAAACGAATCAAATGGTCTAAAGTTGAGCAATGTCTACGGAAACCACACTGTGTACTGGAGAGAAGACTGTTGCTTTCTAAATACCAGAGAAGTCTGACATTAACCATTTTCTCTAGTATCTTACAAAGACAGCTGGTCAGAGCAATGTGTTGATAATTATTTGCTTGTGTTGGATCTTTTCCTGGTTTTGGGATAGCAATGCCAATTGACTTATGCCAAGAATTTGGAAACTCTTCCTCTGCAAGTATTCTATTGTATAATAAGAGAAGATCCATACAAAATGATGGTAAATGTTTATCATTTCATAATGGATGTCATATCAGGCCCTAGTGCACTAGGGTGAGATTGTAGGAGAGCTCTTTTCAGTTCCACCTTAACAAATGGCTCATTATATGGCTGAGGAATGTTGATAGAAAAATTACACCTTTGTTTCTCTTGCTGCTCTTTCCAGAGAATATGAATCTGTTGCTGAGATTCTAGCAAAAGTTTTTCTCGAAGTGTCTGCAATAGCTTTGGGATCAGCAATAACACTTTCATTATGGTCTAAGGTAGACAAACAATGTGTACCATATCTGCCTTTCATTTTCTGGATTTTATCCCATACAATTTTTGGACTGGTCATTTGATTAATTGATGTAGTAAATTGGATCCATGATTGTTTTTGACTGACATCTCACATAACGTGCTTTGGCTCGAGCACGCTTGAAAGATATTAAGTTTGATGTGGTGGGGTATCTACGAAATATGCCCCATGCTCTGCGTTTATCTTTTTTGGCTGTCTGACATTCTGGGTTCCACCAAGGTTTTGGACAGAATGAAAACCCGCAATGACTTTTTCGGGATGGAGGCTGCTGCCTGGACAATGTACTCCGTTATATACTTTACAGCTTCTTTGATAGATGTTTGACTGATAGTATCAGCATTAAATTTTGCAAGATGAGAAAAACTATTCCAATCAGCTTGGTCCATTTTCCATATAGGTATTCATCTGGGTGAACATGGTTCTTGTGAGGACATTGTGCATAGAACAGGGAAGTGATCGCTTCCGTATATGTTCTCTTCAACGTCACATGTGAGCAGTGGAAGAATGGAAGGGGAACAGATTGTAAGATCAATTGCAGAATATGAATGGGTAGGTATATGAATGAAAGCATTAATTTCATTACTTTTAATGAAAGAATTATTATCAAGAACTCTTTCAATGATTCGACCTCGTGTTGGCAGTACCCCATAGAGTATTGTGACCATTAAAGTCACCCATCAAAAGTATGGGTTCAGGCAGTTGCAAGATAAGATATGAAAGAAAGAATTAACTTTATTTTTTAAAAGGGAAAGGTTATTATTATCAATGACCTCGTGTGTTGGCAGTACCCCACAGAGTATTGCGACCATTAAAGTCACCCATCAAAAGTATGGGTTCAGGCAGTTGCAAGATAAGATTGTCAAGATCAATTTCATTTAATTCAGCACTCGGTGGTAAATAAATTGAACATACTGTAACAAGAAATCCCACAGAGAGCTGAATCGCTACTGCTTCCAGAGTAGTATTAAGCCGGACATGGTGGAAAGGAATATGACTGCCCACTAGGATAGCTACTCCTCCATGAGCAGGACCACCTCCAGTTCTGTCCTTACAACAGTGAAATTCCTAAAAGGTACAGTCCTCATTGTATCTCAAGTATGTTTCCTGTAGACAGAAACAGAAAGGTTTGTGTTTCTGCAACATCTTGATATCATCGATATTCTGGCGAATCCCACGACAGTTCCATTGTAAAAATTTTCCTATTGTCTTGATTTTATTGACTTGTCTGGTTTTTGGGAGGTTGAGGACTTATCTTTGTCAGATTTATATTTATCCATTGTTTTAGGAAAGTATGGACGGCCAGTATCCATATCTTCCTCTGGTAGTGTTCAAAACATCAAATGTGTTAGGGTCAGTTGGTAGGTTTAGCGGGTACCAAGGAATCCATTTTTTCTGTGCGAGTATCTAGTGGTTTATCTTTGAGTGATATCTCCACCATAATTTTTTTGACAGGTGAGTTTTCATCTACTGGGACTATTTTTGAAGTTGTCTCTGGAGTAAGGCCATAGGTCTTGTGATTAATGCACTCAACAGAGAAGCACTTGCGATCATAAAGTTCAGGTATAGTGAAACAGACATGCATGTCTGAGTTGCTATTGGTACTTTTTTAATTGTTACTTTTTAGCATAAGAGAATCTCAGAACAGGTGTAATGGTGGCCAGCTTTCTTTTTGAATCCTGATATGTTTTGTTCTGTTTTAATTTTTTGTATCTCTTTTCCATCTTTCCTTCTGACATGCACGAGAGTAAGCTGGATGATCTCCATGACAGTTGACACATTTAGCTTTTTTTGCACAGCAAGATTTGTTATGTTCTTTACTACCACATTTCGCATAGGTAGTAGAACCATGACAGGCAGTTTGGGCATGTCCATATCTCTGACATTTAAAACATCTCAACGGGTTAGGGATGTACATTCTAACAGGAAGCTGAGATACCCTGCTTTTACAGATGTCGGAGGCCTAGATGTATTAAAAGTAAGGATGATGTTCTTGGTTGAAACCAGGCGACCATCCCTACTTATCAAGATGTGCCTCACACCAGTCACTTCTTGATCTTTAAGCTCTGAACATCAAGGAGATCCCATTCTGACATCACTCCGCTACTGGAATTGAGTGTTCTATGAAGTGTTACTGCAATTTGTATTCCACCTATTGTTGTTGCTCTCAGTGTTTCTCGAAATGTTGCTGACACAGCGTTTCCATGAGGTTATCAGAACGCAATTTCTTAATAGTTTTGGATGGTCTTGCCAGTCCTTCTAAACCTTTTTGAATAAAGAAGGTCACATTTTCCCCAATTGGTTTTCCACCTGTTGCATGAATGATTAAAAAGATTGGTACATTTATGTTAGTATCCAATACCTTTTGTTTCTTGCTTCTGTTTCCATATGCTGTATCTACAGTATCAATACTTGACTGAGACTTTGTTAGGGTCCCTGAAACATTTGAGGATGAAGGATTCATGCTCAAGGAGTTTTTAGTTTGGCACCAGAGCTCCCCACCTACCATGGAGCCACACTAACCAGCAAGCAAAGACTGCACTCAGGAGTGGAATGCCAGGGTTACCCTAGATGCTATACCGGCACTACAGCAGGTCTAGGATCCCGACACCGGACCATGGGGTGAGAGACTTACTGCAACACCGTTGACCCTTGCAGGCAAACCCACTAGCCGATTGATCCTGGCTAGGCCATCCAGGACCACCCGTCTTGCTAAAGCAGGGCCAAAGTAGTGCAAGACTACCAGGATCCCCCCTTTCCGGATGTCCACAGGACATCCGGAAAGGAGGATTATTTGCTATTAGCTAGGGGAGGGGAGGAATCCCATAGCAGCACCATTAATCTGTTTGTAAATTTTTTTCCTCCCTGTATAAAGTAACCTGCACACATTGTAAATTTGAATAATTTAAAAATATCAGGGGAAAAAATTAGACTTTATTAAATTAAGAGTTAAACCTGACATCAAAATTGGAGATGTTAATGTCAGCTCCTTGCTTTATGCGGATGATGTTATACTTCTAAATAAATCTGCTAAAAGTCTGCAAGATTCCATGACTAAATTGAATAACTGTTGTGATAGATATGGTGTGAAGGTCAGCAATAACAAGACAAAGATAATGATAACAGGCAGAAGCATTCAAAATATCAGCTGCATTGTGAATGGAGAACCTATAGAACAAGTAAAACATTTCAGCTACTTAGGTAGACATGATTTTTAGTGAAGATGGTAAATTAAATATGGAAATAGACAACAGAATCAACAAAGTTGGTATGGTAGGAAGTCAACTGAATAAATTTATATGGAATAAGAGAGAAATTAGTCAAAACATTAAATTAGCTGTATACAAGACAGTGTTCAAACCAATTTTAACTTATGGATCTGAGACCTGGGTCAGAAGTAAAACACTTGACCAGAGACTAGAGACCACAGATATGAGAGTCCTGAGAAAGATTAGGGGCATAAACAGATGGCATCAATGGCAATATCATATTAAAAACAAGGATATTAGGAAAGAACTTGACATTTTCAGCATCCAGGAATGTGTTAGCATAGCTAATCTCAGGTGGTATGGTCACTTAAATAGAATATGTGAGGAAAGATTAGCCAAACAGTGTTCTCTGCCAGGTTGGCAGGAAAAAGACCCAGAGGAAGACCAAGATATAGGTGGATTGATACGGTAAAAAGTGCCTTAGAAGATAGATATATAAATATAAGATATGACAATGTTATAGCTTTGGACAGGTAACAGATTGATTTGGCAGAAAATTGTAGGTAGGAAGTTAGTAATGATGTAAATTTTTCATGTAGTACTATCATATCCTGTACACCTCTTGAGGGTAAATGTCAGGAATTTGATAACGACGATGATAAATTAAGTGTGTATTAGTGGTACATTAGTAAATTGACATCAATTAACTTAAGATCAACTCCTACATATCTATAAAACTTCTCTTTTTGTACATTTTACAAATTAGGACTTTAGATGTTTTGTTAACAAAAAAAAAATTGTTTGCACCATTACAATTTTAATTGTTTCACTTACTCATTGTCACGTGTAAACTATGACATGCTTCTTTGCACTCTGAATATGCTGGTGTGAAATATAACCCAGTTAATAAACATCTTTTAGAAAACAGTTCCTTTAGTGTTGTTAATACTGTAAGTTAAGAATACAAATACAAGGTTACATCTGATGACATATTTTACATTAACGTACTCCTCAAAAATATCGACTATCAGAAAAGAAATGGAAAAAAAAAAGACTGGTGGCTCTGGAGATATGGTTACTAAGAAAAATTAAGCTGATTAGCCAGATAGAAATAGTTATGAATAAGTACTTAATAGAGAAATTACTGCATGAGATTAGGAAGAGAAATGCAATTCTTAAGACATATGCTAAGAGAAGGACTGACCAACATGACATTCACAGAAAACTACACAGAAGCTGATGAAGATGACAAACACTGGACAAGCAAAAGTACAGCAAAGACCTTTAGAGATGCACAAGATAGGAAAAGGTAACAAATCAATCATCAGATCAGAGACAGCACTTGAATGACATCAAGGGATGTACAGGATATTGAATATTACACAATTATATTTACGTTATGAATAATCTCCTGTCAACAATTTTCCTCCAAATTAGTCCAACTCAGAACTCCAATATTGTCAGATTTTATATTTGTCTTCTATAGGGCACTACACTGCATCAATCAACCTAGATCATGATCTTCCTCTGGGTCTTATTTCCTGATATCTTGACATTAAACGTCAGTTTTGCTCACCTTTCCTTTTCCAATCTGTTCAGGTGACTAAACTATCTTAATTTAGCTCTGCCCAAACATTTTTGAGGGATAGCAATGTCAAGAACCTACCTGATATCTTCATTTTTAATATGATTCTGCCATTGATCCCATCTGTTCACTTCCCTAATTTTTAACCTAGATCCATCTCTGCAGTCCAGTCATTCATCAACCCATTTCTAGCCAAACTCAGATACTTGTTAAAATTGGTTTGAATACTATCTTTAATACTACCAATTTAGTGTTTGGCTAATTTCTCTCTTAGTGGATATAAATTTATTGAACTGGCTACCCACCATACTAGGACCATCCTTCTATTGTCATTTCCATATTTAATTTCCCCATCTTCACTAGAAATTGCACCCAATAGATGAAATGTTTTACATGTTCTATAAGTCTTGCATTCTCCAATGGGAATGCAGAACTTAGATTTTTTTTTAACATTCCTTGCTATTTTCATAGTTTACTTTTTCACTGCTGATTATCATGCCAAATTTATTACAACTGTTATTCAATTTAGTTGGACTTCTAAGATTCTTAATTTAATGTATGATTATATCTTGCTTAAAAACCATGGGAAACTCGGTAATGATCCAAACACTAAAAAAAGATGTCCTAATTATAAAACAATCCTTAAAATAATACTGGACAGATGTCAAAACCAGATAAACAAAATAATAGCTGAAAAAAATTGCACTAGATGTGTTTATGTACTCGTAGAAGTATTCTTCAAGCAAAGAACTAAGTTTGATATCTCCGATTCCAATATCAGGTTTAATACCACTTTCCTTAATGATGTGATTCATATAGATCAGGGGTGTCAAACTGGTGGCCCGCATGCGGCCCCGACGTCTCAAGGAAATATTTGAAAAAAAGATGATTGCTTTTTATAATAAAACAGAAATACCGTATTTACTCGAATATAACTTGCCCTCGCATATGACTCACACCCCTGTACCCTGATTTTACTTTATGAAAAAAGAAATTAAAAAGTTTTGCATGTACTGTACATTGCACATGAAAATAAAGTTTAACCACTTTCATGTCAGAACAATAACTCGCTCCCCGCAGTAAACAACATGCCTTCCCCAACTGCAATTAGAGACAACTGATATAAAAACGGTACTAACTAATGAATCACATGTCCCCTCCCACATTAACCATGCTGTTTAGACTTAAGCAAAATCATATGTTTCACCGGCAAACACATTATCTAACTAAAATCTATTGTTTTTAGTTAGAGTGCCCCACTAACTCAAACACAAAGCTGCAATAAAATTCTTAAACGTGTTAAAACTAAGATACATAGAGTGAATGTTAAGACAGTTTCAGATATTATGGAATTTGGTTGAAGAGAATTAGCGTTTCAGCTCAAAAATGTCGGCTTGACTTTGTGTTTTGGTAATGCGATCTTTTGTTAATACCGCACCAATCATATCCACATCTTCATAGCTGTTCTATCTCTATTGGCCTACCATCGCTGCCTATTTCACGTTCACTTCTCAGACATTCGTGAAGGGTGTTCATTACGTATCTAAAATCTTGTAAATTACTTGTAATTTTTACTTGGAATAATGGGAAAGAAGATGACTCTAACAATGCACACAAGGAAACCGCTCTGGAGGCCGGAAGTAGCTATAACGAAGAGGAGATTCTTGGTAAGTCATCACCATTTTCAATTTTTTTTTTCTGAAAACTTTAGTTTCTAAAAATCCCCGCATATATCTCGCACTATGAATTTTTAGCTTTGATTTTGGGGAAAAAAGTGCGAGTTATATTCAAGTAAATATGGTATCGATTTATTCGTTTTCATATGACATTTATAGTTACAATATGGATGCAACAATCTGCTACAATATAATTGCAATAATAAAAATTTATGTCGCAATTTCATTATGCTTTCATTGTTAATTTACAGCATGCTGCTGGTAGCGTACTGAAAAAGTTGAATTCTATTGGCTACCAGCTATTCACGTGACATGCAGCCTACGCACTCATGGGAATTCAGCTATGAGTTTATAATTGCCTGCTACAGTCAATCAGTGATCTTTGAAGTCAGTGCGCCGAACAGGATTCAACGACAATCTAGCTGTGAGAGAATCCCTTTTATTTTTATTTGCAACAGTATCATGCACTGGTCTACAGTTTTGTGCGGTTTTATTCAAACATTTTTATAAAAATTGTTAATAATATTAATACTATATTTATTCACCGAGGCAATGTCACTTTCCAAGCCAACAAGAAAAAGAAAAATTGCTGATGAGAGGAGAAAATTTCAAGAAAAATGGGAATTAAATTACTTCTACACTGAAACAAAGGACAAAATTGTGTGCATTATTTGTAACGAAACAATTAGTGTCGCCAAAGAATATAATATAAAAAGGCACTACGATAAAATTCACAAAGAACAATATTCACGCTTTGAGGGTAAACTGAGAGAAGAAAAATTAAGAAGTATGAAGAATTCGCTTCAAAGTCAACAAGTATTTTCAAAAATTATGAAAGATAACGAATCAGCAGTGAGAGCCATTTATGAAATCAGCTATTTATTGGCAAAACATTCCAAACCTTTTAGTGACGGTTCTTTGGTTAAGGAATGTATGATAAAAGCAGCCGAAAACGTATGTCCCAAAAATGTGCAAGTATTTCGCGATATTTCTTTGTCCAAAAATAGTGTGATCGAAAGAATAACTGAAATAGCAGATAATCTGCGTGACCAGTTGCAAGAAATATCCGCAAACGTACAATGCTTTTCAATTGCACTTGACGAAAGTTTCGATATTCGCAATGTGGCTCAATTTGCTTTGTTTCTTCGGGCTTGCGACAACAATATGAATATTACTGAAGAGTTCTTGGAAATGATTCCCATTAATGGAACTACTACAGGGGAAGACATTTTTGAAAAATATCAACTTCCCCTGAACAGGCTCGTAGCAGTGACAACCGATGGTGCTCCAGCAATGACAGGCAAAAATAAAGGTTTTGTGTCAAGATTTGCAGCAAAGTTAAAGGAAATGTATCCAGACATTCCAAAACTGCAATCTTTCCACTGCATTATTAATCAGCAGGTCCTGTGCTCCAAAATGTTGGAAATGAGCAGCGTACTTAAACTTGTGACAAATACCGTGAACTTCATCCGATCCAGAGACCTCAATCACAGCCAGTTTGCACAATTTCTAAAAGACTTGGAGAGTGAATTTGAAGGGCTACCTTATTACACAGAGATTCGTTGGTTATCTTGTCATAAGGTTCTAAAAAGCTTTTTTTTACTTTTAGAGGAGATCAAATTGTTCCTAGAAATGCAAAATCATGATGTTGCATTTCTTAATGATCAGACATGGGTACAAGATCTGGCATTCTTAGTTGATATTACAGGACATTTGAATGATTTAAATGTCAAACTTCAGAGGAAAGATCAGTTAATAACACATATGTATGATGCACTGACAAATTTTAAATGTAAGTTAGCTTTGTTTCAAAATCATTTAAAAGAAAATATTCTAAATTACTTTCCTATGTGTGAACAGTTGAACAATAAGAATCAAAGTTTTACCTTTTCTCAATATTGTCCCAAACTAGAAAAGATAAAAGAAAAATTTGATGAGCGATTTAAAGATTTCAAGGAGCAAGAAGTTTTTTCGCTTTATATGGATCTTTTTTTCCTTTAATTTCGAAAAAGCTCCTATTTGTATTCAAATGGAACTTATTGATTTCCAAAATGACTCCATTCTAAAAGCGAAATACCAAGAAGTTGGCGTACCAAAAATATACAGTTATTTAGGTCGAAAATATCCAGAAATTAAAAAAGTTTGCAGCAAATATCCTATGTTATTTTGGAAGCACCTATTTATGTGAACAATTATTCTCTTATATAAAAGGTAACAAAAGAGCCCACAGATCAAGATTAACCGACCTCAACCTTTCTGCAATAATGAAGGTTGTATGCTCACAATCTTTGAGTCCAAATTTTGACAGGCTGGTTAATAATAAACATTGTCAAGTGTCAGGAAAAAAATAAAATACTGAAATTAAATTATTATAATTATATTATGCAAGTATATATATATATATATATATTTTTTTTAACCCAAAAATATAATTTTTCCTCAAAATATTTTCAGTAACATTTAAAAATTCAAAATATAGGTTCTCTCCTCCCACCAAAAAAAAAAGAAAAAAAAAAAAAAAAAAAAATATATATATATATATATATATATATATATATATATATATATAGAAGTGTTTTATTTCAATGCAAACACAAAAAATTTCAAACTAACAGGACGCTGTAAATTTTTGTGATGGTTGAGAGTTTATACTTTTTTTTAGATGTATAAATATATAAATATGATTTATTTAAATAAAATTTAATTTCGTTTTAATTTGGATTATATGCTATCTATTGTAAATATTAATATAATAAAAATATTCTTTATATTATTTTTTTTTTTTTGAGTTGTTATAATCATATTTTATGTCTTGTAATACTTAGAATAAATAAAATTTTTGTTATTAATTTTCCAATTTATTTATACTCATTTTTTCACTTCCCTTCGATTCTAATTAGTGCAGGTTTTTTTAGTAGAAAATTTTTTGCGGTCCACTTGAGATACAGTTTTATAGCACATGGCCCGCAGTCCAATTTGAGTTTGATACTCCTGATATAGATGAATAAGAATGAATACACACCCTGGTCTTATACCTGATTTTCTGTCAAACCTCCTGAACTTCAAATCTAACTGCTGAATTACAACTTAAATATGGAGAATGTAATGCTCTATAAAGTATTCTCTTTACTCCATATACTTGAAGCATTCTGAATAGCTTTTCTCTTGACACCTTGTGATATTTTCTAGATCTGCAACTTAAGTACATAACCTTGTTATTTTTCCATGATTTCTCACTTGTTATTGCAAAGAGAAAATATGATCCTGACAACCTCTACTTGGCCTAAATCCAATTTTCATCAAGTTTCTCTTCAGCAATTCTTAGTCTTTTCTCCAATATGCTTGCATAAATCGAACCTTGAACACTAACAGCAGAGAAATTCCCAATTCTCAAATTGTTTTATTTCCCTTTCTACAGATGTTAACTATGAGAGCTCTACTTCAATTATTTGGATCTTCTAAACAGACCATCTGAATTCAGCAATGAAGCCACCAAAAAGCTTTTATACCTCAATATTTGAGCATTTCTGGTACTATATCTACTCAAGGTGCATCTCCATATTTCTAGCTTTTGATAGCTTTTTCTATCTCAACTGCTGATGTGTACTAATGACTGCATTCCTCTAATATTTTCTACTCCTGTTCAATCACTGCTTGTTTTATTCATGTCTTTCAAAGTAATTACTTCAAATAAAGAATTTCTACAGTTTGCTTTCCTCTCACATTTATCATCTGATTCCTGTTACTCATCTTTCCTCCATTAACGGGTTTTTTTTATTATTTTTTTACAATAACTGCAGATGGTAAAAACGAATTCTTTTTTACCATTTGAGGTGGGGGGGGGGGTCTGAAAAGTTTTGATAAACACATAGAACAAAAATTATATTAAAATAACTGATATAACCACAAATAAAGAACATATCTTAAAACCCTTTAATTCCATGTTTCATCAAATTGTAATAATTTGTTATTTTTCTTTTAGGATATATGAGAGGATATGTCCATGCGGTTAGCTTAGTGCAGGCCTGCACAACTTGATTGTCTTCGAGGGCCAAACCCAACTTGGACCACCTGACCAAGGGCCAGATCACTTCGAACCTAGAATCTTAGACTAGTCCACTGCAGCTAAACTTAAGTAAATTTGTTAGTGGGTCTTCAGTAAATACTAATTAACATGCATATTTAATTTTTTTTAGAGAGTTACAATTAAAATTATAATCAAAATTATTTACAAACAGATATACTGCAAAATTTCTCAATAAAAACCACTTAAACATAAACACAAAGTTTATTAATAATTTCACTGAGAATATCACACTTATTCTCAGTGTCTGAATGTTACATTGTGACATTCAGAATGTCACAATGTGACACATTGCATTTCTTTGTTGCCACTATTTTATCAAAGTTTGGTGTCATATTTGAAGTGGCCATTCTTGATATGGCATCTAAATTGATATAACTTAAAGAATGAACGCTGTTTGGTTTTGTTCAAGTTCATGGCCGAAAATGTTTGTTCACAAGTATATGTGCTCTCAAGCATACAAAATACCTGACAGGCAGTATCCAATGAACTTTTAAATTTATCCTGATCCAGAATAGAATAAAACTCTTGTCAAGTACTCTCTCTATGCTTGACCCGATAGTTTTAGAACACTGGAGATCAATAACTTCCATCTGGAGTTCGACAGGTAGATTTCCTGCTTCGACAGAAAATGGATCCTCAATCACTTTTATGTGGACTTCGTCTTCATTACTCAATGGCATTCTTTTCTGAAACTCCTCACTTGGAAGTTATATGTGCTTCTTATATTTTCCACCCACCATTGAATGATATTCTGATAGAATATTCTGTTGACAAGTTAAGAAATGTGACATATCCCCCTTAGCAAGTTGATTTTCAAATAAACTTAATTTCATTTTGAATGCCTTTATAAGAGACATTAACTGAAAAACAAACTTATTTTTTCCTTGAAGCTGTAAGTTAAGGTCATTCAAGTGACCCAAAATGTCACACAAGAAAAATAAATCTTGATTCGATTCTTCATCCATTATTTCTAGGAATTTTTCCATATCTTCTTGAGATTCCAAAAAAAAAAAAAAAAAAAAAAATTCAACTAGTTCATTTTTTAGAGCGACAAAATTTTACCGTGGCTCAACCAATGTATATCAGTGTGGTATGGTAGATCCCTGTACTCGACATCATTTTCTTCTAGGAACGCCTGAAACATTCTGTGTTTCAAACCCAAAGCTCGAATATAGTTGACCACAGCAAATACTACTTCAGTCACATGATCCAACTGCAAAACTTTTGAACATAACACCTGCTGATGAATTAGGAAGTGAAATTTTGTCAATGGTTTACCTACACTGTTCAATAAATGTTACAGCACCAACATTTTTTTCCACACATAGATGGGGCACCATCAGTGCAAACTGCTACTAAATTCTTGAAATTTAACGATAGTTTTTCAGTTACACACATCTTTATATTTTCTGCGATCTCCTTTCCTGTTGTTCTTCCTTTCATTGAACACAAACCAGCAAGCTCCTCTGTCACCTCAAAATTCTTATTAACGCCTCTTACATATATTAAATGCTGTGCAGTATCTTTCACGTCAGTACTTTCATCCATAGCAAGTGAATAATAGACAAATTCACTAGCCGATTTTTGCAGGTTATCTTTAAGATCCTCGGCAATATCAGCCACCCTGCGCTGAACAGTCATACAGAACAAACTGATATTTTCAAAATTATTTTTCTTATCAGGACACAATTCAGAAACGGCAATCATCAGACACTTTTTTTTTTTTTTTTTTTTATCAACTCTCCCTCAGTAAATGATTTGCCAGCAGAAACTATTTCTTGTGATTTTTTAAGCTTACCTTTGTCACAACTTCATTTACAGATGTCACTTTTTTAAACTTTTTGCTCACCGCTAAGGACTTTCAATAACTTTGCTGCTTTTATTTGCTTTTCACTTACCAAGGTCACGATGTTTCAATTCAAAATGACGTCTCAGATTGTACTCTTTCGGCACAGTGATAGATTTCCGGCAAACAATACACACCATTTTGTCTTTAAACAACGTAAAAAATATTTGTTTGTCCACTCAGGGTTAAATGCTCGATGTTCCGAATCTATTTTATGCTTTTTACTTAAGCTCATTGTGTCGAGATTGACAATATTAATTACAAAAAACTCGCAATAATGCAGGTTATTATAACAGTTATGTAGATGTATTGCTCCAGCTACAACCACTATACTGCCAAAGCCAGTCAAGGCACAGCCAACTTAGTGTAATACGATTCGTTCTCGTTCGTAGACATCAAGAGGTTATCATGGAGATATAACTTTGAATTTCCCCGCGGTGACATTGGCGCTAACAAAACCTCGAAGCGATTGTAATAATTTATTAAATACGACAGTGGTAATAACTCCAAATGAAATTTATTGTCGAGTTGAAAGAAACATGATTGTGACATTAATCGCATGCACGTAAACATGCAGAGTCTTAGTAAAAACTTAATTCAACGCTAGGAAAAAATCGTCTAATTTCATATTCCTCCAGGCAGATGGGGCAAAATAAATAGCACTGTGGGCCGTATGTTGTGTAGGCCCGGTCTAGTGGTTTTGCGCTTTGCAACCATATGCCTGGGAGAGGAGTGTCCTGGGTTTGATTCTCGTCGCCGACATGAGGAGCTTAAAGATCTTTCTCAGACATAGCCAAGTTAGGCAGTCTTGGGTGTGGAGAGCAGGATTTTTCTCCCCAGTTTATCTGGGGTTTTTCCTCCCACAAGCAGGTAAACTGGCCCTGTGAACACACGGATTATAGCCGGGAATACTTAAGACCCAGCCATAGGCCTGATTTGTCAACTATGCCGATCCCGAGTCCAGATAAATTTGGAGGGATTGAGATGGTGCCGTATTTCCCGTAAAAGGGGTCTCACATCATCATACGAATAAATAAATAAGACATGTCAAAGGTTTTGAAGAAATTTGAAGACACAGAGGTGCAGACCATCAAGTTTTTCCTGCTGCAAGAACAGTTCACAACTGAGATTCACCAAACTTTGTGTGAGACTTTAGTGGACTGTGCGACAGCATATCCAACAGTTGCTAGATGGGTGGCCAAGTTTAAAACTGGGCTTCCTGAGACAACAGATGCCCCCAAGTCAGGAAGATTTTCCACAGTGATCATACCTAAAAACATCGAAGCAGTGCATGCCATGATCCTTGATGATAGATAAATACGCCAAAAACAATGCAAGGACTCTGGGGATATCTAACAAATGGGTTAATGTTATTATACACAGACATCTGGACATGCAGACGCTCTCAGTGAAGTGGGATCCCAAATGTTTGAATGCCAAGCAAAAGAGAGAAGGTGTGGTGCTGTCATCTCAAGGGATTTGGGTCGTTTTGAGAAATCATATGCAAATTTTTTGACTTTTTATTATGACTGTTGATGAAACATGGCTTCATCACTATAACCCAGAGACCAAACAATAGTCAATGAAGTGAAGACATAAAAGGTTCTCCATGGCCAAAGAAGTTCCAAACCCAAAAGTCAGCAGGAAAGTTCCTGCCATTGTATTTTGGGAAATGGATGGTGTAATCTTTACTCAAGTACCTCAAAAAAAGATGACTTACAGCAGCAATTTATTCAGCAGCTCTGAAGGAACTGAAGGAAGTACTATAGGAAAAATGCCACAGGAAACTGAGCAGAGGTGTGTTGCTTTTGCAGGACAACACACCTGATCACACTGCTCACAAAACCCAACAGAAATACACAACTTGGTCTTTCAATGTCTGCCTCACCCACCCTATTCACCAGACCTAACCCCATTCCTATTCCAAAATTTAAAGAAACACTTAAAAGGAACAATATCTACCAGAGATGAAATCATATCTGCTGCTGATTACTGGTTTGTACAACAAGGGAAAGACTTTTGTCTCAGAGGATTGCAAATTATGCAGCAGCATTGTAACAAGTATATAACCCTTCATGGGGAATATATAAAATAATGTACGAATTACATGGTTCTACCTCAATTCCTTTATGGTGATTATCACAACTTTTCAACACACCTTCATACATTCTTATCAAAATTTCCCATAACTTTTGTTGGCTACTTTTACACATAGTTTAGCTCTCCTACATTTTTCGGTGTATTCTCTTAGAGCATCTGCTTACTTGCTAAGAACTTTTGATATGCTTTCTTCCTTTACCATTTCCATTATGGAATAATTTTTTCTATCCTTGCAGAAAACTTCATAACATGCCTCCCTAGCTAAATCAATGTTTTCTTTACAGTTTGGCACAAAACTGTAGAAAGTTTCATTTTCAAAGTCATTTTTTTCTGAATAATATTTGTATAGTTAAACCTACAGCTCACATAAAAGCTGTTCAACTTTCTTTTTAAAACTTTCTTACATATTTTTCTTTTCACTATGATATTCATTTTTTATCCCATTTAAAACAAAGTGGATCGCTATCAATTTGAAATCCTCTGCACTCTTGTATCCTGAACCAATGTGAAGATATCACTAATAACAACAAATCAGTCATTAACCTTATTTATTGTAATATGTGATCTATGTGAATTTATGCACATATCTATGCTGAAACATGTGTTGAAACTAGTCCATATCCTGAACAGAAATCCAGCAGGCAACTTACCATTATTAACCTTGCCCTTTTCTCCAAATTTTCAAGAATCGTTTTTGATTGTCTAGTATTCATTTCCTTGTCCTGCTGTTGAGACAATACCCAACTTTTCTGTTCTTTATATCAACTACATACTCTACTCCTTGCTCTGATTACTATTGCCAAAATAGTAATCAGAACTTTTAGTCTTCCATCTCAGTAACCATTTTAGTCTTCCATCTCAGTAACATCAATTATGTACGTGTAGTGCTTTGCTAGTACAGCTGGATTACTTCTTACATTGATAATGCCATCTTCAATTGTGATGAATTTATAAAACTAAATGAGAATTAGAGGAATTTTCTTACTGAAGGTATAATTTAAGAAGATTCATGCATACATGAAAAGCAGCCAAAACACATAATCCAGAAATTATGGGAATATAGCAATGATATTTAAGTTTTGTAATCTGGAAAACACATGTCAGATGAGAAGAGAAACTGCTAAAAATCCTACAATTAGAGGATTTTCATTATAATGGTGTAAAATGAGATATTAAACGGTGCAATATATACATACTCATTTTTATGGATCTTCCACCCATAAGAAGTTTTTGTAAACCTATAATGCATTTGTAACATGAGTGAGAGAAGGAATTTTTTTCTATTTTTATATAGATTTTTTTTGTATTTTTATATAGTCCAGAAATCCTGCTCTAGAGACCAAACATGGAATTTTTCAAACCACTTCAGGCTTCAAATAAGCAAAGAAGTGGTCTTGAGATTCACCTACTACCTAAAGACAATTGCAAACATTCATGCTCATGGCAGTATTCAAACCTGCAGCCTGTTGGCTGGAAAGCAGCTACACTAACCACTAAATGATACATCATTGATTTTACATCAGCCTTATGGAAAAATGCTATCCTTTTATCACTTTATGAAAGAAAGTAGCATTAAATCTGATATCAAAATTCGCGATATTCAACTCAGCTCTTTACTTTATGCAGATGAAATATTCCTAAACAAATCCAATACATGATTTAACGACTAACAAAACCGAGTAACTGTTGTAACAAATCTACTACAAAAATTAATAATAAAAAACACCTACCATGAAAAAAAAAACTGCAACAAAGAGTGAAAAAACAGCAGTCATGGCCATTGTATTCCTGGTAACACAGCATGAAGAAGTGAAATAGAAGGTTGCTAGTCTAGAACTGTTGGCAAGTTACACTAATTTCATCACAAAACATTAAGATTACTTAAACATTTAGTATATGTGGGTTTAAATATTACTATGAAATAAGCATTTCATCTAAACAACTTAAGTTGAATAAAAGATGAATTCTTGAAATAACAAGTTTATTACAAGGTACTTAATACTGAATGAAATAAGAGTGGAGAAAAAAATTCAATTTAACTAGGTACTGTGCATGCTAGAATACCTGGTGGTGATAGTTCAACCATGCAGTCTGAGGAGGAACTTTATCTACAATGCGAACCTAGAAAATAAAAAAGTTTTATGTTAATCCTAACTACAAAATGCTCTAAGTATACAGTCCATTAACATCAGTATCTTGGTGGGCAACATTATACAAAAACTGACAAAACAGTGCTTACCTTTGAAACAAAATCATTCTTTACTAAATAATCTGCAAAGTGTCTTCCAATAAATCCACAGCCTATGAATAAACAAAAAAATTTATGGATTCAATAACTTTTCAGTGGACAGAAAGCGAATGTTCTATTTATAACAAGATTTTCCATACTAATATGAATAACAAGTGTTTGATTTTTTAACGATACTCGTAATATAATGATTAGAAATATAATCAAAATATCACGTTAACACAAGAATAATGTTTAATTTGCCAAATATTTCAGTCTGAATATTACAGACCATCTTCAGTGGCTACATAGGAGCCGCGTGATGTCATATCGCTAAGTATTAGAAGAGTAAACATTTTTAAAGTCATAATTAAAGATATTAATTCAGAAATTCATATAATAATCTTAAATAACATTAGACTAATATAAGAAATTTACAAAAAAAAAAAAAAAAAAATGAATGTGTTATCCTGATTAAACTTTCCCAAATTTTTGATATAGATATACAGCCATTACGATTCAAGTTAGGCCTCCACACTTTCTTTAAATAAAAGTTCAAATTTGTAGCGACATCTGTGCAGGAGGAGAGTCTTGGACCAAAGGATGTTGTGGCTTGTTTCTAATCCATGCTGAGCTAATCCAGATTTCTCGGGTTTGTTGTGTTGAATTGATGACCGATGCTCTTGAATTCTTTTTTCTATAGAACGTCCAGTTTGTCCAAAGTAGGAAAGATTACAATTACAAGGAACTTGATACACACCAGGTAGAGACAAGGTTGAGCGTTTATCTTTAGATGAAGGAAAATAGGTGGATAATTTGTTAACAGGAGTATAAGTGGCTGTTAAATCATATTTTTTCAGAATTCTTGAAATTGGTTCTGAAATCCTGGAAATGTAAGGAATTGGAATTTGGCGTATTGAATCTTTGCTGTTCTCTGTTGGATTGTAAGAATTGAAAAGATGTTGTGTACTCTTTTCAGAGAAGCCATTTAGTTTCATGATGTTTGATAGTTGAGAGCTCTTCCTGTAATAAATGAGAAGTTGAACAGTTAGTTTTGGCTCATAGGATTAAACATTTTATGATTCCTGTTTTTTGACAAGGATGATGAGCAGATTCTTTGAGAATATAATGACCTGTGAAAGTTGGTTTTCTGTAAACTGTTGTTGTAAGAATACCAGAAGGTGAATGGATGAGAAGGACGTCTAAAAAAGATAACTTGTCTTTTTCAATCTCCATGGTAAACTTTATATGAGGATGTAAGGAATTGATACTGCTTAAAAAGGAAGGTAAAGAGTCTCTGTTGTGAGGCCATACAGCAAAGATGTCGTCTATATATCTAACCCAAAAGGATGGGTGAGGGAATATAGATGAGAACAGGACTTCTTCTAGATGTTCTAAATAAAAGTTGGCAAGAGCAGGAGAAAGTGTACTTTCCATGGCTGTTCTTTCCACTTGGATGTAAAACTTTATATCCAGTGGGAAGATGATAGCAAGTAATTCTAAAGTCTCTTTGAGAGGTACATTCGTATATAAAGATTCTATATCAACGATAACCATAAGATCTGTAGGTTGTAAAGTGATGTTTTTCAATTTATTTAAGAAATCAGAAGAGTTTTTCAAAAAAGAGCACAAGTTACAAATGTGTGATTTCAATAATTTAGATAGATATTTGGCTATGCGATAAGTACGAGAATCAATACAATCCACTATAGGGCAAAGAGGAATATCTATCTTGTGTATTTTTGGTAGACCATAAAACCTTGGAGGCTTTGCAAAATGAGTTTTGTCTTTCAATAGTGTCTACATCCAATCATATTTTTTCAGAATTCTGAAAAAATATGATTGGATTTTTTCATATTTCTTCATATTTTATGCTCAACCTTGTCTCTACCTGGTGTGTATCAAGTTCCTTGTAATCTTTCCTACTTTGGACAAACTGGACGTTCTATAGAAAAACGAATTCAAGAGCATCAGTCATCAGTTAAATCATAACAGCCACTTATACTCCTATTAACACAAATTATCCACCTATTTTCCTTCATCTAAAGATAAACGCTCAACCTTGTCTCTACCTGGTGTGTATCAAGTTCCTTGTAATTGTAATCTTTCCTACTTTGGACAAACTGGACGTTCTATAGAAAAAAGAATTCAAGAGGATCAGTCATCAATTCAACACAACAAACCTGAGAAATCTGGATTAGCTCAGCATGGATTAGAAACAAGCCACAACATCCTTTGGTCCAAGTCCATGTCGCTACAAATTTGAACGTTTATTTAAAGAAAGTGTGGAGGCCTTACTTCAACGTCCTAACTTGAATCTTAATGACTGTATATCTATATCAAATTGGGAAAGTTTAATCAGGATAACACATTCATTTTTTTTTTTTGTAAATTTCCTATATTAGTCTAATGTTATTTAAGATTATTATATGAATTTCTGAATTAATATCTTTAATTATGACTTTAAAAATGTTTACTCTTCTAATACTTAGTGATATGACATCACGCGGCTCGTTCTATGTGTGAATGATCAATTGTTCGTATTCCACTTTGTTTTTTAAAACTATTCCTATTTAGCCACCAAAGATGGTATATAACCGAAATATTTGGCAAATTAAACATTATTCTTGTGTTAACGTGTATATATTTCTAACAAGTGTTTGTATGACAAATTATAAATATACAAGGGTATGGGTGAGGAAGACATTGAAAGTCCAAGATGTGTATTGTCCGTTGGGTTTAGCAGTGTGAGCGGACACACTGTCCTGCAAAAGCAACAAGCCCTTGCTCAGTTTACCTGTGGCGTTTTTCCTCCAGTACCTCCTTCAATTCGTTCAATGCTGTCGAATAAACTGCTGCTGTGACAGTTTCACTTTTTTTGAGGTACTTGGTAAGGATTATACCATCAATATCCCAAAAGACAATGGCAATTTGGGACATTTGCTGCTGACTTTTGGGTTTGGATCTTTGGCTGTAGAGAACCTTTGTCTCCACTTCATTGACTTGTTTGTTCTCTAGGTGATAGTGATGAAGCCATGTTTCATCAACAGTCACAATACGAGCCAAAAAATTTGAACCTGATTTCTCAAAATGACCCAAAATCCCTTGACATGACAGCACACGCTCTATCTTTTGGTTGGCATTCAAACATTTAGGGACCCACTTTGCTGAGGGCTTCTACATGTCCAGATGTTGCTAGATAATAACCCTAACTCATTCCTTAGATATCCCCAGAGTCCTTGCAATGCTTTTGGCTGGTATTTATCATCAAGGATTATGGTATGCACTGCATCGACATGTTCATGTGTGATCGCTGTAGAAGGTGTGATTGCTATGCAAGGTCTTACTGACCTGGGGGCATCTGTTGTCTCAGGAAGCCCAGTTTTAAACTTGGCCACCCATCTGTCAATTGTTGGATATGCTGGGGCACAGTCCCCTTAAGTCTCTCACAAATTTTGGTGAATCTCAGTTGTGGACTTTTCTTGCAGCATGAAAAACTGCACCTGAGGTGCAGATGGCCTGCACCTCATTCTTCGAATTTCTTCAAAACCTCTGACATGTCCTAAAAGAAAAAAGCACAAATTATTACAATTTGATGAAACAATGAAGTTAAAGGGTTTCAAGATATGCTCTTTTTTTATAGTTATATCAGTTGTTTTAATATCATTTTTGTTCTAAGTGTTTATCAGAAATTTTCAGCTCCCTTTCCCCTCATATTCTTGAAGTTCCATACGATTGGTCAGCGAATCCTTTCCTTTATGGTTACACTGTGATCATTCATTATTAAAACTTATGGAAACAATTACCATGTTATAGTAAAACTTCAGTTTGATATAAGCCAAAATAATCACTCGACATTTCAATGTTCACATCAAGGTAACATCTGGAATATACTCCTATATACAAAGAAACAAGCTATATTATACTCTATATGGTATGCTAAAGTTACTGTAATTTGGTCAACCATTACAACTACTAGCCTGACCTCTGGAGAATAAAAAAACATTAAGATGGTTGATCAACCATCCTAATCTAAATAATAATGATGGCATAAAAATCCCCAGAATTTGGATGGCACACATCCATCACATTTATGTTCAAGGTTTCCATTAAACCTTTACTTTAGGACTCAAAGCAATAATTTCAGCTCTTATTGGCCACCATCTACACTGTTTTGTTCTAATTTAGATCAGTAATTATGTAAGAGCATGCTGCTCTCTAGCTTATATATCTCACAATAATTTATAATCAAATTGGTAATAATAATAACAGGACTCTAGCTTTGATGTATTAAGGTTTTTTTTTTTTCTTTTCACCAGAGCTCAGGCCAGTAGTAAAGGTTGACTAAATTACTGTAACTTTAGCATACCATGCAGATTGTAATATAGCTTTTTCTTTGTATATAAGTGTATACTCCAGATGACCTTGATATGAAGGTTGAAACATCGAGTGATTATTTTGGTTTATATTAAACTGAAATTTTACTATAACATGGTAGTTGTTTCCATAAGTTTTAATAATTGGTCATTGAATTTTCCATTTCTAAATTGTTTTCATGATTACAACCATTCATTAATTATTATTATTACAGAGGCATCTCCAACAAGTAAGTCTAAACACTTATGGCAGTAATGTCCATGCCAACTATTTGCACAATACCTATCAATAACTCTCTCTCCAGCCAAAAGGCTGCAGGTTCAAATCCTGCTGTGGACACGGATGCTTATGATTGTCTGTGGAAATATCAGTAGTGGTGGTGGATGGCGGTAGTTGGCATTGGTGTAGTTGTGGTCAGTTGGTGCAGACAGAGTTGTAGAGCAGGTGCCCTCCCTTGATGAGTATTTGGACTCCCTGGAGGTGTCAAATAATAACTCTCGTTGAAATCATTCACTGCCCATCTGTTTCATTCATACATCACTATCCACACAAAAAATCTATTCCTGATACCTCTGCTGATCACTTATATTCCATGGATAACCCAATGTTCTTTTTATTATATCATGTACTGAAAATTGTACTCTTCATTAATCCTATAAAATTCTTTTAGTAACTTATGTTTCTATCATATCCTCTCTTTTCTGCCTACCAACTGCAGCCCACCCACCTACCCACACAGCACTGTTATAGGTTTTGTGAGCACATATGCATGGAGGATATTATTATTATTAAGGGAGAGGAGACCTCCACAGAGTCAGGGACTCATCTAGAGAGGACACATACTACATGCACCAGCTATCATACTTATTCTTGAATTCATTTACACTGGATTTAGAGAAAGATATTGGAAGTTTTCCTTTCCCCCCGTGGTTAGACTATAATAAATTTACTTTAATCCTTTATCCAAGTGTAAGCAAACAAAGTTTGTGCCTGAAGTATCTTCAGGTTAATTCATTTAACAATAACAAGTTAAATGAATTAACATTGCGTGCGCACGCACGCACACACAGTGCATGATGTTAATTCATAATGTTAAAGATTCTGCCTATTTTCTTTGGGGAATAATAGTACATAAAAGGATTATTTTATGAAATGCAAACAGAATAGTCAAACAACAGGATAATGGCAAATTATATCGATTACCAAAGATAGTTCAATCATACCCAGTGAACACAATCTTATATCATTACTGTGTTTGAAATCTGCAATGGTGTTAATTATTATTATAGTCAGTGGTTTGCTGGAGTTGTATGAAATTTATAACACAATTTTTGTGTAAAGAATTTATTAGTATGCTGGCAAAAAAAAAAAAAGTCCAATTTGGCTGTAGTCATGAAAATTTTTTCATATACAAATAAAAATGTACTTCGTCCTTAACTTTTGGACATGTGTGTGTAATTTTTTTTTTACTATATAGCCTAATGTATTTCTAAAGGCACTACTAGTTTTATCTTTCTAGAAGACTTCATCAGGTGCATAATACAGAGAAGAAAAGATATGCATAAAAAACATTATTTTGGTACAAAGTTCTAAATTACTAACAAATTGCCCACATTAGAATGAATTTGCAGACTAGCTGTGTTGTTCTCGTGCACGAGGACATGGTCTCAAGACTGCCATAGCTGAATAGCAGAGGAGTAACAATCAGAAAAGGTGTGGCTGAGGTTAACATTAAGGTGAACAGGATTTGGGGCAATTTTGGTTGTTTCTAAGATTGCTCTTTCAAGTTCATCACAGCATTTATATATAATTTCAGATTTTTCCTGGTTTACTGAGTATACATGACTGATGGTCTTTGAGATCAGAAGAATTAAGCATATGACTGGATAAAGCCATGGACCTGGTTCTACCATAGGTGATACCTCTGAAATGTTCTTCAATATGAAGCTCGATTGATTTTTCTGTTTTTCCATAATATGGAGAATTAGAGCCACACCAAAGACGTATCTAAAAGTATCCAGGTACACACCTGGCTACTTCAAATTATGTTTAGATTTTACTGGTCAAAGTCAGGATCAAAGCTTTCTTAAGGAGGTGAATAAGGAACTGTATATTTCTTGAGGAATTTTGCCAATTTGTTAGAAATAAAGCTGATATACAGAATGGTGAATAACCTTTCACATCATTACTTTCTTTGACACATTGTGTAGGAGGATTAAACAAGAGTTTAGAAATTGACTGCTTAGATAACCATTCCTCTGAAAAACTGATAAAAGTAGCTTTAATTCTTTGGCAATCACTTCTTCATCACTGATGAGAGTACATCCATGAATTCCTAAATTAGAAATAAATAATACCAAATTTTTGAGGTGGATAATGATGGGACTAACATAAAATTATCTATTGGTATGTGTAGGCTTCCTGTAGATGGAGATTCAGTTTTTCAGATGAAAACTTAAGTTTTACAACAAGAAAAGGAAGCAAGCTATCTTGGTTTCAATGGAAAGGAGTTTATTGCTTTTCCTTCAAAGCTTCAAAGTATATTTCACTAGTACAGGCAAGAGGGTTGTCCATGGCTAACCCATAATTCTGCTTGTTAGAAGTTTTTTCCCACTTGGTTAGACTATAATAAATTTAGTTTAATCCTTTATCCAAGTGTAAGCAAACAAAGTTTGTGCCTGAAACTATCTTCAGGACTGAGGCAATTCATGGTAAAGGTGGACTGAGCTCTCATCACTTGTCTTAATATCTCCCATAATGCAAAGCACATCTTCCTGCAAGGTTGAAACCAGTCTGAGTAGTGGCCCTTCCCTTAATGCAAAGCATTATATCTGCAAGGAGATGTGCTTTGCATTATGGGAGATACTAAGACAAGTGATGAGAGCTCAGTCCACCTTTACCACGAGTTGCCTCAGTCCTGAAGATACTTCAGGCACAAACTTTGTTTGCTTACACTTGGATAAAGGATTAAACTAAATTTATTATAGTCTAATCAAGTGGGAAAAAAAACTTCCAACATCTTTCTCTAAATCCAGAGTAATTTAATAATAAGGTGAGACACCTTTGGCAACTCGTATAGGTAAATATGACTTCTCCATTACTTCCACCTTAATATCACCACCTCTGGATCTGGCTCCTACTGACGAGACCGCAATAAAGGTCGAAACCGGTCTGGGTAGTGGCCCTTCCCTTAATGCATAGCATTATACATGTCCACAAAGAGATGTGCTTTGCATTATGGGAGATACTAACACAAGTGATGAGAGCTTAGTCCATCTTTACCATGAGTTGCCTCAGTCCTATAGATACTTCAGGTGCAAACTTTGTTTACATTTGGATAAAGGATTAAACTAAATTTATTATAATTCTGCTTGTAAATCGTGTTTCCCAAAATGAAATAGCCTGAATTTATATACTAACTTAAGAGCATCAGGATTTCTTTTTAAGCTACTATATAAAAATATATCACAGGCATATATTCAACGTGTGCTAGGTGAGAAGTGCACATCCACAGAATAACAATATCGCTGATATATTTTTGCATTTATTTCTAGTAAATATTGCCCTAATTATTTCCTAGCTTTGTGTTATTCCTAAAATTAAACAAATATACTAATGCTTCATGAAGAGATCACTTTGACGCATAAACAATGCATCACATTTGTGTTAACCTCCCTACCGGTCAATGTGGATGAAATAGTGACACCAAATTGCACTTCTTATCCATGTTATTCAATGGGTTTTAGAGCTTCGTATCCAGATTTATCTCGATGTCTATAGACATCGTGGCCGGTTGGGGGTTAATAGCCCAGGTGAGCGATCACAAATACTGACACTTTGAACTTAAATCTAAACCACAGAAGGCAGGACAGGGTGTGCACTGAGACAAAAGCACCCAAAAATCAGTGCCTGTGATTGGTTATTGTGTCAACCAATACAACTGAAAGTTGTCATTTGTCATAAGTTGCATGTTTTTGTTAGGACACTAATATAGACAAGTTTACTATTATTATACAGGCATCTCAATGGAGTCCAAAGACTCATCGCGGGAAACTCAATCTATCATACCTCTCCTTGAACCCATTAACAGACAAAGCACTCACAACTGACTTTGGCAACCCATTCCACTCATTCACAACTCTATGCAAAACATCTAGTCCTCACATCTACTAACACACCTTTATTCAACTTTCAGGGATGAACCCTTGTTCTGCTCCCTCTAGCCAAGTGCTGAAACATTTCCGCTGCATCTATCCTATAAAATCCTTTAAGTTTTTATGTTTCTATCATGTGTTTCTATCATATCCCCTCTTTTTCTCTTATAAACCGACTTCTGCAATCCACATACCTGCAAATATATCCTCATAGAGAACATACCACAGGCCACTCACCATCTTGGTCACTCGCCTCTGAATCCTCTTAACTGCTTCCTCATCCACATGTGGGCACATCAATGTCTTATAAAGAGGAATAACAACTTCCTTATCTCTACTTGTTAATGTGTCCTTCAATAGCTAAGTAATCTTATGGGATACCTTAGCAATATGTATTCTAAACTTTTTTATCTACCACCATCACCACCCCTAAATCTCAGCTTCATCTATTTCCTGGCATGCAGTGCTATCATGTGATAAATGGCTTGTAATCTATTTATCCAAAATGCATAACTTTACATTTCTCTACATTAAACTGATACCAATTATCTTTTGCCCATACTGACAGCCTGTTTAAATCGTCCTGCAAGTTCTCCACATTCCCTTAATTAAATATTCATCTATCTAATTTCACATCATCAGCAAATATTTCCTTTCAGATTATTTCCTATTATTATTTATGTACAAATTAAACAGCAATGGTCCCAGCACTGAACCTTGCAGCACACCACTAGTCCTCTGTTTTCACCTCTATTCTTCCTCCCCCCCCCCCTCTATATATACCACTTTTTTGAAATCTGCCCAGCAGATTTCAAAAACCTTTCTGACCATCCTACCCACTTAACTAGTCATATCCATGCTCATTTGCATAACATAGGTCAATGTGGTATTCTGTCAAATACCTTTGCAAAATCCATCAAAATCATTATTTAGACATTTCCTTTATCCAACTCGGCTGTTACTCTATTATAAAAAGTTAGCAAATTACTAAGGCATGACCGACCCTTCAGAAAGCCATGTTGATCCTCACACAGTCTATTTTTATCCACCCATTCTTGAATTCTCTTTTTGACCAATTTTTCTGGTACCACCACGTCTGAGATACTGATTGGTCTATAATTTACCAATGCAGTCTTAGAACCTCCCTTATGCAAGGGAATTATTTTGCCCTCTTTCCACTCCCTTGGAACTCTACCAGAGCTGAGACTTAAAAGAGCTCACTCAAAGGCATCACCAGTTCCCTTGCACATTCTCACAAAACCCGAGCTGATATCCAATCTAATCCCACAACTGTATTTACAATGAAATTCTGCAATATCCTAAGAACCTCCAATTCATCTACCATGGTTCCCACTTCATGGTCTGTCAGATAAGTCAAAGCAGTAACCTCATTAGGATGATATACAAGGGTGGTCTGAAAAGTTCTCGGCCTAACAATGAAAAAACGAATTTATAATTTCAAAATTATTTTTATTTGTCAACATAATCTTCCATAATCTTCTAAGACAGACTAATACATTTATTCCAGCAATGCTCCAGCACCATTATCCTGTCCCTGTAGTGGTTCTCATTAAGATCTGCAAAATACCCCTCTACAGCTGCAATCACCTCTTGATTCGAAGAAAAATGCTGACCAGCGAGGAAGAATTTTAGTTTTGGGGAGAGATAGAAGTCAGAGGGAGCCAAATCTGGGGAAGAGGGTGGATGTTCTAACAATTCATAGTGCATATCCCTTAATTTTCCCATCGCCAAAACACCTTTGTGGGCAGGTACATTGTCCTGACGAAAGATGATTTTTTTCTTCTGCAAACCGGGTCTTTTCTCACGAATTTTTTCATCTAGTCCTGGTTAAAAGATCGGAATAATATTCCCCGGTTATTGTTTTACCCTTTTCAAGATAATTAATAAACAAAATGCCTTTAGCATCCCAAAACACCAATGCCATGACCTTTCCTGCCGATGGAACAGACTGTCTTCTTTGGTGCTGAACAACCGTCTTCTATTCCCTGTTTTGACAGTGGGTGAATTACAATGGTGAATCCAAGTCTTATCCATAGTAATAAATCGATGCACAAATTCAGTTTTATTCTTGTTAAAATGCCCGAAGCACTGTTCAGAGATTTTCATGCAAGTGCATTTTTGATCAGCTGTGAGCAAGCGCAGTACCCATCTTGCACAAAGCTTTTTCATTTGCAATTCTTCATGCAAAATATATCCTACATGTTCTTTTGAAATGCCTAGTCTCAGCAATTTCATGCACTCTGACTCGCCGGTCATCCAATACCATATCGTGCACTTGATCAATGATTTCTGGTGTTGCTACAATTTTTGGACGTCCTTCACATGGATCATCTTCAAGGTTGGTACGGCAATTAAGAAATTAATAATTTCTTAATTGCTGAAAAAGAAAGAGAAGAGTGCCTTTTATTAACTTCGAATGAATTTCTTTTGCCATTAAACCTTCTTTTACAAACTGCACGATACTCAATTTCATCCATTTCAAAGGATACAGACTTCAGACAGCTGTATAAAACAAACTGCTTGATAGAATGACTTGCAATTTCACATGGATGCTTATGACAGATGTACCAACACCAACTTAGAAAAAAAAATCATGCCAATAGTGTTGCCATCTATGGTAGAGGCCAAGAACTTTTCGAACCACCCTCGTACTCTTGCAAAGTGGTCACTCAGTAACTCAACTATTTTATCTGCTTCTCTCTCCTCATGACCATCATCACTCATTAAAGTTAATCTTCCTCTTATTTGCCATATAATGAAAGAACTCTTTGTAATTTCCTTTGGTCTGCTTGGCTAGATTCTTCTCATAATCTGATTTTGCCTTCCCTGCCATGCTGATCACCTTTCTTGCCTGAACTTTGTACTGTTCGTGAGGTTGCTGGTCATATTTCTCTTCATATATCCTCAACAGCATTTTCTTCTTCTGCAGCTCGTTCTTAATATTACTCAGCGATCTAACTTCTATTTGATTAACCCTCTTAGCCTATGTATACACTTTAATACTGCTTCCCCTAGATGACCCCTGACTACATCCCATACACTATGGTATATAGCTAAGCTTTATTCCCAAGCTTTTCATAATCACCTGCCTTGTAGTTCCACATATACCTCTTCTTGAGAGAATATTCCTCATGTACAATCTCCCAAGTAAAGACCATATGGTCACCATAGTTATAGATAGCTCTTCTGAGCCTATGACTAGGTAAAATACCCTCCCACCCCTAGCCCCTCCACAGTTTTTAATATATAATTTTTTATAAATAATTTATAACTTTCTCCCATATTTACAATGGAAAAAAGTACTGATGATCTACTGAATGTCCCGTTCTTTGCCAGAGGTTTTGCGAATTGTATGACTATGATTATAGTCGAAGGAGGATGGAACTTGTGTATAAGTAAGTAATCAAAATGAGTTAATTCAGTCTTTCTTTGGTTCAATCCAGAAAAATAATTTCCTAAGTCAATGTTTCTCAACCTTCTTTCATGTGTGCCCCATTTTTAATATTAGTTTGTGTCCCCCCAACCTTTCCCCCCCTTGCAATTCTTGTGTTGAGACACTGATAAAACCTATAAAGTTGGCAAAACAAAACAAAAAAAAATAGGAATAATTAATTAAAATGTTTAAATATTCATACAAATTTATATATGTCATCAAATCTTTTGAAAATTGTATAGATCTCACATCACTGCACAGACCGTTGAATCATATTGGCCTTTTGGAAACATCTGCGATTCCATCACAGGAAACCTCAAATGTTCTGGAAATGTTTCTGTGAGTATAAATAAGGCTTGAAATGGCAAGACGGCAGTAACGCTGCAACAGTGACCAACAGTGAGAAGTCTATGGTCAGTGTTATTTTACTCCTATTCACAACAACTGTGATACGCAATATAAAAACAATCTTTTGTGTAGAAAAATGGATAAATTTTTAACTGGATTTAAGCAGGCATCTGATGACTGTGGAGTGTCGATGTCAAAAATTCAGGTTCATAGAATGACTCCAAAAGTAAAATCAAGAAAGTATGCAGCACAATATTTAGATTTCAGTTTTAGAATGAATGAAGTAAATGACGAAGAAAGACCACTGTGTTGTTTGTTCAAAAATTTTAGCAGCTGATAGCATGGAAACACTTCATAATAGGTATGTTTACAAACCTTGAGAGGTCTTTGCAACCAAACTGAAATGTTTTGAAAAGCAAAAATCTAGCATTAAAAGTTTTGTCTGTAAATGAAAAAGCTTTACTAGCTTCTTACAAAGTTGCATGCTAGGTGAAAAAGCCTCACACTATCGGAGAAGACCTAATTCTGCCAGCTGCGATTGATATTGTGAAAGCTATGCTTGGTGAAAGTTTTACTACACTACAGTGCATACCTCTATCAAATAATACTGTTGCTTGGCGAATTGCCAATATATGTGAAGATATGCAGCAACAACTTTCGTCGAAGCTTTCTAACCAATTATTCTCAATTCAGCTTGACGAGGCAACAAGTGTCATTTAATTGCTTATGTTCGATTTTGCGATGGATTTTCAGCAGTTGAAGAGTTATTGTTTTGTAAACCAATAGAAAGAAGAGCCACAGCACCTGAATTGTTCAAAATGTTGGATGATTTTATATGCAAGGCAAACATACAGTGGAAAAACTGTGTTGGAATTTGCACTGATGCAAGTTGTCTGGAAGGTTTAAAAGTTTACAATCCCTTGTAAGGGGAAAATCCCAACAATGTATTTGGACACATTGCATGATTCACAGAGAAGCTCTTGCTGCAAAGGAAATGAGTCCTGGTCTAAACATTGTGTTAACAACAGTTATAACCGTGGCGAATTATATAAAAATGAGACCCTTAAAATCAAGACTGTTTACATGGATGGAGCAGAACATTCAGAGTTACTATTTTACTGCAAGACATGATGGCTATCACAGGGAAAATGTTTATGTGTTTACGAATTAAGAGACAAAATAGCAATCTTCTAGGAAGAGGAAAATCACGAAGAAGCAAAAGTCTGGAGTGCACTTATTTGTGATGAAACTGAGCTACTTGGACATATTCGAGCTAAATATATTAAACCTGCAACTCCAAAAAAAAAATACACATATCTTAGAGATGAGTGACAAAGTTAATGCTTTTTTGTAAAAAACCAGAGTTATGGAACAAAAAGGTAAAGCAACAAAAATTAGAAATGTTTGAAAATGTGGATGAATTTATCAAAATCTACAAGGCAGAAAGGCAACACATCAAAGTTTTATTTGCAACTATTGAAAATCATTTAACAATGTTGAAGAATTTTAGAAACTATTTTATAACCGACGACAACATAATGGCAATGTATGAGTGGGTCAGAAACCTATTTCAAATTATCCCTGAAGATTTTGCAATTGAAGAAGAGGAACAACTTATAGACTTCATGTCAAGTGTCAAAATAAAAAGACAATTTGCATCTAAACTGAGGTTGGAATTTTGGGCAGGTTGTCGATGATGAATTTTCTGCACTAAAGTCAAGAGCTTTAAGTGAACTTTTGCCATTTCCAACATCTTATCTTTGTGAAATTGGGTTTTCTGCAGTGGCTGCCTTAAAAACAAAATACAGATCTGAGTTAAATATAGAAAGAGAACCAAAAGTGCTAATTTCCATCATATGAAAAGCTTTGTTCTGCTAACATAGGCCTAAGGACGCCATTAATTTTTAGAGTAATTTTATTGTTTAGTTTTAATTAGTTGCTCAGTGTATTCTGCAATTTGATATGTTCCCTAAGTGTAACTAGTTTATTAAATACAGTGGATTTTATATTTGAGTGTATTTTGTTTTTGTGTCAATAAATAGTTTCACAAAATGCTTTTGTTTCAATACAATAGTTTTTCCTTTGATTTTAATTTTCTTCGTGTCCCCCTTTAGGTATTTTGTGCCCCGTAGGTTGAGAATCACTGTCAAAGTGATTACTTTTTCCAATTTCTGTGCGTATATAGCTGTATTTAAAAATTGTATCAAAATTCAAATTATCCATGTTTCACTCGTGTATTTGCAATGACAATCTAGATGACATTTAGATTAGAGATTAGATGACATTTTTGAGACATTACAAAACATTCAAATTTTGAAGCACAGCACAGCTTTTTGTCTTTTATCCTGTTGAGTGCCACGTGATCACTTTGAGCGCAATTCGAAAATTTGAATGTGTACCCACTTCCTATTCAAAATCGTTAGTTATGCAAATTGATACTAGCTGATTGGTCTGAATTTGTGATTGTAATATTCAGAAAGGTCCTTAGGTTTCGGACACCACTGCAAGTAGTCATCTGAAGTAATATACTTAATTTTCTTTTTATTCTCTTAATTAAAAACTTTGTAAAATACAGGTGTACATATTTCAGTTGTTTATATTATTTACAAAACACAGGTTTTCTAACTGAAAAAAGTTAAAATTTTACCACACGTAACCAGACTATCTTTGACATGGAACTGTAACACACTGGGAGGGAGAAGTTGCATTTTCAAATTCACAACCTATCTTCCCTTTCAAGTTAGTATCAACGGCCTGTCATAGCTAAGTAGCTTGGCTTTTCGGAAACCTGCTTACTGCTTATGACAGACAATGTATATAAGGATAAACCGCTCAAGAACTCCTGAATCACTTGGCGCTAAACAATGACGTTGTGAGAGCAGCATCACAGTTCGGGGTTGACGAATTCCATACTCTCCGCAAAGTGTTTCTGTAAACATTATACATTAATTCCTAATTACATCCTTAGGAAATTTGTAACTTTTGTCAAAAACGTATTGCAATTTAATTTGTGAGTGTGATGTCTGAGTGTTTTTGTGGCTAGGCTTGATAAAAACTTAGTTTCCAGAAGGAAAATCCTTGGCTACCTTTATATGAGACTTAACTCATTACGGGTTTTTAATACAGCCCAGCATGAAATAAAAATGGCTCAAATTGCAATGAAATTTAATCACACTGCAGTCAGTTTGAGCCAATCACATTATCATGGTTTAACAATGCATTAACAATATTCCTTCTAAATACAGTAGCCCCACCCCCCATCTGAGGGGGATACCTGAAACCGACACCTATATATAGTTTTTTCCCCTATACATACATCTCTATGATAAAGTTTAATTTATAAATTAGGCACAGTAAGAGATTAAAAATAACTAATAATAAAATAGAACAATTATAACAACATACTGTAATAAAAATTATCTGAATGTGAATGGAATCTTAGCAACCTCAGCATACGTTTTTATTATTATTTAATGAAGTCGAGAACTTTCACCTTTTTCACTTGAAGGAAGCACTTTACAGCTTCTCTTTGGCATATCCGAATTGCCAGCATCACTACTCTTGCGCTTTGGGGCCATTATTAAGTGAAATAATGGTTACTTGAACACCAGCATTGCGGTACCGCGACAGTCGATCTGAATAACCCAGAACTGCTCAGAACGGCGCGCAATTTAAAACTTGTGAATTGTCTATTACTGAAAGAAAGAGTCATATGGCTTTCTTTCGGCGATGTAAAATTAGATCCAACATTATTTCGAAGCGGAATGTTCGTAGACTATTAAGGTTTCGTAAGTTGACCTGAGAGCTTACGAGAATACAATCCTCGGCATCCCCGAGTTGCCTTAGCTTGCACTACTTGACTTAAGTAACTAAGGCAACTCGGGGATGCCGAGGATTGTATTCTCGTAAGCTCTCAGGTCAACTTACGAAACCTTAATAGTTTCTACGAACATTCGGCTTCGAAATAATGTTGGATCTAATATCCACTTTGCTTAAGTGATTTTACATCGCCGAAACAAAGCCATATGGCTCTTTCTTTTAGTAATTGACAATTCACAAGTTTTAAATTGCGCGCCGTTCTGAGCAGTTCTGGGTTATTCAGATCGACTGTCGCGGTACCGCAATGCTGGTGTTCAAGTAACCATTATTTCACTTAATAATGTCCCCTAAGCGCAAGAGTAGTGATTGATGCTGGCAATTCGCCGATGTAATTATAAGTTGTTTATTTCTCGAATTTTCTATTTAATATTTTCGGACCGGAGTTGACCACGGATTGGGGGGGGGGGGGGATACGATAGTGTGATCTTATTTTCCGCCAAAACTTACAAAAATTGCTTCCATTCCTGGTCCTCGTGACTAATGATTATCTTGCCCAGGCTTGTATACACAAGTGGGTTGGGATTACAAGACAAAGCTATTAGCCAGCGTACTTTGTCAATACATAAGTACACTGGATCAAGTGCAGATGAAAACCTGACATTCGGAAGAAATAACCTCCATACCAGGATTAAAAAACAAATTATTCTTAAAATGGAATGTCCTAAATAGTGGTGGGCCTAAATTCTGTTCTGGAGTTTCGGTGGAAAGCCAGGTGAGCATGCTTACCAAACGTGAACTCAAAATAAGACCTTGCCATGATATAGGGTTCTGATTAACTTTGGAATTAAGCCAAAGGCTCCGAGGGCCAATGTATTCTTTGTTAATTAAGTCCTTAGCCAGCTTTCGTGTTCTACCATAACTCGTCTTCAGTTGAGAAGTAGAATTATGGTAGAATACACTGTATAAGAAAGTAAGATATCCTATGTGAGTGGCATTAGGAATGACTGTTTAACATTTCTTTTCTGCAAAACAGCTGTGGGCGGGTGGATGATGCAACAAGCGAGATACACTAAAATCAAATAACTATTGATAAAGCATTTTAATGCGTGACTTCAAGATTTAGTGATCAGTGATTCGAAACTAATGTGTAATATGCCTTGATATATTTCCCAACTTGACATCATACGACTTAATGTAAACAACCATCTATTAAGATGGTGTAAACACTGAAAATAATGAAAGAAAGCGGGTCGTGCTCAGCAGTACTTAATACTAACGCAGTTTCATTAAGTTGGTCTAGAATCAAATTATGTACCTTATAATTTATTAATTATAAAATTTTATTTTCTAATTTTATTACTGTATTAAATTAATCACAATCTTAATAATAAATCCCTTTTCTAGTCATTAAAATTAGTTTTTTTTTTTTTTTAATACGGTTAAAGGGAATAGGTGTAAAACTTTGCAAAGGGGCACCAGTTCAAAAAGTTTGGGAAATCTCCGTTCTAGCACCAATCAAGTAGAAACGCGCGCGTGCAACAGGAAATATTAGAACGGATGCCCGACGTTCCCGGTTAACGGATGTGGGCGGCTGTTTCAGTAACCAGGAAGCTCACACACCCGATGTTGCATACATATCACAATTACTTTAGATGCTTCACCCCCCCCCCCTCGTTCTCTGCCGCTTTGTGTGCATTTAGATATACTTAGCTTCCTCCCAGAATTCAAGAATTAGCAACCAGAGAGTTAATTTAATTTCCCTAATGAAAAAATTCTTCCTGAAGAATTTCAAAATTCGAAAGAAAAAACAATATGTCCAAAACATGATTTAAACCAAGAGAAAACGTTTAATTTGAAACTAAGCTTAACAGATACTTGCCAATATCATTATGCTGTTCACCAATTTGTTAGTTTGTGTGGGCGGGGGGAGAGAACTGAAATTTATGTTTGCTATTTCTTAACAGATAATGAATATAACATATGATCTAAAAAAAAAAAAAAAACTTCATCCATTCATGCAAATCTCAGTATTTCCATAAACTAAAACTTTATCCTTCAAATTCAGAAATTTCAATCCATAACAAAATCCTTTAACTTCCATAAATAATAAATTATTACTACAGTCAGGAAGTACGGTTATCTAAAGTGTTTGCTTCCAACTTCATGCACATTTAACAGTCTATCTGAGCTATTCTTAAAAGTTATTCTCTGAAAAGGACTCGCACAAGCTCAATAGGTAGCAATGAGATCCTTAGCATAATTACTTTTTATTTTATTTATTTTTTTTTTTTGTACAGGGAATTTTTCAGATGAAGATGATCCATTTAGTCTCATATGGCAGTAGTTTTTAATCCCTCAAATTAATTCGAACAAGCTGAATTTGTCAAATTTTTGGTTTGGGTTTTGTTTCTGTTGATAAAAGCTGTACAGAAAAAGAGGCTCCAGTGGGCAAAAGTGTACAAAGATTAAACATCTGAGAAGTGGAAGGAGGTCATATTCTTATGAGTCGTTGCTTTGACCAAGAAGAGTGACTATCCTATGTTTGCAAATCAGTGGCTGAGAAGACTTCTCCCACCCACCTTCAACAAGCTCCTAAACACCCAGCCAAAAAGATGTTCTGGGATTGTTTTACACATGACTTGCCAGGATCACTTGTGTCTGTTGACCGTATGATGAAAAAGTGACCAATACATAAAAATATTGGAGAAAGGAGTGGTCTCACAGATCCAGAAAGACAAAAGACATCTTCTAACAGGATCTCACTTCATGCCACACTTCAAAAAAGTGGAAGTTCCTCAAAAATTACAACATCCAATTGTTGAGTGTCCAGGTACATTAACTCAATGGAATGTTTGTGGATCATAGTGAAAAAGAGACTTGGAAACTTAAATTGCGATACAAAGGATAACTTAATACAATCCATTATAAAAATATAGTTTCAAGATGTAGAAACAAGAAAACTGCATTCTACGTTGGTAGAGTCCATGGCTCAGTGAATTAATGAACTTATTAAGAACAAAGGAGCATGTAAATTATTAGATAAAGTTGGAGTTTAATTTTTGTACTTATGTTCTTGCAAAATTAAAAGTTTTCTTTAAAATGTGAGTGTTCAGATTAATTTCACTACTGTGTGTGTGTGTGTGTGTGTGTGTGTGTGTGTGTGTGTGTGTGTGTATATATATCTTCAATGGGTGTTCAAGGCTGCTATGACAGCACTACAGAATTTAAGTTTACATTATTATTAATCTCCTATCAACAATTTTCATCCAAATTAGTTTATTACTTGTCAACACTCATTGTTTTATATGTAACATTTCGTTCTTCTAAGGCACCTCTGAGAATAAATCCACCTAGACCTTGGTCTTCCTCCGGGTCTCTTTCCTGCCATCTTAGCATCAAACCTGTTTTGCTAACCTTTCTCATCCATTCTGTGTAAGCAGCCATATCTTATATTAGCTGCTATCATATTCTTGAATTCTAACACTGCTACATTCCTTTATAATATATTATTATTATTGGTGACACCTCCAAGGAGTCCAAAGACTCATCGTGGGAGGACACCTACTGTATAACTCTCCATCTCCACTACTACACAGAACCTCTACTATCAATCACCTACATCAATGCCATCTACTGCCCACAACCACTACAGCTAGTATTTTTTTTGTCTGTAAATTGCGTGCATTCTGAAGGGCCAATTTGCCTGTATGTGGGATGAAAAACCTGAGTTTCTGGAAGAAAAAACCCTGCTACTTCTGTATGAGATCAGCTAACTCACCTTCAATTGAAAAAGTCCATATAAAGATTCCTCCCGTCATGACGAGAATCGAACTTAGGCCTTTTCTAATCAAAGGGTGCAATGTACCGTCGTTCTTCCAATTGCGCTATGGGGGTGCTAGATATATACAGGGTGTTCGGGATAAATTTGACAGTTTCGTAAGGAAAAAGAAAATCTTCTTTGTATCTATTAAATTTAATGAATTGACAAAAAAACATTACAGGCAGAGTTAATTACAATACTATCAACAAGATTTACTCAAAATAACCACCATTAGCATCGATCACAGCTTCAATTCTGCTTCGGAACCTCGAACAAGCTGATGCTACAGTCTCCCTGGGAAGGGCCGCAAAAACTGTTTTAATTTTATCCATTAACTGGCTTTTGTATTACTGGAAGTGCGATTGGTGTCTTTTTCAACTGCGCCCCATACAAAATAATCCATGGGGTTAAGGTCTGGGGAGTTTGGAGGCCAAACATTTGGACTGGTGAAGTCGTAGAAATTTTCAGACAACCATTTTTGACTTTTCCCAGAGGTGTGGCAAGGGGCCGAATCCTACTGCCATACATACGGCCTACCATTGCCTACCCTTGTTATCCAGGGCTTGACTACAGTTAGCAACTCCACGAACAAAGCCCGAATTCCAATGCCAGGGTTCTTCAACACCTGTTCCTGCAGATTTGCGAGGAATTCTGCTGTACGA
This sequence comes from Typopeltis vanoorti, assembly GCF_054136105.1. Classification (NCBI taxonomy): domain Eukaryota; kingdom Metazoa; phylum Arthropoda; class Arachnida; order Uropygi; family Thelyphonidae; genus Typopeltis; species Typopeltis vanoorti. Next base: position 40,912,469 of record NC_143571.1, read on the forward strand.
ACGCAATCAGATCGTCTGCTAGGGATCTTTCTTCTTGCTACATCCTCGTAGTCACCATTGCAAGTCTCTAGTTCATGCCTGATTGTTTTTACTGTATTCAGGGAGCACTGGGCAGCAGTCGTAATATCCTTATTTTGATGGCGGGCACGAATCATCATGATACAAGTTATTCTCTTCCATGATTCAGGTGGGTTCCAGCTATCCATCCTTTCTGACATCTTGTATATGAATGAAGAAGGGTCCAAACTTTTAAATGAAGAGAAGTGTGTGTTAATACATGTAACTTACGGAAAAATATAATTAATTATAAATATGTCAAATTTATCCCGAACACCCTGTATATCTTATTGTTTACTCCTAATTTTTTCCAGACCTCTCATATCTGTAAATATGACATTAGTTTTTAATCATCAAGTTCTGTATTTCTAACTCAACTTTCAGATCCATAGCTTAAAACTGGTTTGAACACTGTCTTGTATACTGTTAGTTTGGTGACAAATTTCTCCTTTATGCCATATAAATTTATTCAACTGGCTCCCAACCCACACTAGCTTTGCTTTATTCTGTTATCTATTTCCAAATTTAATTTGCCATCTTCACTAAAAACTGATTGAATAGCTGAAATATTTTACTTCTATAGGTTATCCATTGAGATGCAGCTGAAGTATTTTATGTTCCTACCTATTTTGATAGTTTTGGTCTTTTGATTGCCGATTTTCATGATAAATTTGATCCCTGAAGACTTGTGCTGGAGATCTGTTCAGAGTATCACATCACCTGTATAAAACAAAGCACCAAGTTTGATATGTTTAATTCCACTTTGTTTCATAACTGAATCCATGAAGATGATGAATAAGAGAGGAGATAACGTGCATCCTTGTTTTACACCTGATTTTACATCCAACTGTCTTCTTGTATTTCCTTCAGTTCTAACTGCTGATTACAACTTAAATATAGACTATGTATTGCTCTGTATAAGGTTTCATTTACCCCATATAACTGTAGTGTTTTGAAAAGCTTTCCTCTAGACACTTTGTCGTATATCTTTTCCAGATCTACAAAACGTAGGTACAGATCCTGGTCATATTCCCATGATTTCTCAACTATTTGTTGTGAAGTGAAAATCTGATGTTGACAACCACTATAATATTTTATATTTATTTATTTTAAGTTGAAACACATTTTCTATAAGAAACTAGACTCAGTGGAGATGCTGAAATTGTCTCTCAACACGGATAACATGAACAACATGTCTCTTCAACAGTTCTAGAAATGGTCAGGCACAAGTCAATTAAAATGTTTTGTGTTTCTTGTTGAAATATCTTCCACATTTTCTCCAATGTTCACAATTTGCAACTTGATTAGAATCAATTTTTTTTCTAATATCCCCATGAAAAACCTTGAAGGATATTCAAAAGCACCCAAATCTAAGACTTGCATATCCTTACTCAGGATGGTAAACACTTTTTCATCCTTTCTACTGGTATCTAAAAATTATGTAATGAATTACTCGACTTTTAAAAAAAAAAATTTTTAATTCATAATCATAAAATAGAAATTTTAATGTGTGTGTGTGTATAATTTTGAAACATGCTACATTTCGCAACAATGCTGGTCGATGAAGCATCTTCAGTTTCCGGATATGTATTGCCAAGGAATGTACATGATTAAGTTAACATCACTAATGTCTTATCAAGAATTTTACGATTAAGTTCACATCAATAATGTCTTATCAAGAATTTTTCTCCAAATTAATCTATCGCAGTCAGCACTCCAACAATGTCAGATGTACTTGTGACTGCTTCAATTCACCTAGATCTTGGTCTTCCTCTGGATCTTTTTTCCTGCCATCTTGGCAGCAAACACCTACTTGGTGCCCTTTCCTCTTCTGTTCAATCGACCACATCATCTAAGATTAGCTCTATTCACACATTTCTGAGTACTAACAATGTCAAGTTGGTGCAAAGATTCAATTTGAAGTGTCTTGTTTTTAATCAAAAGTGAACCGAATTATATTTCTTTGTTGAGTATGACAAAAAGCAGTATATGATGTCTAAGGAGACTGTCAGTTTTTAAAAGAATATAATTTAAAATGACACTGATTCCAAGTCTAAATTTTATGATCAACATAAAGGAATGTTGTTGAAAATTAGAAAACAAGTTAAGAAAACAAAACAATGAAAATATCAGTCAAGAAATTTACCTGCTGTAAGTGGCATTTATTGAGCTGTAAATTTGAATTGCTTTTGAAAGTGGGCCATTCCGTAATGGTTAATGTTAAATTATATTATTGTTCATTTCTGGACAAAAAAAAAAGAAAAAACTTTTTGAAAACATAAATATAATATTGCAGTGCAGCAATAAATGACACCAGCCAACTCATTATCTTCATATGTGAATTTGTACCAGTTGAAGATTTGGCTTATTGACAAAGTATGCAAGGAACAACTACAGGTGAAAATCTCTCAACCTGGTGGGAGTCAACTGATAGCAAAAAAAAAAAAGTTTGGTAAATACATTGGGCTTATGGGAAGAATAACCAACAAAATAACATTAGTGCTGCACATTTGATTGGAATTTACTGTACTGTGCATCTATCAAGAAGCACTCTGAGAAAGTACTGAATCTCAACATATTATGAATGAGGTTATTTCAACTGTAAATATTATAAGATCACACTGCCTGTATCAACATATGTTTCAGTTTTTTTTTCAGAAATTGAAGATGAATACAAAAATGTAATTTTACATAATGCAGTGAGTTGGCTTAGTCAACTCACTGCATTATGTAGCAAGTTGGCTTAGTCATAGCAAAGTGATATCATTTCTTTAAACTGCATCACAAAATTAATATTTTTATTTATTAAAGAAGAACTTAAGGCTTCATATTTTTATGACAGAAAAAAGAAAACCAAAAAGGGAAGCCATTTGATCTCGCAATTCTCAGAGACATTTCTAGTCATTTAAATGATCCTAATTTAAAACTACAAGGGGAAAGAAAAATTGGTCTCTGATTTGGATGGTGACATAAAATCATTTCAGAATAAGTTACTTAAATCCTAAATTGAGCAACATAATTCAGCTCACTTTGAAAGCTGTACCAAGCTAAAAGAGAAATACATATTTACAAATAATCATTGCCTCTGGTTATTACAATTACTTCTTGATGGGTTTGAAAGCTGATTTGCTGATATAAAATCTCATGCAAAAATAAAAAAAGCTTGTTTGAAAATCCATTTGATGCTATGGCTGAAAATTACAATCCTTACAACTTTAAATTACTGATCTTTAAGCCAAAACATTGTTCAAAAATAAGTATATAGGATAAAAAAATAAGCTACTTTAATTCTACAAAGCACTCCCATCTAAAGATTTTCCACTGATAAAAGAAACTGCCATGAAATGGCTTTGTTCAGATAAACACGTGGCAAAGGTTGCACGATTGGTAGCGCCTCTGCTACTAATGGCTCGCAAAAAGTTAAGCAAGTTTGAGCACGGCTAGTAGTTGGAAGGAGTTTCAAATCGTTCGATGCTATTGGCACACTTCCTCGATGAATCTTTGGACTCCCTGGAGGTGTCACATAATAATAACTAAGAACTGGCATCAAATTTTCAACCAAAGTTTGAACAATTACTTAAAAATATCACGCCCATTATTATTTGAATATTTTCAATTTTAGGTGTATTACAATATTTATCCACCTTAATAATGAAAAGTAGTGACTGAAATTTCCTAAAGTGAATATCTAAAAGCAAAAGCAAGATATTTAAAAAAAAAAAAAAAAAAGAGTCATTTTTATAATTTTAATAAATCTAAAAAAGTGTTTGGAATTTGCATTTTTTATATACAGTCTGAAAATAAATGTTATCATGAAAATAGAAACTTCATTTGACATATGAGAGTGGAAAATGTAACACTAATTTTTCTCCAATCACCCACAAAACAAATGTAGTTTGTTATAGAGGAAAAGGTTAGGGATCGTTGCTTTAATGGAGCAGAAGTAAGAAGAATCTCTAAGCAAAATACAATTAATATGAAGAAATAAAAAACAAAATACAGAAAATTATTTAATGAAGGAACAGGCACACTAGGAGTATAAAGAAGAAAATAAAAGAAAGAAAAAAAAAAGAATCAAAAAGAAATACCAGTGCAACAAGCAGTTGGAACCAGTGTGAATTGGAATTGAAGAAATGTTGAAAATAAAGAAATTACAAGAGCTGAAAGAACAAGCAAGGAAGAAAGATGTAGGAATTCTAGGAATTAGTCAAATCAGATAGAAGGAAAAAGTTGTGTTTACTGGAATAGAGACTAGAGAATCATCTACGGCAAAAGAGAGAAAGGACAAAACAGTGTAGGTTTGTTACTAGAAAAGGACTGGAGAGAGTAAGTAAAAAATACTTATCACCTGGATGATAGTATTGATGACAACCTTAACAGCAAACCCAGTGGATCTTGTCATAATTCAGGTGCATATGCCAACACATAATGAAGACTGAGATAGAACAGTTACATAAACAGCTATCTGAACTAATATCAATTAAAGATCAAGATAATTTAATTATAATGGAAGTTTTAATGCTGTGGATGAAGGGGCCAGTGAATGTAAAGAAAATAGATTTGGATTATACAGGAAGAATGAAAGTAGAAGACTTAGATTTTTGTAAACATGTTATAGTTGATAATACTTTTTGACCTACCAAAATGCTATACAGAAATCACTAGGATATTCACCAGACTAAATACTAGTCAAGAAGTGATACAAAAACCAATGTGTGTGTTACAGGTGCCCAAGAGCTAAAGTGGTGATCATTTACTTGTCATTACATAAAACATATGTAGCATAAGGAAGATAAGTGGAATAGTGAACTGCTAACATGCTCAAATACAAAAATGAACTTTTAAAAAAATATTAGGTTATACAAGATTACAAGCATTGGAGCTGTGGATTATAAATGAGATATTGTACGCCCACAGATGTGACACCCTTCTACTCTTCTGCACATATTCGAAGAAGAAGAAGAATCCATTCCGATATTAAGGTAATCAATGAATGGATGGGATGAGTGTTTATTATTATACGTCTGAAAATTAGGTAGAAAAAGAAGCAAAACAGTTACCACTTCTTAAAATGATAACTGTTTTGCTTCTACAAGAGTTGGAAAACTTATCTATAAAGCACGTGATTTCATGTGTTGGTGACCAGTTCGTACATCCTTTATTTCTTTCTCACCTTCATGAATTGAACTATTCTTGGCACATTGCCAAGCTCAGTTCTATGAAGTGTGGGCATAAAATACTTATTAGAAAAGAGCAAAAATAAAGACTATAGCAGAAAAGGAAAAATATCAGACTGAGAAATAAGATTAAAGAAAACTGGAAAAAAAACTGCATGGAAGAAATAGGTAAAAAAGTCAAACATGAATGAAAAACAGGAAACTATCATGGCATGTTAAATAATTGTTACATACACCAAACAAAAGTAACGTATTATGAGATTTAAAAAAAAACAACACGAAATATTTGCAATAATAAAAATTATTCTTTCTTCTTCTGAATACATGTGTCTAATAATCTTTACTATGTCACAAGTGCTATTAAAAGCAGGGAGAGAAAACACTTAACTTTTAGATGGAAGACTTCGAGCAACAAGTTCTAGATTCAGCAAGCTTAACCCAAAGTCTGGCACAGATATGTTGACAAATATATTTGTCACACATGTCCACAAAACATTAAACACATAACTAAGTCACCCAAACAAATATACCCAATTTATCATCGAAATTGAAAACAATAAGACAGTGTCACTCTAACTCAGCTTCTAATGAATCAAATGTCATAAACAGTTGACACAACACTAATAAAGGTTGCCACTTTCGACAACAAAAAGATACAGCAGGTGGTGCCACTAGTTTCTTCTACGTGGGCTGTTCAATAAGTAATAAGACTAATTTTACTGTGGCGAAACCACTCGTCACAATATTAATTTCCGTGGAATAAAGAAATGATGCTGTATGTATTAACAAAAGAGGTTGATAGATGGCGTATATGGGCTGATGTGCCAGAGTGTCACGTGACTAAACGGAAGTGCTCATCAGCACGCCTACGAGGTGCGACCAGTCTTCGAAATGGAAGCATCCTTGGAACAGCGTTATGCGATTAAATTTTGTGTGCATTTGCAAAAATCGGCATCAGACACTTTTATCATGATACGCAAAGCTTTCCACGATGAAGCAATGTCGAGGGCAAGTGTTTTTCGCTGGCATAAAACTTTTAAGGAAGGAAGGCAAAATGTGGAAGATCTTGAACGTGAGGGAAGACCTTCGACATCCATCACGGAGACAATGATCAACACAGCAGCGATTATCATCAAGCACGTCAAAAGGAAGCGTCCATTGCTGAAGAATGGCTTCTTATTGCACCACGATAATGCAAGGCCACACATTGCTGGTTGTGTAGTGGACGTTTTGCAGAAGAACAACACAGATATCCTACCACACCCTCCATACAGTCCTGATCTCGCACCATGCGATTTCTGGCTGTTTCCTCAGCTCAAGAAACCACTAAGAGGTCGCCATTTCGAAAGCAACAAAGCATGTGTAAAAGCTGCGGAGGCGGTTTTGAAAGAACTCTCAAAAAACGGACTCTCATATGTGTTTAAGAAATGAACGCAACATTGGGACAAATGCATCGCGTCTCACAGTAGTTACTTCGAAAAAGACCATGTAAATAATGACGATTAAAGGTAATCTGTTTTCTGTATAAATAGTCTTATTACTTATTGAAGAGCCTACATATTTTCGAAAAGTTCGGGTTCTTTTTGGAACGAGGGTGTGTGTATGTGTGTATATATATATATATATATATTTTTTTTTTTTCACCAGAGGTCAGGCTAATGTAAACAATTAAAAGCATTCAGAATTATCTTACTTTAGTATCATGTAGCTTGTGTCCTCTACATATGTTTTCCTGATTATGACCTCAATATAGAGGTTGAAACATTGAATATTTTTTGTTTAATTATAAGTAATTACTTAAATGAGTGTTTTGCCTCCATAAATTCTACACAATGAATGCTGACTACCATGTAACCTTGAAAGAAATATCTGCCTTAGTTTTTTGTGAATATACACACACAAGCTTTCTGTGAATTGAAAAATGGAGGGATAAAAATGAATGGAAATATTCTAACTCATCTGTTTTGCTGATAGTTCTGGCAGAGGATCTGGAAATAAAATTAAGGGAATTTTGTAAGGACCTAGGATAAGAACAGATCTAAGCTCTTCAACTGTATCATGCAGACTACAGAGAAGGGTATACAAAACATCAAAACATGCAGGTAACTTGTCTGTAGATGAATGCTAGGAGTATAAGAAACAAAAGAATAGTTTGCCTTGGTAAATATGTTAAGCTCTCAGATTGTAAGCATTAGTGAGATAAGATGGTTATCAAAGGCAGACATAGTAGCTGGTATCGAGTGTAAATGGTAGTGCATTTTTAGGAAAGATAGACATGATAGGAGGGGGGAGTATGTGCTTCTAGTGATATTAGATTACTTAATTCCAGTTAGAGTTGAGACCTTTGATTGTAATACTAATAACAGTGGCAGTCAATGTGAAGCCATCGGGTGTGAGGTGGAGTCTAACAAGATCAAAAACATACTTGGATGTTGTTACAGATAGTGGATCACTTGCTAGTGATGAAGAAATGCATCACCAAATAAAGATAACAGGTGAGATACAAGTAATCATAATGAGGGACTAATTATCTGAACATTGATTGGGTAATAGTAAAATCTCATGAGAAGAAAAACTGAATTTACTCAAGCAGCATGTGACAGAAGGAACTATAGGCCAAAGAGTAGTGTTAAATCTGATTATAGCGTCAGAGAGGGTTTCAATTAGAGACTTGCCTCCGATCATGTGGTACTCGGGAATTGAGCAAGTTTATGAATATTCCATTCAGAAGATGTTACAGGATGAACTACAAAGCAGGAAATTATAACCGAGGACTATGCTAGGCTCAGCACCATGGTATCGGTTGTTGGATGGGAATGATATCAATAAGTGCATGGGAAGTGTTTAAAAATACTTAAATTATGCAATATCAGAATGTGTCCCTAGAGTTACAAGAATAAATAGGACAAGAGTGAAATGGATGTGTAATCTTATTAAGCAAGAGATTTGTAAGTAAAAGATGTGGAAAGAATACATTGTACATAAAGATGTGTAATTTATGAAAATTATAAGGAGCAGGCCAGAAGAGTCAACTGTTGTACGGAAAGCTAAGAACATGAAAAGAAACTGGTCCTGAAAGCTAAAGACAACTCAAAAGAATTCTATCAATATGCTGCAAATAAAAGAATGTATATGGAAGAATAACTACTGAATGCAGATAGTGATGATGACTGATGCAGAAGAGGCTGTTCAACTAACAAATGCCCATTTTGCTAAAAGCTATCAACCTGGTATATTCAACATTGAATTCACTTCTACTTCTTCACTGGATGAAGAAATGCAGATGTATGAGAAGGAGGTATTAGAGCTGTCGCACAAACTGTATAAAAATTTGGCAATAGGGACTGATGGGACATCAGCACAGATGTTAAAAGTGTTCAGCTGAACTGAGTGTTCCTTTGACCTGCTATATAATTTCAGTCTTAGAACAGGGAATATTTCATAGGAGTGGAAAGAATGTATGATAATGGTAATGCACAAAGGTGGTGCAATGCAAAGATGATGTATCTAACCATTGACCTATCGGCATCTCTGGAGTGGTGGCAGCAATTTTGGAGAGGATAGTTAGGATATACATTCAGAAATGGGTTGACAGAGAATAACTAAAAGCTAAAGATATTCTTTAGCAATGAACAACCATGGGTTTACTAAGGGTAGGTCATGTTTGAGCAACTTTGGAAACAGCAGTAACATTATTATAGAATGTTACTGCTGAATTAGACAAGGAGAATGGATATACCATAATACTTTTGGATTTCACTAACACTTTTGACAGAATACAACACAGAAGACTTGCATAAACTGGAGAATATGGAATTGGATTATAAAATATTGGCATGGATAAGATGTCTGACTAACATATCAAAAAGCACTTTATGGGGGGATGTCAGTCTAAGATTTAGGTAGCCAGTGGTGTGCTACAAGGATCAGTCCTTGGTCCACTGTTATTTAATCTAAACATTAATAGCATTGGGAAAGATCTGACAGGTGACATACAGCTATTTGCTGAAGATTCAAAGATAGGCAGAGTAATCGAAAATGAAGCTGATATGCAGTACTTGCAGAATGATCTGAATAGGTGGGAATTGTAGGCATGTGAAAATGGCTGTCAATTGAATATTAATCAAGTCGTGCCCTATGGCGATTTGATATTTGATGTTATTATCCTCTAAGTTGTATTTGCAATCTTCACCATATAGCAAATTCTGTGGTAATTCTGATACAGTGGATTGTGGAATACTGATTATGAAGACAGAATGAGAATTTGTAGTGCAAACACTAGTACACCGGGGGGGGGGGGGGTGATATACAAACTTCTGAAAGGATTATACACAATTCCAATAGATGAAATTTTTATTTTATGGAGGGTGGGGAAAGATGAAAAGGCATCTTTGGAAATTGAGAATGAATGCCATCGAGAAAGGTGTTAGAGCTAAATTTTTCTCTCTTTGAGTGGTGTTTGATTGGAATGGACTGCCACTGGATGCTGTGTGTGCAAGCAGTGTGAAGGAATTCAAGAACAGGAATGACAGCTGGTGCAGATAGTATGTGGCCTCCCTCGATGAATCCCTGATTTACTGGAAGTCTCTTAATAATAATTAAAGTGTCCAGTCAAATTGGGTTAGAAATAAATTTAAATAAAATTAATGATGAATGACAATTTAACCACAAAAAGAATTATATTAGAGGATGGAGAGGAGAAATGGAAGAGTAGATCTGTACTTATCTGGGACAAAAAGGACAACTAAATTGGCAAGTAAGATATTTTCAAAGGAGATGATAGATATTCTATTCCATTAATCTGAAGAGGAAAGCTGCAAACAACCAATGTGTTGCACATGTGATTACAATGAAACCTAGAATTTAACTAAACATTCACAAATTGAATTACCAAAGAATAGAAAAGGAATATGCTTAGTGTGATACTCACAGACAAGATACCCTTGCATTTGATAAGATCAAAAACAGGTATAGAACACTGTCAAATACATCATGTATTCAAAATGATGGGCTTGACACACTACAAGATATAATACAAGATAGCTCAAATTAGTAGAATGGAGATCTGTGAATGGCAGCATGCAAAGAAAAAGATCCTTGCTATCTCTTCTTCAAAGAAGAGATAGCAAGGATCTTTGATGCAATAGTTAAGATTGCTGGAATGCAATGGATGAGAACTGAAAAGAGAATGAAATAAAGAAAATGGAGACATTTGTTCAGCAGTGGAACAATCCAGCTCGAAAAAGAATTGCTATTTTATTTCTTGAACTGACTGTAAAAGTTTGTTTCATACATTTAAATCTGCTAATACTTTAAACAGTTTTGTCTGTTAATTACTGAAGAGAATTCAGAATAAAAATTGAATGGTTAGTCCTCTAGTTTTGTTTAGACCACCATACAACCCAGCCATGATTGATGAAATATATTAATCTCATTAAACTTCATATGCATGCTATTTCAATAGGATAATCTCAATGGTACACTTTATAACCATGATTTACATGATGGCTAAACACCACATGACTAGTGGGGGTTGTTAACATCAATGAATATATCTTGTAACCTGCATTTAAGCAGGCTAATGACCTGTAATAATGGTCATTAGCCTGCTTATCAAATTCAGAAGCCTGATATGATCAGGAATTTGATAATGATGACAATCATTAGGTTTAAATGATATATCATGGTGCTATACAATCGTTTCCATTATCAAAAATTATGGAGACAACTACCATGTTAGAGCAAAACTTTAATATAAACCAAATGAACACTTGATGTTTTGACCTTCATATATTTAGCCAGCAAAGGCTAGTCAATTGGTAGAGCCTCTGATACTAATGGCTCAGTTAAGTAAGTTTGAGTGCAGTTAGTAGCTGGAAGGGGACCAATCGTTCAATGCTGTTGGCACACTCTCCCTCGATGAGTCTTTGGACTCCCTGGAGGTGTCAAATAATAATAATCAAGGTCATCATCTGGAGCATACGCACATATACAAGAAACAAGCTGCACTACAATCTAAATGGTTTGCTAAAGTTACTGACCAACTGTTACAACAATTATTGGCCTGACCTCTGGTGAGGAGGAAAAAAAACCTTTACTACATCAAAGCTAGGGTCCTATTATTATTATCATCTATTAGGTTACAAAATTAAATTGTGCTGGAGACCAACATGTTTATATATATATATATATATATATATATATAACTATGTGATTATACGTATAAATTCAACCAATTGGTATGGAATAGTTTCCAATAAAAGCTGAAAATTGCTTAAAGTCCTAAAGTATGCTGAAATCTAAGTAGGCTGAATATTCATACAGAATTCATACAAATTCTTGGAATTTTTATGCCACCATTATTGTTGAGATTAGGGTGGTTAATCAGAATTTCACAGGCTTCTTTAAATTTTCTTTTTCATACCAGGTTTATGTATGGTGTAAAGAGCAGATACTTTTCCAATCAATTTGGTGTAGGGTGTTGAGAGCGTGATCTTCACCAAAATTGTTATGTTAATGTGTCTTTATTCTTTTAGTATTCTGTCAGTATTCTTTCCATCTGTTTTTTGATTTCCATTTCTACTGTTAGTAATGCTCCATTCCTGTCTTTGATGACATTCAATTTGGGCTTAAAATTTTGCTTTAAGTCACGAACTAAATAAAACATCCTTTTATAATTGAGCCTCCTCATCTGGAACTGTATCTCTTCACATTTATTAGCATAGAACTTTTCCTTGTCCTGCTTGATGGACAAGTAAAAGTCTTCTGACTTCTCTATGTAATCGCTTATATTCTTCAGTCCCTGTGTCTCTGTTTTTTCAACTGCCTTCTTTTGATTAGTTTTTGGCACATCCTGGAGTTTATTGCATCTACTGCACCTGTAACTTACTTTATATCGGTGAAACTGGACGTACAATCCCTATATGTAGTATTAACACCCTTAAAAACAGAGTTAATGACTCCAAATTTTTGCGAAGGGTAGTGATGTGAGTTAGCATGTATATATTGGCCAGTATGTGTCGGTTTGTGGTAAACCGTGAAGGATAGACTGCCTGAGGGAAGACGTGTGACCAGTGTATCCAGGAACAGGAGCGATTCTGATTTTCAGTTTCAATAGCAAACTGTATGCATTCATAGAAAGGGGGATGGTAAATCCCTTTATGTTTTTATAGCCGGGTACGAAACTCGGATCGAAATCCATAGTTTCATGCCGAAAAAACTATTGGCGAGCCCAAGTGTAAATGATCACTTGGGTAGTACAACACTAGGGCAACTCAATGCAAAGGTGGAGCAAGCTCTGTCACTAACTTTAATATTCTCTCATAATGTAAAACCCAGCTCCTAAGAGATGTATATATATTGTTTTACATTATGAGAAGAGGTCACTACCCAGACCGGTTTCAACCTTTTTTGAGGTCTCATCAGCGAGCAAGTAGACCTGGAATATCAAGGTTTTAAGTGAACACGAACTTACATACCTCTACTATCGAATTGCCGAAGTGGTGTACTCCTATATTAATTGTTAATTACTAATTTAATAAGCCGAAAGGCTATTTTACCTGCGAATATGTTAATATGTAATAGGTATATGTTAATAGGTATGCAAGTTCGTGTTCACTTAAAACCTTGATATTCCAGGTCTACCTACTTACTGATGAGACCCCAAAAAAGGTTGAAACCGGTCTGGGTAGCGACCTCTTCTCATAATGTAAAACAATATATATACATCTCGTAGGAGCTGGGTTTTACATTATGAGAGAAGATTAAAGTTAGTGATGGATCTTGCTCCACCTTTGCATGGAGTTGCCCTGGTGTTGTACTACCCAAGTGATCATTTACACTTGGGCTCGCCGATAGTTTTTTCGGCATGAAACTCTATGGATTTCGATCCGAGTTTCGTACCCAGCTATAAAAACAAAGGGATTTACCATCCCCCTTTCTATTAACATATTCGCTGGTAAAATAGCCTTTTGGCTTATTAAATTAGTAATTAACAATAAATATAGGAGTACACCAGTTCGGCAATTCGATAGTAGAAGTATGTAAGTTCATGTTCACTTAAAACCTTGATATTCCAGGTCTAACTACTCACTGATGAGACCTCAAAAAAGGTTGAAACCGGTCTGGGTAGTGATCTCTTCTCATAATGTAAAACAATATATATACATCTCTTAGGAGCTGGGTTTTACATTATGAGAGAAGATTAAAGTTAGTGATGGAGCTTGCTCCACCTTTGCATGGAGTTGCCCTGGTGTTGTACTACCCAAGTGATCTTGGGTAGTACCCAAGTGACACTTGGGCTCGCTGATAGTTTTTTCAGGCATGAAACTCTATGGATTTCGATTCGAGTTTCTTACCCGGCTATAAAAACAAAGGGATTTACCATCCCCCTTTCTATTAACATATTCGCTGGTAAAATAGCCTTTCGGCTTATTAAATTGTATGCATTCATGTTGTTTGTTCAGGTAGCTAAGGAATATGTTTAAGATCATAGTATCCAAATAAAGCAAAAAAGGATGTGGAGTACTTTCACGAATTTAAGACTAATCAATTAATCTTGGACTTAAAGGGTTGGTTGCAATCTAAAATACCAACACGAGAAGGGACTTGTGTCTCAAACTTTCAAAATTAATTGCGACACAGTATGTTTTGCCACATACTATTGGCAAAACTCATCTTACCGACTATAAATGATGAAGTTTTAGATATGATGATTGGCTCAGGTAAAAGTAATATAATGTTGTCAATTCCTCTCTGCAATAGTTCAGTATTAACAAGAATCGACGAAATGGCAAAGGCCATTGGACATCGATGAGACAACTTTACGTGACAATGAAGCTTTGTTAATGGCCTACGTGCGTTATATAAATACTAATGAAGAAATTAATGAAGAGTGTCTATATGCTGAACAACTGAAAATTGACACAAAAGATTCTACAATTTTTAAGGTTGTTAAAAACTTTATTAATGCTAAAAACATTCCTCTCACAAATATTATTGCATGTGCAACTGATGGAGCACCAGCTATGACTGGTCATCACCATGGATTTATAGCACATTTAAAAAAAGCAGTTCCAAATATCTTTACAATTCACTGCATTCTTCATAGTTGCAAAACATCTTAGCAGGAGACTACATAAGACTTTGGATGATGTTATTAAAGCAGTGAATAAAATAAAAGCCCTGTCATTTGAATACCTGCATTTTTTGGGAACTTTGCCATGAAAAATGAAGAATTTGAGCGGCTCTCAAATGGAAACTGTCTGCGACGCTTTAATGATCTCTTCGATACTGTTTTTATATTTTTTAATTCATGTGATAAGAACATGTGTAATGTTCTAAAAAAGGAAAAGGTTGATATCGCATATCTTTCTGATATTTTCACCATATTAAACGAGGTTAACATCAAATTGCAGGATCTTATTAAAGTAAAGGGAATCATAAATGCTTTTATCAACAAATTAACATTCCACAAGCAGAGTACTGCAAGACGCAATTTTCTGCAGTTCACAAATAATAGATGATTTAATATTAGATACAGATTTGTATTGTTACTGTTCCCATCTTCTGACACTGAAAGAACACTATTCAAAGACTTGCATAAGCTGAAAATACCTGATTGGATCACCATAAATCATTTCTTTTTAATGCCACTTCTGTTCATCCAAATTTGTGTGAAGAATTTATTGACTTAAAAAATTATTTTGAAGCTCAAGTACAATTTCAACAGCATGGGTATGAAAGATTCTGGCATAACATATAATGCAAGTATCCTCAAGCTTTGGCAAGAAATAAAATTACTGCTCATTGCTTTTCCTTCATACTTGGTCGAGAAAGGTTTCAGCATCATGTTACAATTCTTACCTAAGCAGAGAAATATTATTATTATTATATGATACCTCCAGGGAGTCCAAAGACTCATCAAGGGAGAGCACCTACTCTACAACTGTCTCCACCAACTACAAACTACACTAAAGCCGTCTACCACCACCACTTCCACAGACAATCACGAACATCCATGCCCACAGCAGGATTCGAACCCACAGCATTTTGGCTGGAGAGTGGATATGCTAACCATGCCAGCTAATAAAATAGATTGCAAATAACTGAAAGCAGACACTTGAGACTTCGTTTGTCAAACATTGAACCTGATATTGAAAAATTAGCAGGATCTCATCAGGCTCAGTAGCTGTTAATGATTGGCTTATTAAATACAGTAAATTTAAGTATTTTTTGAGTAAAAATAAATTTCTATTAAAATCATTAATTTTTAATTATCAGTTTAAATATTTTGATGATAATTTAGGTTTGCCTAATAATATATTATAATTATCTTATTGAGTCATTACCCAGTGTAAAATAGAGTAGGGGTGCCAGGCTATACAAATAGTTGAAAGGAAACGCCAGACAAAAAAAGGTTAAGAACCACTGAATTAGGAGTTTAAACATCAAATACATGAAGTAAAGAGTTGAAACTAACATTTCAAATTTTGATATCCAATTCTGATCTCTTTCCACAGAGAAAAGTAGCAGTAGATATAGTGTGAACTTTTATCTTACATCTCATTTACTTAAAACTTAAATTATAGGTTTTCTATTATTGACATCTGATCTCTATGGAGTTACTCATAACAGGCAGTTCACTCACATAAAAAAGATCAGGGAAACATGCCTTAAATCCATTCAGTTTCCTCGCTCACCACACTCTCGGGCAATGCAATCTACTCACCAATCTCCGTAAAAGAACCAGGAAAGGAATTCGTGAAAGAACTCCTCACATCATCCTTACACAGTTTCCAGGCCTCTTATTCTATCCTTGTATTCCATTACTCTGTGAAAAATCTACACATTAAGCTGGTAACAACCTCTCACCTTATATTTCAATCATCTCGCCTCCTTCTATTCATAAGGCTCTGCAAATTGCATTCAGACAATCTGTCTTCATATCCAACATTCAGAGACCTGGCAGTGACTTATTGAATATTCTATTGACCCTCTCTAAGCTATCCTTATCCCACTGAAAAGCATACCAGATATGCACACGGTAGCTCATATACAGCATGATCAAGACCTCATGCAAGAGAACTATGATCTCTTTGTTTCTACATATTAAAGGCCTCATTATTGCCATAATGATGACCTTTACATTGATATGATTATTGAATAAATTAAAATAAACTTTAATACATACTTCCTATATTTCGGCAACGTCACGTTACCATCTTCATGGGAACTTAAGATTAAGACGTGCACTCAGGCACTAGAACAGCAAATGAGGTAGAAGCGAGGAGACTACTATTATTCCTAAAGTCTTGATGGTGCCCACTAGCGGGCTATATTAGGTATTCTTGGGCATTGGGCTGAAGTTCTCATGGTGTACATTTCCCAAATTTGGGGCAGTCTCGTGCATCCAAATTTGTTGAGGTTGGGCACATATTTTAGGGATGATGCTGATTTCATGATTTCTTCCAACGTATTCTGTGGCGAGTATCCAGAGCATGGTCTGCAAGCCCAGAGTGACTGTACTGATGAAACCGGATGTAGTCCTTTGTTCGGAAATTTTGATATTTGCTGTCCTGCCTATTTGTCCAAAATAGGACAGTTTACAGCTGCAAGGGACATGGTAAACACCAGGTAGGTCTAGGGCAGGGGTAGTCAACCCATCGATCGTGGAGTGATTTTTGGTCGATCTCATGTATTCCTACTTACTTACAAATTTAATTAATCATTATTTTGTATTATTTTTAATTCGCTTTAAGTGTATTGCTATGGTTTATATATTTTTCGTTAAAATTGTCAAATCAGTAATTTTCTTATAAGTCCGGGTAAATGAATTAATTTGAATCAGTGGAAGTCAAACAGCAAGCGGAATGAATATGATTATAAGCAAAGTGTAAAAACTCGATTGTAGCTTAACTATTAAATATTCCAAAGCACATTACATCGATGTTTTACTTAGGTTAAGTCCCATGTGAATATTGTAAAAAAATAAACTTTTGTCTCGGTATAGTTTGTATTAGATGTTGTAGTAAATAACTCTTTTTGAAGCTAACTGTATATACTGCTTTAATAAGAATATGTTAGTGTGTTAAAAACAAAGGCAATGTTTTTGTCGCCAAAGCAGTACATGGCAGCATTAGAAAGATTGTTATTGAAACTTGTATGAGAAAGGCTTGCAGGCTCTCAGTGTAAACATCTCCAAAGTCAGTCAGAAAGAGTTCAAACAACTTTCTGATGGCTGGCAACTTACAATCAAAAGAAAGCAGAGGAGAACAAAAGGCGTGCCGAACTTTAAACTTAAGATGAAAGACTCGCACCGATTCTTTGGGGATTGCCAAACTTCATGCGAGGTCTCAGAGGAGGCCTAATAAAAAGGGACTGAAGCAAACAGAAGGGATCCCAGTTCCAGAATTGCTGTCAGAGAGGATGCCGCCCGGACCAGTGTCACCATCAGAGAGACTGCCCGGATTCACGTAGCTTGAGAGAGGAATTTCCCGCTTCCAGAAAGGAGCTTCTCGGTTCGAGACGTCGCTAGAGAGAGACTACTTCTAGGCCGCAGACAAGGTTTCAAATTGCCAAAAGGAAGAGTTCCAATTGCCAAAGAAAAGTTTCCAGGCCAGGTTAATGTCAGACATTCACCAGTGTTGCGTTTTCATTACAATTTGATGAATCAAACGACTTCACTTATATTGCTCAGTTAATGGTATTTCAAGATTATTCAAGTAAAGAAGAACTTTTGAAAATTATACCATTATTGGGAAGGACTAGGGGAGAAGACATTTTTTCCAGATTTGATGAATTTGTGAAACAACACAAACTTCCGCTTTTTAAACTTGTGTCTATTACTACTGATGGTGCTCCTGCAATGATAGGTAATAAATCAGGCTTCATTTCATTATGTAAAAACGATGACAAATATCCAGATTTTTTAACGTACCACTGTATTATTCACAAACAAGTACTGTGTAGTAAAAGATTAAACACAAAAGATATTTTGGATATTATATTTAAAATTGTAAATTCTGTTCGAGGAAAAGCCCTGCAACGGCGGTTATTTAAACTACAGGCAGATGATGATAGGGAACTTCTGTTGTACAATAATGTTCGCTGGCTCAGCAGAAGTCAATTTTAAAAAGATTTCTTGTATTAACGATATAAAAAATTTTTCTTGATGAAAAAGAAGATATTTATCCACAGTTGAGTGATAAAAGATGGTTGTTCACTTATCATTTTTAGTAGATATTTCTGTACGAAATTAAGCAATATAAATTTAGAGTTACAAGGTAGAGATAAAAATTTAATTGGCATGTTAAGTTCAATAAAAGCTTTCCAACAATACTTACTTTTATTAAAGAAAAATATAAATGATCGCGAATTTAGACATCTCCCATATTTATTAAAATTTTTTGAACAAAATCAAGAAATGCTTCACTATGATTTTAAAGAATTTTATTCGTAAATTAGAATTAGTTGAGGAAGAAATAAATTCAAGATTTAAAGATTTTAATAAAACTGAAATGATTGTATCTTTATCAATAATCCATTTCAAGAAAACTTGAACATCACAGAAATTTCAAATAAAATTAGTGGGCTGTTTGAAGCTGAAGTAAAACTTGAGATAATAAACATTCAGAATAGTTTACATTTAAAATCAATAAACAATGAAGTCATTTGGAAGTATGCACATGAAAAATTCCCAATGTTAACTGATATTGTGCAAAAAATTCTGTCGTGTTTTGGATCGACATACTTGTCAGAATCTGCCTTTTCAAATATAACCATCATAAAAATTCGATTAAGAAACCAAATTACAAATGATCATTTGGATGATTGTCTGTGATTGGCCACTTCTTCATATCAACTTGACTATGAAAATATTGCAAGGTCCAAACAATGCCAAATTTCACATTAACTTTTTTTTTTTTAATCAACCAGCATTTCCTGTAACTTATGAGTTTGTAATCAATCTGTTGTTTTTTTCTAACTTTGGTTTTCCAAAATAGAGAAATAAATATTTTATTCCAATATATATATATATATATATATATTTTTTTTTTGTTGTATTAAAATAATTAAAAGTGATAGATAAATTTTTAAATATACAAATAAAGTTTTTAGTTGTGTATTTTTTTTTAGTTGTTTATTTGTGCGTAATCAGATATCAGGTTGGGGGAACGTGATCTATATAAGAGAGTAGATCGCCGAATAACTTTTTATAGAAAAGTAGCTCATTGTAATAAAAAAGGTTGAACACCACTGGTCTAGGGAAAGTGGTTGGTCTTTTGTGGAGCAGATAAGGGATGCCAATTTTCTATATGGTTTGTAACAAGAGTTCAGGTCATTTTTTTAGGATTTTGGTTATTTTTTCAGAGGTGCCAAAGATATAAGGAATAGTGATTGATTTAGAGTAATCTCTATTGTGTGGGGGGGGTTGTGGTTTACTGGTTTTAGTATTTTTTTGGGGTTGTAGCCATTGGCTGAGAACGTGTTAAGGATGCGATTTAGTTCAGTGGTTAGGGCCTTGTCATTTGAACAGATTAGTTTAGCCCTGTTATGTAGTGTCTTAATAACACCAAATTGTTGTGAGGGAGGATTGTTGGTGAATATACCTGCCTGTATGGGTGGGTTTTCTATAAACTGAGAAAACCAAGGTTCCATCAGGCTGGCAGGTGATTAGTGTGTCTAGAAAAGGGAGGCTGTTGTTATCTATCCTCTTTTTCCACGCTGAACTTGATTTTGGGGTGTTGGTTGTTTAAGTGTGTCAAGAAGGAGAGGAGTGTTTCTGAGCCATGTGGCCAAATAGCAAACACATCATCAACATAGCGAAGCCATGCAGTAGGTTTTTGTGGGGCAGAGTTTAAGGCTTTCTCTTCAAAAGTCTCCATAAAGAAGTTGGCCAGGGGTGGAAAGAGTGGTGAACCCATGGCTGTCCCCTCTATCTGTTTGTAGAATTTTCCCTGCCAAACGAAATAGCCCAAGTTCATTGTAAACTGAATTAGGATTAAGATATTGGGAGGGAATTTGGCTTGGATGAACTCTAAGGTTTCCTTGAGTGGGACATTTGTGAATAGGGAGGAGATGCCAAAACTGACCATTATGTCTGTATGTTGGAGTGTAAAGTTTTCTATACTGGCTTTGAAGTGGGCTGAGTTTTTTTTATGTGTGATGTCAGTATAGTGTGCGAGTTCTTTGGCTAAATGTTTAGCTAATTTGTACGTGGGAGAGTCTATGCCATCCACTATGGGACATAATGGCACATTTTGTTTATGAATTTTTGGAAGCCCATATATGGGGGGGGGGGGTATAGAGTTAAATAGTTTTAATTTGTTGGTGACTTGTGCAGGCCAAGAAGTGACCTTCTTAAAGAGCCTATGGAGTTTTCTGATTTGTGAGTTGGTGGGATTATATTCAATAGGGAGGTAGGTAGCCTGATCTAGTAATAAAGCATTAAGCTTACCTGTGTAGTCAGTATGGTCGAGAACCATGGTGGCGTTCTCCTTATCCACTTTGGTGATTACTATTTCTTTGTTTTTCTTCCTTTCCTGTAGAGCTTTGTATTCACTATTGGATATGTTGGTTTTTGGTGGTCTTGCTTTGGTAAGAACACAAGCTACATCCAGTCTAATATTGTTGGCGATGTGGTTTGGAAGGTGGCTTTTTCTCGGAGCAATGGTGAAATTGTGGCCGCGTGCAAGGATGTTGAGTGCCTCAGGCTTCAAATCCATGGAAGAAAGATTCACTACCATGTTGAGTGGTAGTTTTGGATCAGAGGTAGAGTTCGTTATCAGGTTATCATATTTCTTGATGTGTCGATTCCTCAGCCTCAGCCCTAAAAAATGTTCCCAACCTCAACAAATTTGGATGCATGAGATTGCCCCAAATTTGGGAAACGTACATCATGAGAACTTCAGACCAATGGCCAAGAATACCTAATATAGCCTGCTAGGAGGCACCATCAGGACTTCAAGAATAACAGTAGTCGCCTCGCTTCTACCTCATTTGCTGTTCTAGTGCCTGCATGCACGTGTCTCTTAATCTTAAGTTCCCATGAAGATGGCAACGTGACGTTGCCGAAATATAGGAAGTATATATTAAAGTTTTTAAATATTCCAGTTTACGTTGTGAATTCCTTAAGTAATTCAATAATCATGTACAGCCAACGTGTAATCCTTTCTACAAGAATTTACATTGATAGTGAGAAGGGTTTAACAAACGATGTGAAGTCTTGTTTATCTTGGATTCTTTTTCTTTTCAAGAATCGTGGACAGCCAATGTGCATTTTTTTCTTCCCCAGGATAAACATCCAACAGATGTAATCAAAAGGATTCCTTCTTGATATAATCATTTTATCTTCTTGCTGGGGAACACATAACCATCTCATCTATTAATGGATGAGGTGGCATGGCCTTGAATCTCTGTGATGCACATTCCATTATTATATATTATTTTTTTTACCAATAGATTCTAATTTAGTGGAATTAATTTTAGGAATATCATCAAGTGAGTTCATATTGATTTATCTCTATGATACACTATAGATACAGCAAGCGTATCATATCATTCAGGGATACTAGTTGTGAGGTGAGAAGTTATTATGGGTTAAGTTCACTATTGACACTTTCTTTACAGTTGCCTTCTCAGTGTAAGAGAATTTACTACCAGATGCTGATACTTTTGTAGTATGTATGCTCTTTGCCTCCTCATGAAGGATGCTCCTCAGTCTTTTTTTGTATCTCCTTTTCATCCTTCCACCTCTGGCAAGCTTAGGAGAAGGCTGGGTGATCTCACTCACAACTGGGATATTTTGGTGGGTTTTGCACTTTAAATATTTGTTTTCATGATCATTACTGCTACATCAAGCAGTCTGAGAATGACCATAGTTTGGATGTTTAAAGCAGTGAAAAAAGTTTAGGGTGTACAGCCTAAATGCATAGTTAATATATCTGCTTGCTGAGTTTGTTTCTGCTTGTTTTTCTGTGTTGGACATTGGGATGATATTCCAGGTGGAACCAAGTGCTCATCCCAATGTAGGAGGATTCTTCTTATGGCTGTCACTCCTTGTTCCTTCAATTCTGAACAAATCTCATCAGGAATATAATGTTGGATTTTTCTAAGGCATTTGATAGGATACCACATGAAAGGCTGTTGCATAAATTGAACATGGGATTTGAATATAAACTCTTGACTTGGTGATGGTTGACAGACATATCAAAAAGTGGTATACATTGGGTGTGAATCTGCCAGATTTAAGGAAACCAGTGGTGTACCTCAGGATTCGATCCTTGGGCCATTATTCTTCAATCTATACATTAATGACATCAGGCAGGATCTAACATCAGATGTGCCATTGTTTACCAATGATGTGAAGATAAGCAAGGCAATCAGGGATGCTACTGATATTCAGCACTTAAGAAACAATTTGAATGGGCTGGAAATTTGGGCAAACGAAAATGGCTGTCAATTTAATGTTAGTAAGTGTAAAGTTATGCACTTCGGCATAATTAGATTTTCAGCAGCATATTATATTAATAGGATTATGACAAGAAACTGAGGAGGCAAGGGATCTTGACATATTGGTAAACAGGAATTTGAAGTTCAAAGGTCACATAGCAAAAGTTGACAACTCAGAGGATAATTGCGATGTTGAAGCAAACCTTAACATGTAAGGATAAGGAAGTCATTTTGCCTCCTCAGAACCCAGAATTGGGTTGACAACAGTGGTATTATCTTTGATGGAGAGCATGGATTTGCTAAAGGGAGGTCATGTTTTAGTAATCTACTCACTTATTACAATACAGTGATGGTTCATTGGGCAAAGGAGATGGATACATAGTAGTATACTTAGATTTTGAAAAGGCATAATCAAGAGCAGATGGAGCTGGATATTAGACTAGTGCACTGGATTGGAGATTGGCAATGTGATAGGTTTCAGCAATCTGTGTATGGGAGAGCAACATCCCAGAAGAGGAAAGTCACTAGTAGTGTATCTCAGGGTCTGTTTTAGGGCCATTGCTGTTTAACCTGTATGTTAATGATATTGGGGGGAGATCTGGATGGGATATTCAGTTGTTTGTAGATGATGCAAAATTGGGACAAACTATGAGGAGTAGAGTAGAGTAGATGTTCTGGCCTTACAAGAAGACTAGAAAAGATTGAGTGAATGGGCATGGTAGTGGGGATGCCAGTTCAATGTTGCAAAATGTAAGGTTTTAAAATTTGGGAAACAAAGATGGGATGTAGAATTTACTCTTGCTGAGGATACAATGTTGGAGGTGGAATAGATCATGGGGTGATGGTGGATAAGGATCTAAAATTAAGAGGAGACATTGCCAAAATTGTGAGGACAACACAATGAATTCTGGGAATGATGCAGAGGATGCCGACTTTTAGAAGTCAGGAGATTCTGGTTCTATTGTGTAAGCAAAGATATTTCATTCTTATTAATGTAACATCATGGAGAGTTTGAGAGTAGTGGTTGATGAGGAGGAGAGACCGACTGTGAGCTAGAGATATATAGGGAACTGAGCAAACAATGTTAATAAGGCTGTGAGGCATTGATTAGGCCACATATGCACTATTGTGTACAGGTTTGGTCATCTGATTTTCAACAGGACAAAGATATGTTGAAAAGGGTCCACAGATGATTGACTAAGGAAATTTCTATCTGTGGAATGTTGAACATGAAGAAAGGTTGAAAAGATGCAATTTACAGAGTCTAATGGATAGGAGAAAGAGGGGTGATATGACAGAGACATACAAGTTGGTAAGGGGTTGCTACAGGATTAACATCGAAAATTTTTCAAAAAATGGCAGGAGATTTGAGAAGAACAAGAGGTCATCCCTAATAGCTGTATAAGGAGGGTGTGAGCAAGGGAGTGAGAAACAGGTTTTTTTTTTCATAGAGAGTTGGGGATGATTGGAATGCATTGACTGAGCGTGTTGTGTCTACAGAAAATATGAATGCATTTAAGGCAAGGAATGATAAGCTGTGTGTATGACAAAGGAACCAAGATGGGTTTATGGCTCCATGGGATCTTAGGAGAATAATAACTAGCCCAGCTATGCAAAAATTTGCACTAACATTTCAAATAATTCTTTACTCTGGACTATAAAAAAACCAAAGCGTTTTTTTTTTTTTTTTTTTTTTTTGGCACTCAGCATTTTTTGTAAAGATATCAAACTTTCAAAATTGCACTCTTAAATGTTAAATGCCATGAAATCCTACGGAAGTAGCACGGAGGTTGATATTTGCCATAAATAAATAAAAAAAAAAAAAAAAAAAGTGGAGAATTCAATTAGTTCTGCTTTTTTTTTTTTTTTTTTACAATGGGATAGGTTTTAGAAATTTAAAAAATTAGATAGGCATTAAAAAAGATAGGCATTTAGAAACGTTAATATAGATATTGTTTTTTATATTATAATAGATAAACGTAGTTAATAGATGTGTTTTCTAATTGCATAAGACCTCTAAATTCCTATCTATAATTCTTTACTCTGGACTATAAAGGAACCAAAGTTTTTTTTTTTTGGCACGCGGCATTTTTTGTAAAGCTATCAAACTTTCAAAATTGCACTCGTTAAGTGTTAAATGCCATGAAATCCTATGGAAGGAGCACAGAGGTTGATATTTGCCATTCGGCATCATTGAAAAAAAAATGTGGAGAATTCAATTAGTTCTGCATTTTTTTTTTTTTTTTTTTTTTAACAATAGGATAGGTACAGGCATTTAGAAGTAGATGTGTGTTTTCTAATTGCATAAGACCTCTAAATTCCTATCCATATCACTTTGAAAAATATGGAACCAACTGCATGTTTTCTAGTTGCATTTATTTCTAAATGCCTATCTTTATCTCCTTGTAAAAAAAACATAGAATTAAACGTTTTGTACTTGAATATACCTCTAACATACAGAACTGCATGCTTCACATTTTTCATGATGCCAAGTTCGATCTGCATGCTGTGTAACCTCCTCCAGCCTGCCTTGTAAATATTTACCTCTTCTTATTCTCTAATATTCCATCGATACCTATCCTAGGGCCTGTAAATTAGCCCTAGAAAAAAGATGAAATTTCTCCTCCCGAGATAACTATTACCTCCAATCTCTCTTTGCAGAATGATTACAAATATTGCTTCCTTGGTCTAAAATAATCCTTTGGTCTAAATTAAGTAGTACTTTACCTCTGCACACCTATTAACTGTACACTACTGAATACTGTTCTCACACTTTGGATGTGCACCTAAAAGTTCCTCACAACTAATAGACTCAAATATAGATAAGAATAATTAGGTTGATTAATAATCAATCTCTTACCAATTCACTTCCCCCCCCCCTTCAACACAGATGTTTAGTTTCTGCTGGTTGCATTTCCTACAAATATTTACTTAGTCACTGTTCAGAAATGGCATTTAATCCTCATTCTTTATTGTAAATCTGTAGACTGTAAATCTGTAGATTGTGAGCTAGAGATATATAGGGAACTGAGCAAACAACGTTAATAAGGCTGTGAGGCATTGATTAGGCCACATATGCACTATTGTGTACAGGTTTGGTCATCTGATTTTCAACAGGACAAAGATATGTTGAAAAGGGTCCAGAGATGATTGACTAAGGAAATTTCTATCTGTGGAATGTTGAACATGTGGAATTACAATATACATATCATTAAGTTTCTTCTTTTGCCTCAGTTTTCTGCTTATTAGTAGAGCTAATATACTATAGGGTGAAACTTCTCGCATATGGGATTTTTACATTTAAAATATTTAAGTAAAATGTCAACAGATTTTTTTTTTCATTCCTCAACTGCATCATGTCACACATGAAACTAATGTGGTATAGTTTGTTTTTCTCTCTCTCACGTATCGGTGTGATATAAAAAAAAATAAGCAGATAGTACCTCACACTTAGCAATGAAACCAATCCAACACAAAGATATTTATTAACATCAATGATGCACCAAAATTCAAATCCACACAACTTAGAGTCTGTGGATTGGAGATGCTACTTACTCTGCCAATCAGGCAGCTTAGTTGGCTATGTATGCTTAAACTAAGCTAGCAGTTGATGTAAACTACATGAACTAAACGTATATAAAAGAAAATATAGCATGACATGACCTATCTAAACTAAACCAGACACCAACTGAAAGTGAATCGCTAACTACGCAGACAATTGAAAATATGAACCATTAACTAAGCAGACAACTGAAAGTGAGATATTAACTACACCTGACATAAATAACTGCAACCTATATAAACTAATGTAGATCAAATCACATTATAACTCAGCCTAACCAATTTCATGCTTAAATTGTCTAAATCTCAGCAAACTGCTAGTTTTCTGTACATGTGATAGTGGATAGCTTCCTCCCTCAGCCTTCTCCATCACTTCAGAAGTACTTTGCTGGTTAAGGTACGTTAATATGAGCTTTGTAAACCAAGATATCACAAGCAACAAAATAATGGCAAAACAATCTGTATAACTTTATCAACAAACTTTTTTTTTTCTACACCACAAGCTTCTAAAACTGTTCTTGTGTTTGAAGACAATGAAACTTCTTTTATATGAAGAGATACACTTCCATAAAAACTTATATGATTATTACATAGTCAACTCCATGGAGTCCTTGCTCATCGAGGGAAGCCCTAAACATTATGTCAAGCAGTATTCAACATTTGCACAATATCTAGAATGCTTTGCTTTGACCTTATTCATAGTCAGGGCACCTACAACAGACTCTGACAACCTATTCCACTCATTTACCACTCTCCAAGTACCCCCCTAACTACATGCTTGCTCAATTTCCAATGGCAGTCCCTACTTCTCCCACCACCAGACCAGTTCGGAAAAATTTCCTCTGTATCAATCTTGTAAAAACTCGTAATCTGTAGGTACCAATCATATCATCCCTTTTTCTGCCTACCAACCAATTTCTGTAAGCCAAATCTTCAACCCATTCTCATAAGGTGCATTCCATAAACCTGCTACCATCTTGCCACTGGGGTTTCTTGAGAATGAGGAGTTAGTGGAGAAGATCCAGAGGCAAGGCGGTGCACAACAGCCAAGATGGAGTCTCATCAAGGGACAATAACCTACTTGTCTCTGAGTGTCAGGTTGTTTTTCAATAACCAAGTAATTTGATGAGCTGCTTTAACCACTTCTTTGCTATGCTCTCTAAACTTCTACTCCCTATCCACTAACACCCTCCAAATCCTTCATCAAATTCCCAGAGTACTTTCCTAGGGTACACAACTGGTAATCTTTTCACCTCAAGATGCAAAACTTTACACTTTGCCACATTAAACCAACATCTGTTCTCCTTTGCCCATACTGTAATAAATTTAGTTTAATCCTTTATCCAAGTGTGAGCAAACAAAGTTTGGGACTGAAAATATCTTCTGGACTGGGGTAAGTTAATACAACACTCGGCAACTCGTAGCAAAGGTGGACCAAGATAACATCACTCCTATCTCAGTATCTCCCATAATGCAAAACACATCTCCATACAGATATGTATTATTTTATGCATTAAGGGAAGGACCACTACCCAGACTAGTTTTGACATTTATTGAGGTCTCTTCAGTGGGAGCCAGGCCCAGAAGTGGAGATACCAGGCAGAAGCAATGGCGAGGTCATCTTTACCTATATGAGTTGCCAAAAGGTGTGCCACCTTTTTATTAAATTACTCTGGATTTAGAGAAAGATGTCGAAAGTTTATTTTTTACTTGGTTAGACTATAATAAATTTAGTTTAATCCTTTATCCAAGTGTGAGCAAACAAAGTTTGCGCCTGAAAATATCTTGAGGACTGGGGTAAGGTAGTACAACACCGGGCGACTCGTAGCAAAAGTGGACAAAGCTAACATCACTCCTATCTCAGGATCTCCCATAATGCAAAACACATCTCCTTGTGAATATGTATAATATTATGCATTAAGGGAAGGGCCACTACCCAGACTAGTTTCGACCTTTATTGAGGTTTCTTCATTGAGACCTCGCCATTGCTTCTGCCTGGTATCTCCACTTCTCGGCCTGACTCCCACTGATGAGACCTCAATAAAGGTCGAAACTAGTCTGAGTAGTGGCCCTTCCCTTAATGCATAACATTATACATATCTGCAAGGAGATGTGTTTTGCATTATGGGAGATACTGAGATAGGAGTGATGTTAGCTTGGTCCACCTTTGCAACGAGTTGCCCGGTGATTTACAACCTTATCCCAGACCTGAAGATATTTTCAGGCACAAAGTTTGTTTGCTCACACTTGGATAAAGGATTAAACTAAATTTATTATAGTCTAACCAAGTGAAAAATAAACTTTCAACATCTTTGCCCATACTGCTCGTCTATTTAAATCATCCTGCACAATTTAAATATCTTTACTGACTATTAATCTAACCAATTTTGCATCATGAACACACAACTAAGTAGTTCCCCTTAGATAAGTTCCTATATTGTTCATTAAAAATCAAACAGAAGTGGCCAAAGAACAAAGCCCTGTGCCACACCACTACTCACAGGCCATCTACTGTCTGGTAGTTCTCCATCAACCACCCTCTTATCCATTTCAAACTTTATATCCATTCCCACATGATGCAACTTATTGATTAGAATTCCATGCAGTCTCAAAGGTTGAAAATTCTAGTAGCATCACTATAACCCATTACCTTTATCCAACTCAACTGTGACTATATATAAAAGCTGAGCAACTTATATATAGTGGGATTATGCTAGAAGAAACTGATCAGGCTAGAGATATTGGAGTGTTAGTAGATAGGAAGTTGAAATTCAGGGGCCATGTAGCAAAGATTGCAAATACAACTCAAAAGATAACTGCAATGCTGAAACGAATGTTCACATGTTCAGATAAGGATGTCGTTTTTGTCTCTTTATAAGGTCTTGATAAGACCTCACTTGGACAATTGTGCAAAGGTTTGGTTTCCATTGTGATTCTGATATATTGGAGAGAAAGAGTGCAAAGGTGAGTGTTAAAAATGATATCAGGATTTGGAATACTGATTATGAAGACAGATTGCGAATTTGTAGACTGCAGACACTAGCAAACAGGAGAAAGAGGGGTGATATGATTTACACTTACAAAGTTCTGAAAGGATCACACAGGATTTCAACTGATTGAATTTTTTTAAATTTTTATAGGGTAGGGAAAGGACAAAAGGGCATCCTTAGAAGCTGAGAATGAATGCCGCTAAGAACGGGGGAGGGTGAGAAATAGATTTTTCTCTCATAGGGTGGTGCGTGATTGGAATGGATTGCCACTGGATGTTGTGAGTGCAAGCAGTGTGAATTAATTCAAGAATAAGTATGATAGCTGGTGTGTGTTTGTATAGTATTGGGCCTCCCTTGATGAGTCCCTGACTCCCTAGAGGTCTCTTTTAATAATAATAATAACTTACTGAGGAAAAAGTTCACAAACTAGACATGGCTAACATTCCCACTTTTTATCTCCTTGACATTTAGTAAGTTAGTTAACAATACAATAAGATGTACGCTGAACTTTGCATATAACAAATAAATAAAAGAATATAATACCCTCCATTTTCATAGTTGCCTTACAATGAAACAGTGACCATAACTTTCTTAATGAATAATGAACACAAATAGTAGAACATATTCATTTAAGGGAACAATTAGAACTTTCAGGATAACAGGAAAAAGCAACTTGTCTGAGATGAATCAAACAAGAAAAAAAATTGTAGTAAGTATTGGAAATTAGGTCAAACCTTAGAAAACACTGATCGTAATTACTGTTTCAGCTAACAGTTTTCCATTTTCCTCTCCTCCTTTCTTATCAAACTCCTGAATAAATTACTTGGAACAAATAGGGACATGCAGATAATATGTTATCTTCATTTTACAGTTTCTCTGATTAAGCTGGATGTTTCTCTTTCATTATGTCATAAGAATATTTTTAAAACGATCCAGGAAAAATTGTCCCCACTTAATTCGACGGACGACTAAAAAAAAAAAAAAAAAGCGAAATAAGGCTTTTTTTTTTTTTTTTGTATATTACTGTCCAACAAACTAGGAATTAACATGTACGTTTCAAAACAAAAATCTTACCTCCCAACACTAAACATCGGAATTTGCCATTAGAGTGACAAGCACCAACAACATTCCCCTCCATTGTACATTCAAATATTACACTAGACCAAAAGGCTCACGCCACCTGTCACTACCGGCAAATGTTTCGCTACTGTGATTACACCCAAAGAACATGACTAACCGTCGATAAACATACTCACTAGTCCTTGAGCAAAAAATATCTAATAATATTAATAATTCAACATTCACGTTCTCCAGAGGACGCTGCGATTACTTTCTAATTAAAGCTATCAAGATTATGGAGGATGTATATTTGACAAAGATGTTAATATATATATATATATATATATATATATATATATATATATATATATATATATATATATATATATATATATATATATATATATATATATATATATATATATATATATATATATATATATATATATATATATATATATATATATATATATATATATATATATATATATATATATATATATATATATATATATATATATATATATATATATATATAAAATTACTTGGTATCCTTAATATATATAATATCCCCAAGGTAAAAAAAAAAAAAAAATTCACATCTTTATCTCATCCAGAGTTTCTTATTCAAAGTAAAAGCACCTTGTAGCAACTTGTATAGGTAAAGTTGATAAGGCTCTACCAGCTGGAGACAGTAGAAGAGGGATCAAATAGGACCCGTCCCACACATATGCACACCAGAAGATGTGGATTCTGCAGTGACTAGCCTCACCCAACAGATTAAGTCCGCTATAATGGTTGCAACCTTCCAGAAACCTGTTCCCAAGCCTGATCGTTTGCCTGAGGACATTATGGACCTGATCAGAGAGAAGAACAGAGCTAGGAAGAGATTTCGTAACACTCGCGCTCCTCAGGATAAGACAGTGCTTAATAGATTGAATGGAGCAGTAAGAGATGCACTTAAAATGCATAGAAACGAAGTTTGGGATAAAAAGTTAGCCTCTATCTCACCTATTGATCACTCTATCTGGGGCCTACTGAGAAACATCAAAAACAAAAACAGATCCCTCCCCCCTATAATCTCAAACCAGGGCCTAATCCACACAGATGCAGATAAGGCAGAAGCCATACTTAAAAATCTTGAGGATCAGTGCAAACCATCTTATAACAACATTGATTTCAATCATCTGTATAAAATCCACAGACAGGTTAGACATGCACTAAACCTCCCGGATACCAGTGCTGATCATATTGCACCCGCATCACCTGTTGAATTATATGATATTATTAAAAAACTTAAGAACAATAAAGCTCCTGGACCAGACAGCATCTCAAACAGGGTGATCAAGCTGCTGCCTCGAAAAGCTATAGTGCATCTGACCAGTATAATAAATGCAATCTTAAGACTTCACTATTTTCCTTCCACCTGGAAACTGGCTGATGTGATTCCTATACATAAGCCAGGCAAAGACCCACACTTACCGCAGAATTATCGTCCAATCAGTCTCATCTCCAACCTGGGTAAGATTGCAGAGAAGGTCATCCTCTCACGACTCCAAACCTCAATAAACGACCTAAACATCCTCCCTAAAGAACAGTTTGGTTTTCGGCAACACCATAGTACTACCCAGCAAATCCATAGAATTGTGGAATATATCATCACCAGCTACAACTGGCGCCAGTACACAGGAGCTGTTTTCCTAGACCTATCTAAAGCATTTGATAAAATCTGGCATTTTGGACTCCTGCACAAACTTATCTCAGCCGGCATCTCACTAAAAATGGTTCATCTAATCCGTTCATATCTTCAGAATAGATCAATGCAAGTTAAAATTAACGGTTCTATATCGTCCCAGCGCCATATCTTTGCTGGAGTGCCACAGGGATCTCTACTGGCTCCATTGCTGTTTTCTGTATACATGTCAGACATCCCTCACAATCCGATGACTTCCATTTTAGCGCTGTATGCGGACGATACGGCAATACTAACCAGATCCCTCAGACCCCACTTCGTTACTAGAAAGCTTCAAGAAAACATTCTAAAGCTGGAGGGTTGGTTCTCTAGGTGGAGATTGGAAGTCAACCCCCTGAAAAGCTCAGCGGTTCTTTTCTCAAAAAGGCCAATGTCTCCTGCAGGAGATGTGTTACTATTCAATACTAAAATTCCCTGGCAGACAGAAACAAATTACCTGGGTGTAATTCTCGACAAAAAGCTATCTTTCAACCAACATATCAAGTCTGCATGTGCAAAAGCATCTCAAGCCATAGCTCAGATTTACCCGCTAATTAATAGAAATAGCAAGCTCAGCAACAGAATCAAATTGCAACTTTACCAGATGACGATTCGTCCCATAATCACCTATGCCTCTCCAGCCTGGAGCCACACCTCTAACGCTAACATTATCAAGATTCAGCGTGTGCAGAACAAGTGCTTGAGAATGATTCTGAACGCCCCGTGGTATGTTAGAAACAGCCAGCTCCATAGAGACACAAATATTCCATATATTCTCTCTTATCTACAATCCTTAGCTTCCAAGTTTTTTCTAAAGACGTCCACACACCCCAATGATTTGATTCAACAAGCTGCAGCATATGAACCAACGGACATATTCAAATATAGAAGACCAAAAACTATATTAGCCTCCTATAACGATGCATAATCTCCATGCCCATTCAGGGCGAGCAAACTGCTCGTAAATTTTACCCTCACTGTAACCACGACAGATAGCGGGGAATATGAAAAGCATCTTGCTTCACCCTTAAAGACATAAATGTCAATTGTCAATTGTCAATTGACAGTAGAAGAGCTTAACTCAGATCATAATTCCATCCTTCTCAGGTTAGGACTTCAAGATCAGCTCTCTCCCCATCATGCTTTCATATCATGGGACAAGCTCTCTAAGGATCTCCCAGTCCATATCGGTCCACCCCTGTCATTCTTAAAAAAAGAAGAAATAGACCAAGCTGTAAGCAATTTAACTAGGCAAATCAACACAGCGATAGCATCAGTCACTCAAACCACTGTCTTCCACGCTCCTAATTGGATCCCAGAAGAGATAATGGACTTGATTAGGGCCAAAAATAAAACCAGAAAGCGATATCACTTGATTTCATCACTTTCAAGAAGGGAAGTTTTCTGGGTTTGGACATTTTCTTTATCCTCTATGATCAAAAACGTTTTCCCTGCTGTGAGCCACTCTTCTTTGCTTTTTCCTTTTAAAACAACATAAAATTGGTTAGCAAGTCTTTCATGTAAGCCTGTTAGATATTTCAACCAGTAGCCATGTAATTCATCCTTCCTGGGTGTTGACCAATTTTTTATTTTTTTAGCTTGCTTTTGAACCATTTCAGTTGTTATTTTCAGTAAGTCCATTTTTCGTTCTTGAGATCCGTTCGTAATTTGTTCAATCCATTTTGCCTTGTTATTGTGCCTCTTAGGGTTGTCCCATAGGTTTTTCCAAAACTTTAGTGTATTTTCTTTGTCTCTGGTAAGGTTATCATTCCTGCAGCAATCAATTTTCTTGTAAAACTGGTGCTGATTTGCGCGAAACATCGAATTTTGTTTGTACTGTTCAATGCGTGCACTGTATCTTCTTATTTTAGCTGAAACTGCAACTATTTTTTGCTTCACTTCCTCTTATACTTCATCAATAGGTCGTGTTCCAGTATTATATCTCTTTATGAGGTTATTTCGGATTTTTGTGTTTTTCAGCTTCTTTTCCTTAAGGTTCTGAGAGGGCTGAACTGCCCACTCAGTCTCCAAAAGCTAGATAGGGTATAAAGGCCTCGCCTACTCCCTATTAGGGAATAAAAAAAAGGCGTTAGTTGATTTTTTTTTTAAATTTTTCCTTAAGGTTTTTTAAATTGCTCACGTCTGCTCTGAGTTTAAGAGTTTTACTCTCCAGTCGATGCTTCCATTTTGGTTCCTGAGCCTTACTGCTTTTGAGTTCACTAATCTTATATCCTAATTCAGATGTTATGACGTAGGCTGTTCAGTACATAAGTTGATTCGTTTGCCCAATAGTTCCAGTAAGAATATCCCTAGCAGCTTTATTGGCCTCTTGTAGGAGTTACTTCAGTTTTTGTTGAGGTACTTGTCTCAGTATTGGAAGCCTAACTCGTTCCTGGTTGCTGTTCATTTGCTAGATAATTTTTCTTGCGAGTTCTTGTTCCTTATCTGATAGCTTCCTTTCAACTATTTGTATATTTTCAAAATTTTCAGCATTCTGCACGTTGGAATCTGGTTCTGCTCCATTCATATTCTTGGTCACTTCAGGGTCAGTACGGTCTCCTTTTACAGCTTGAGGTTTCAGTGCTTCCAGCTCAAGTTCACTAAATACCTTGCATTTGATAATGAAGCTGCGTTGCTGCATCAGCCTTTCGAATGAAATTTCAGAATTTGGGTGTCGTTCAAGCCAAAGTTGGAACATTCGTTTCTGAAATCCCCTAACTGGTGGGTTTGAACTGTAGAAGCACTGCATGACTTGTCTATTTTCAGCCATGCTCCACTTGTTCCTAGTAAATACTTTCTAGTTCTGTGGATCTTGGTCCTGTAGCCCATTTGTCACTGGCTGTCCAGGAAGCCTAACATCCAGTACAGTCCTTGGTAACCCGCGCGACGACCGATGCGGTATAGAGTTCTGATTTGTCTTCACCATTTTTAACTGAGGGTGGGCAGGTGCACGAGATAAAAAAAAATAGGTAAATAGGACAGAATCACCCCTAGCCCTCAAATACTCTAATAGCATTGGGGGGAAGGAGCAAGGTGAAAAGAAATACATAGGGAAAGAAGAGTAGGGACCAGTCTACAGATAATATAACAGGTGTATATTACATGGAGTAAGGCGTGGTCCAGCTTCAGGTGCCTCGGGTTTGCCACGCCCGTACTCACTAGAGTGAGTCCTTGAAGTGTGTATATATATATAAAGCAGGGGCGAATTCTCCATGCTTTCTGTGCAAGCTCATTAATTGCGAAAGAAGTAATATTTATTTGTTAATAAATGCAAGCATTTATAAGCATTCCATTTAGGCTTTTATTTTTGTAGACATAAGACGTCTTAAACTTGCGCGACAATAATTGAGCTTTGCATTGTGTGTCGAAGGTCAATGCTTGCTCGTCTAGTCAAAGCTACCTTGGCTTGGTCGGTTGTAGGAGCTTCCAGATCCTCCCAGCAGCACTGTGATTTCATGCGCGCGCATAGCCATTTCACGTCGTCTCACTCTGTTGCTTAAACACAGCCCATACACACAGTCAACGTAGCTCTAGCCAGTGAGCTTAAGCTAGCCTTTGCAAGTGTGTGTGTGTGTGTGTGTTGATTGGGAAAATTAAGTTACAACCAACTTTTTTATGACGATGTGTTATTGACCCGTTCATAAAGAAGAACGGTAGGGTAGAATTTGTATTCAAGTAGCTAAATTGAAAAAGATAGAATATCATTTGTAAAATAAATGTTGTATTTGTATGATTAAATGTACATTAATTTCTAAATATATAGTTTCAAATGGTCAGTAATTCATTATTCCGCTAATCAGACTACAATCACACCTCTCACTCCTTGAATGATAACAAGAGTAAGCGTGAATTTCAAGACCAACATTCATCCCTGATATAAAGCAATGTTAGTTTTCGATGTTCGCTTATAACTCGACTACGAATTGACCGATTTTGACGATTTCTTTACCAATAGATTGGGCAGTGCTTCCCAAACTTATGGATGTAAAGGCCCCCCCCTGGGAAAAATTAAAATATTTTATGGCCCCCATCGAAAAAAAAATCGTAATACAGACATATATTATTATAATATTTATTGTATTTATATTCAATACAAAACATACACAGTGAATATTGCAAAAATTAAATGCAAATATAAATGCACGGCACATGGCCGCACGAAGGAAGACTTGGTTTTGAGTCTAGTCGGCGACTAGAGGAAATTTTTCTAAGACTTTTTTCGACCGGTTCCCGAGTTAGTCGATCTCTGGCACGGGCAAGCGGGTTTTTTCTCCCGGAAACTCGGGTTTTTCGTCCCGTAAACTCAAGAAAATCGACCGTAGAACCCACATTATTTCAGACATTAAATATATTGTGTTAGGGTTAGGGACCACGAGATGGCGGCACATTTGAGCCGTCTCTCTTTACTGTGTGCCGCTTAATTAGTAATAGCCTTGGGCTATCTATCTCTGATTGGTACCAGTGGAGATTGAACTGCCCACTCAGTCTCTAAAAGTTAGATAGGGCTAAATGGCCTCGCCTACTTCCCGTATACGGGAATAAAAAGGCATTAGCTGATTTTTTTTTTTTTAAATGCAAATATTTCATTACCCGAGTATTTTTAGCATCTTATGTATACATTTCACATGGCACACTTAGTCTTAAAACATTTTAACTTTGTTTTCATTATTTCGCGGCCCCCTCAACAAAACTAACGGCCCCGA
Source organism: Typopeltis vanoorti (assembly GCF_054136105.1). NCBI lineage: Eukaryota > Metazoa > Arthropoda > Arachnida > Uropygi > Thelyphonidae > Typopeltis > Typopeltis vanoorti. Next base: position 40,949,199 of record NC_143571.1, read on the forward strand.
AGGGGGTCGTGGCCTACAGTTTGGGAAGCGCTGAGAGAGAGAGGATGTTCCAAAGATGGTTTTTACATCCTTCCACAGCCCCTACTGCAGTTTGATAATATTTGGCCACTATTTTGTGGCCAGATATTGTTAACATTTGTTGAGTTCTTTCCTTATTACCTGTGGCCTGATATTTTTAAATTCTATTGTTAGATATTGTGATATTGAGTTCTTTTGTTATTACCATTATTATGTTTATTAGTAGTTTTTAGTAATACAGTAAACCCTCTATTTTACGGACCTCGATTTAACGGACTTCGGATTTAATGGACAATCCGGTCCGTATGTCACATGTGAAAATTAACACCCCGAAAATTATTATTTTAAAATGGTTTTAACCAAGATTTGCTTATAATTAAACTAACAGGTTATTTTTTCTTATTAATTAGCTGTTATTTTTAACAGATTTTGGAGAATAGGCTATCATATGTTGGAAAAACACTGTAGTAATTTAGCCGACATAAATGAGTCATCGCTCATAAAACCTATGAGCGATGATGTTTTCGGTGAATGATTAGCACGTGATCACACCAATCGCGCTGAGGTTAGTGATTACTGCAGGACAATACAAAATATTGATGGGGAGGAAGTAGTTGAGGAAGCTGTTTTACAGTGGTTAGAAGAAGATGAAGGTGATCATGGATATTATATATCATGACTGAAAATGAAATAAAAGATGAGGTTATGGCCTTGGAAGATGAGGATGGGAGTGAAGATAGTGAGGAGGAAGAAACAGCACGCCCAAATGTAAAAATTATCAGTGATTAGATCGCATCTCGACGATCTAATAACATTTATTGATTCATCAGCTAACGAAATTTAACTTTATTACACACATTTTCTTAATTTTAGGGAGTTAATTATAAAAAACACAGCTGAATTCAAAAGTTCAAAAAAAAAATGGATAGTTTTTCAAAGCAGGATTACCTAAACCAAGCGCCTCAACATCGAACACTAACTTCACGCCAGAACGGAAGTGTCTGGATATATCATCATTAAGATTAAGACTTATGTAATAAATCTTAATAAGTCATATACCAGGCGCGGACGAAGGGAATGCATGCCTTAAGAAATTATTACTATGGCATGATACAGAGAAGTTTTCTCTCAAAACCAATATGTTCAGTTACATGGAGACTCTAATAAACATTCCCTCAAAATTGTTACAAATTGGCAACGGTGAAATATGTAAAGAGACTGAAAAATGAAATCAACCCACCTTAATATTTGGGAAAATAACCCGAACTGCATTCGAATTGTTGTGCAGTATCTACCAGTTTACTGAGAACGTAACAGAAAAATCATCTTCTTGGCTCAGGGAGGGAGATCCTCGTAATGGGGCCATGTCAATAATGAGCGAGTTGATTCTTAATAGAGTAAATGGATCTGTTAGTGTTTAAAAATCAGTAGATACTTCTGTGAATGTGGATGATGCAGTTCATTTTCCCAATGGAATTTTTCAATTCGCTTCATCCACCTGGATTTCCTCCAGGTGGATGGTTCATGAAATTAAATTAAAAATAGGTATTCCTATTATAATACTCCGAAATCTTCATCCCCCCAAGAGCCTGTGTAGCTCAGTGGATGTGGCGTTTGCATACCACGGCGCTTGGCCGCACGAAGGAAGACTTGGTTTCGAGTCTAGTCGGCGACTAGAGGAAATTTTTTCTAAGCATTTTTTCAACCGGTTCCCGATTTAGTCGATCTCTGGCACGGGCAAGCAGGTTTTTCCTCCCGGAAACTCGGGTTTTTCGTCCTGTAAACTCAAGAAAATCGACCGTAGAACTCACATTATTTCAGACATTAAATATATTGTGTTAAGGTTAGGGACCACGAGATGGCGGCACATTTGAGCCATCTCTCTTCACTGTGTACAGCTTAATTAGTGATAGCCTTGGACCATCTATCTCTGATTGGTACCAGTGGAGATTGAACTGCCCACTCAGTCTTCAAAGTTAGATAGGGCTAAATGGCCTCGCCTACTCCCCGTATACGGGAATAAAAAGCGTTAGCCAATTTTTTTTTTTTGATCTTCATCCCCCGCAATTTTTGCAATCAAAATTGGCTTCAAACAAAATAGTTGAAACCGAATATGATATAAGTTGTGATATCTACAGGACATGGTATTCGAGAAATTGTCTTCATTCCTCGGATACCCCTCATTACTTTAAACTATCCATTTGCATTCAAACGGTTACAATTTCCAATAAGAGTTTGCTTGGGCAATGATGATTAATAAAGCCCAAGGGTAGACCCATAGATATGTAAGTTTAGATTTTAGAGGTGAATTTTTCGTGCACAGTCAGTCATATGTAAACACCATTAAAAGTTTCTTCCTCAACAAAAATAATTAAATTCTCAGGACTGGTATCTTGATAAGTTGCTACATATGACTGACTGTGTACGAAAAATTCACCTCGTAAATCTAAACTTACATTTCTATGGGTCTGTCCTTGGGCTTTATTAATCGTCATTGCAAAGCAAACTCATATTGGAAATTGTAACCGTTTGAATGCAAATTGATAGTTTGAAGTAATGAGGGGTATCCGAGGAATGAAGACAATTTCTCGAACACCAGGACCTGTAGATATCACAACTTATATCATATTCGGTTTCCCCCCCCCCCCCACCCCCCCCCCCCCCCACCCCCCCCCCCCCCCACCCCCCCCCCCCCCCACCCCCCCCCCCCCCCACCCCCCCCCCCCCCCACCCCCCCCCCCCCCCACCCCCCCCCCCCCCCACCCCCCCCCCCCCCCACCCCCCCCCCCCCCCACCCCCCCCCCCCCCCACCCCCCCCCCCCCCCACCCCCCCCCCCCCCCACCCCCCCCCCCCCCCACCCCCCCCCCCCCCCACCCCCCCCCCCCCCCACCCCCCCCCCCCCCCACCCCCCCCCCCCCCCACCCCCCCCCCCCCCCACCCCCCCCCCCCCCCACCCCCCCCCCCCCCCACCCCCCCCCCCCCCCACCCCCCCCCCCCCCCACCCCCCCCCCCCCCCACCCCCCCCCCCCCCCACCCCCCCCCCCCCCCACCCCCCCCCCCCCCCACCCCCCCCCCCCCCCACCCCCCCCCCCCCCCACCCCCCCCCCCCCCCACCCCCCCCCCCCCCCACCCCCCAGTTAGGATTAATTTGTTGAATTGCCAGTGATAGTTCTTCTTTTGTTACTGTGGGGAACCACATCGACTGGGTTGCTCGTAGACCTAGTGGAGAATGTTCGTTTGTGTGAGGAAAGGTTGTTTCTTGTAGCTTTTGGACAGAGTTCACGAAGTGCTGATTAAAATTGTCTGCCAACTGTTTGAGGGATTTGGGGTCGCAGGCAAAGCTGTGTTTTATTGTTTCTGTGGCAGTGGTTCTGTGTATATTGTCCAGCATTTCATTAATCAGGTGTCAGGTTTCCTTTATGTCATTCTGTGCTGTTGTTAATTTGTTGCTGTAATAGTTTCTTTTTGCCGTTCGAATCTGGGTTGCTAGGAGATTCCGTTTTCTTTTGTATTCAGCTTTTAAAGCGATATTGTTCGGGGACTTCTTAAGTTGTTTCCATAGGGTATTTTTTCTTTGTATGTCTGTTAGTATGTTGTCTGTTATCCATGGATTTTGTTTCGTTTGGGGGCGTATTTTTATTTTTGTTAATGCTTTGTTGTATATTTTGTTAAATGCAAGTTTAAGATTATTATATACAGCTTCAGCAGAGTCTAAAGATGCTATCTGCATCCAGTCTGTTTTTCTGATTTCATCGTTCACTATTGCTTCGTTTACAATGCTATGATACTGTTTTGTAGTCTCAGTGATTTTTATGGGTTCTGGTTCAGTGTGTAACTGCAATGCTGTGAAATAATGGTCTGCTAGTTTGCATGTTATGATGGCTACTGTGTGGCTGTTTGGATGGTCTCTTACATTTATATGATCAATGCAGATTGAGGTTGTTGTGTTTCCGACTATCTCTTCTCGTGTATACGACTGTATGGATGGGGTTATGTTATATGCCGATAATAGGTCTAGGTATTGTTCTGTATTATTATTTATGCTCGTAATATTTATATTATTGTCTCCTATTATTATCAAGTATTTTGAGGTGCCTACTTTCGTGGCTGAAAGCCATCTGTTTAGTTCTTCTAGGAATTTTGTGGTGCTTAAGTTGGGTGGTCTGTATATTGCGTTTAATATCTGGGAGTTTTATTGTTTGATGTTTTTAATTTCGATGCATATGTTTTCTGCGTATTCTAATTTATCGTTTATTTCTGTTACTTCTAATTTATGTTTGGTAAATATTATTATACCACTGCCTCGTTTTGTTTGTCTGCAGTGTTTGTGTTGTTGGAAGTGTGGCATTTGGTAGGAGGATGCCTCTTCGTTTGTCGTAGATACTTCAGTCAGTATTAAAATGTCTATGTCGTCTATATCTTCCTTCAGATAAGCTTGCAGGGTCAGCCAGTATTTTTGAATGCTTCTGATGTTGATGTGGAGAATAGATAGTCCTTTTTTGGGGATTGTCAGTTGTTTCCATTCTGATATTGATTTCAGAATGTGGCAATTATCATGTTCGGGAGTGATTACGTCTGCTTGATGGTGTGCATTCATGTTGGTTGGGGTGCTGGTGCTTCTTTACAAGTTGTCAATATTCCTTTCAATCTGACAGCAATAATAATTATTATTATTATCTCAAAAATTCTAGAAAAAATAACATACACCAGACTACAGAACTATTTACAGAAGTACAACATCATCTCACAAAACCAACACGGCTTTCAGAAAACAAAAAGCACCATTACTTTATTAGAAGACATCGCCGACACAATAATAATAATAATAATAATAATAATAATAATTATTATTATTATTATTATTATTATTATTATTATTATTATTATTATTAACATATAACATACGTTATATGTTATTAATAACATTAACATATATACACACACGAAATAAGCCAACTCCCCCTAAAAAGTAAAATCTTCCAGTATGCAGACGACACTGCCATCTTATCCATTCACAACACTGCAAAAATCGCTTATAAAAATATGCAACACGACATCAATCAAATCACTAACTGGTTAACCGAAAACGGCATATATATAAACCCTGGAAAAACAAAGCTAATGATATTCAAAAACCCCCAAACCCTGCTCACAGAAACTAAATATCTCACTATCAAACATTCATCCTCCTATACACAAAGTGCAGAACCTAAAATCACAACCATCACACTGGTGAAAACAACACGCTATCTTGGACTTCACTTCGATGCTGATCAAAGTTGGAATAGCCATACAAACTACCTACATACCAAGCTTAGGATAATAGCAAGCAAACTATACAGATTAAAAGACATTGCCCCAACCCACATAAAAATACTAATCTATAAAGCATTATGTGAAAACATTTTAAGATATGCAATCACATCATACGCATTCTGCGCAGACAATAGACTTAACAGGCTACAATGGTTGCAAGATAAAATGATAAAACTGATATTCTGGTAACAACCCAATCTTATACAGGAAGCACGGACAAAACACAAATTATTTAAGGTGAAACACTTATGCCACTACACAGTCATGTTAAAACACTACTACCGCCCAACATATAGAGTAACCAGAACAACATATCAAATAACAAGACCACAGTCAACAAACTACATAACATATAAGTACAACAATCACCACGGCAAAGCCACCCGAAACTTCTACGTACCTGATATGATAAACAAACTGCCGTTCGAGAACAGAAACCTAGGAACATACAGAGAGCTGAAACAGGCACTACATAAATATTATAGCGAGAATGAAAATTAGAGCAATTCCTGTTTCTCTCTTCCCCACCACACAAATACACACACCTACGACAACCCCCCTCTCAAAAAACTATCACTACAAGAACACAAAGAAACAAACACACCATGTCTAAATCCAATCCTATTTGCACAAAAAAAAAAAAGTTAAAATGTAATAGCAGTCGAAGAGTTTCAAGCATGTACCAACAAACAGTAAAATCAACACCTGGCTTGTGACCACTATAGGAACACAACCATGAAACCACCACCCTCTGTCATCTATTGTCTTCCTCAGATAAGCTCTGCTAAGCTTCTAGGAAGAAAATTACTAACTTGCAAGTATCTGTTATACACACTTGTAATGCGTTATAAACATTATATACATATAATTACTACAGCAATTATGTATGCAATTCATCTGAGACAAAAAAAAAAAAAAAAAAAAAAAAAATTCTGTATAATCCTTATTGCAAATACTGTAAATATTATTATTGTATGTAACTTATACTGAGACAATAAAATGTAAAAAAAAAAAAAATATTGGCAACTCAAAAAAAAAAAAATTATTATTATTATTATTGAATTGTGTGTGTATGTTGCATTACTGCATTGTATAGTGAATTGTGTGCACATTGGTGCCAATCCATATTTAGCTAGTTTAAAAAAATGTATATTCATATTTATAAAATATACTCTGCATTTTGTATATCGAATTTTCGTACTGTACAGAAAAGATAATATGTTTTTCATTATGTGTGTGCAGATACTCTGTGTGATAGTAAACCTTATCATTTTCATTGTAAAAATAAATAAGTCGTTTATAAAAATAAAAAATAAAAAATAAAAAAAAAATTATTATTATTATTATTATTATTATTATTATTATTATTATTATATTCTAAATTCAAAAATTCTGTATAAACCTTATTGTAAATATTATTATTGTATGTAATTTATACTGAGACATAATAAAAAAAATTATTATTATTATTATTATTATTACTCAATAACTCACTAACACAAATCATGCATTGATCATATCAATATACGGGCTCCCATCCATACATATACATCATCAGTAATTAACGTAAAAATTGCCGATCACTACTTTGTCTCAACTTCGTTTAATTACGTTTCCTACCCCCCCCCTCCCACCACGACAAAAGTCGACAAAACTCGATCATACTAAAGAGCATTATCGATAACCAAGTAAAAAATACAGACTGGAATTCCCTACTTAAAATAAACGATCCTGTAACATTATACGAGAATTTTCAGCTAAAGTTCACAGAAATATACAAAAAAGCAACAAAACCTACACAAACGAGGCGACAAACAGACAACAATCCATGGATAAATGACGACATACTAAATACTATTACTGAAAAAGAAAATCTATGGGAAAAAACTTAAAAAGTCACCCAGTAACACACATTTACAAGCCTTATACAAAAACACAAGAAATAACTAACAACAAAAATTCGTAGGGCAAAATGACGCTACTACTTCCAAAAATTCATGGAATATAACGACAACATTAAGCAAACATGGGCTACACTCAACGAATTAGTAACCCGAAAAAAGAAAACTTCAGCACAAGATTTTATTGCAAAAAGCTTCGGTCAGGACACAAACCAAGAGGAACTAGGAGACTCATTCAACCATGCTTTCACAAACAACATCACACAACTCAAAAAAGACAAACTTCCAACGATCAACAAAAAACTACCAACACAAAGTCAACAACAAACGATGTATTTTCCATCCGTAACAAAACAGGAACTGAAAGAAGCACTCCTAAAACTGAAACCAAAGACCACTCCAGGAATAGACAAAATAAGACTCTCAGACCTTATAACACACTTTGAACAAATAAATCCAATACTTTTGAAACTCGTGAACATAATATTCGACACATGACATTAACAAGGAATTACTTCAACATCACCTCTCGAAACAACAGAGACACATATAGTATAACACGACCTACAACAACTCTCTACATCCACACACCCTTTAACAGCTCATACGGTTCTTTTGTGAGATCACATCAGATACCCACGCAAATCAACAAACTCCTAAGAAAGTTAAAACGCGTAGATAACTACAGAACATTAAAAAACGAACTCTGGAAAATATACCAACAAAGTTAATACACCATTAACACTAATATACACATCACAAATCACTAGCATCCAATGCCTACATCCCATACATAAACAGTAGCAAACAACAACACAAATAGTGAAGGCCAAATCCCACTATCCTCATAAAAGCTAACCCAAGCTTCGAAGTAGGTGGGATTAACCTGCCTCACTCATCTATAAGTAATCCTTATAAGCAAATGCAGAAATTTGTATGTATAATCATTCTCTCTCTCTCTCTCTCTCTCTCTCTCTCTCTCTCTCTTTCTCTCATTATTATTATTATTATTAAAAGTCAGTAAAGTATATAAAACAATAAAGAAGATTCTAAAGATACTGATTATTATGTGATAATGTCATTAATATATTATTATTATGTAACATGAAAAAATAATGTAATAAATTATTCTTATTATTAAAAAAATATGCAAATAATTAGTTTACATTGTATGTTTGTGAGAAATAGGAAATATAATATTTTAATTGCATATGTGTAAATACTGTTGTATAATCACTCTTTCTCAAACTTTCCAAAAAAAAAAAAAAAAGTAAACTACATGTAATATTATATAACTTGTGTAACTCTGAACTATATAATTGCAAATTATTACTGTTATTTTAAAAGATAGCAAAAAACTATGTTATCATCATTATTATTGAAATTTCATTATATGTAGCACTTAGTGCTGAACCTTGTAAAATAATATACTGAATGTTACTTAAAATAATAATTGTATACAGTATATGTAACTATTTGAGAGATCAATAAAAAAAATAAAATAAAATAAAAAATAAAAATAAAAATAAATTAAAAAAATTATATAATATTTATAATACATGAACACAATGTGCATAACTTGCACGTATATAATATTTTTTAAATAATAATAATTTTTTTAACGTTTTATTATTTCTGAGATAAATTACATACATTATATGAACACAATTTTGCATAACAAATAGTTTCTCGTACATAAAGTTTTTTTTAAATAATAATAATAACAATAACTGTTTACAACGTATATTATTATAATAATCATAATGATGATTATTGCAGATGTTTCTTTGCAATTTTACACTATATATACAATATCAATGGATATAATCACTCTATATTGCATACGTTTTGTTACAGTTATTACATACATAATGTGGGCTGTTCAATAAATAATAAGACTAATTTTACTGTGGCGAAACCACTCATCACAATATTAATTTCTGTGGAATAAAGAAATGTTGCTGTATGTATTAAAAAAAGAGGTTGATAGATGGCGTATACGGGCTAATTTGCCAAAGTTTCACGTGACTAAACGCAAGTGCTCATCGGCGCGCCTACAAGGTGCGACCAGTCTTCGAAATGGAAGCGTCCTTGGAGCAGCGTTATGCGATTAAATTTTGTGTGCGTTTGCAAAAATCGGCATCGGACACTTTTAACATGATACGCGAAGCTTTCCACGATGAAACAATGTCGAGGGCAAGTGTTTTTCGCTAGCTTAAAACTTTTAAGGAAAGAAGGTAAAATGTGGAAGATCTTGAACGTGAGGGAAGACCTTCAACGTCCATCACGGAGACAATGATCAACACAGCAGCGATTATCACCAAGCACGTCAAAAGGAAGCGTCCATTGCTGAAGAATGGCTTCTTATTGCACCACGATAATGCAAGGCCACATATCGCTGGTTGTGTAGTGGACATTTTGCAGAAAAACATTCCACACAGATATCCTACCACACCCTCCATACAGTCCTGATCTCGCACCGTGCGATTTCTGGCTGTTTCCTCAGCTCAAGAAACCACTAAGAGGCCACCATTTCGAAAGCAACAAAGCATGTGTAAAAGCTGCGGAGGAACTAGTTCTTTCTATTTGAAAGAACTCTCAAGAAACGGACTCTCACATGTGTTTAAGAAGTGGACGCAACGTTGGGACAAATGCATTGCGTCTCACAGTAGTTAGTTCGAAAAAGACCGTGTAAATGATGACGATTAAAGGTAATCTGTTTTCTGTATAAATATAGTCTTATTACTTATTGAACAGCCTACGTACATTTGATTACATATGATACATTACTTACATTTTTTCACATATGATACTTACTTTACATACATTGCTTTACATGTGACATGTAAATTACATGCATTTGGTTACATATGATACATCTTGGATGAGAACTAATTTCTCTGTTTCATCCTTGAAGCTTATTTGTAAGCTTATCTGAGGATAATAATAATCCGAGGATAATATTTTTTAAATAAAATTTTATATAATAATAGTAATAATAATATTTTTTTTATTGATCTCTCAAATATTTACATATATATAATTATCATCTTGTGTAACATTCAGGAAACTGTGAAATCGCCCAAGAGTTTGAAGTAGAGGATTCTTATTATATTTTGATAGTGATGCTTATGCGGATCTTATGCTTATCCATAAAACAGTGATAATAGCACGAATAATGTCTGTGAACATCTGATTTTTGGTAAAAATTTCCAGACAAGTCTGTGCGTGCTGTGGAAGTGCCTGTGGTTACCATAACTAATCACTCACAGGTAAGTGATTCTCCATTTATATGTAGGCCAATTCGCTAGGCCTAAGCGCCATTGCTGATTTATCGTTTTAAATATCTCACAATGTGTGAGGAAGAGGACGATGCTGCTTATATTTACTCACTCAGCAACAAAGGACGTTTAATTAGCATTCTCAAAAAGATACTAAAAAAAAGCTGAAAATGATTGGCCAGCAACTCTTAATTTCTAATCCTTGCCAAATAAAATTGAAGAGTGTGAAGATAGCTCCCAGACTGAGGAAAAACTCGATTTGGTGAATTCCTCTACTATAGACCTCGATGAAACTCGGGCTCGTAAGAAACGTAAAACCTCTGATACTGAACTTCTCATGGATTTAGGTATAGAAGAGGACACTCCCAACCTTGATCACACTGCCTCCCCCAAAGAGAGGGTACCTCCGATTGTCCTACGTGAAAAAAGGAAATGGAAACAACTGAAATCTATCATGTCAAACCTTCAGATACAGTATATCTCGGCCAAAAATACTGACGATGGCGTTAGGATTCAGCCTACTACTGTGTCAGACTTTAGAAAACTAACTAAAGAGCTGAATTCAAAAGATATCCCATACCATACTTTCTCTCTTGGATCAGAACGAAATTTGAAGGTGGTTCTAATGGGTCTCTCAGAGGATAAAACCTCTGACGAAATAGAGGCTGATCTTCGCGTCCAGGATCTACCACCTATCAAGGTCGGCAGGATGACTAGAGCAGACAAAACATCCATGCCTCTAGTTTTAATAGAGATACATCAAATTTACCTTGACTGTTCTTTCAAAAATGAACCTTTTGAGCAGATGACTCAACGACATGCTTTCACATGCTGCTGGTTATTCCGTTGGTGTGTTTTTATCTTACTTTGTGTGGGGAAAGGTAAAATTTGTATATGTGTTATCTGGAGAGTACAAACATTTTTCTATACCAAACTTTAAGAGTTAAAGTCACGTTTTGGGTTAAATAGGTGCTCTCTCTATCTTTCTCTGTAAAACAACCAAATTCTAACAGTTCGGATTTTCGATTATGTGAACGAATTGTTTTCAGATAACTCAAATAATGTCAATAGGTAGCATTAAACAATTTCTAAAATAATCAAGACATGGATATTAGTTTTCAACACTTTTTTCCCCATCCTGGCATTAATTTCACAGTTGCGAATTTTTTTAAAATAATTAACAGAATTGCATTAAGCTATAAAGTTGTGGATTTAAATATCAAGTTCTAATCAGAATAACTGAGTAAAAAATCCACTGTGGAAAACACAACAACAAAAGCACACATCTTTGTTCATTTAAGTTTACAAATGCATCTTTTATTTTGCTGAAATACTATTTACAAGTATATTCACTGAGAAAAATTCGAAACATGTAATTACCTAAAAATATTTCACAATATTTAGTTTAGACTCTTAACATTTTTCAAAGAGTTCAATGAATAAAATTTTTGTTACTCACTGTTTCTTGGTTACATTACATCAAAATAGCTAGGGCCCCAGCTATTGTGATGTAATGTCACGATTCCTTATCTTATCTTGATCTTCATCTTGTCAGAAGTGTCCACCAATCACGACACGATTCCTTAACCACTAAAATCATCCTTCTGATTCAAAACAATAACGTCACTTATTTACAACTAACAAATGATGTCACTTATCTACATCTCATAACATTCACGTCACGATTCTTTATCTTATCTTGATCTTCATCTTGTCAGAAGTGCCCACCAATCATGACACTATTCCTTAACCACTAATATCATTCTTTTCATTCAAAACAATAACGTCACTTATTTACAACTAACAAATTTACGTCACTTATTAATAAGTGACGTTATTAAAAAATAACGTCACTTATTAATAAGTGACGTTATTTATTAATAACGTCAATTGTTAAAAACAATCAATTGTTAATAAGTGACGTTATTAAAAAATAACGTCACTTATTAACAACAAACAAATGACGTCACTTATCTACACCTCATAACAACACCCACCCACGTCACCATTCCTTATCTTATCTTGATCTTGATCTGGTCAGAAGTGTCCACCAATCACGACACGATTCCTTATCTCTAATATATCTCCCTTTTCCATTCAAAACAACAACGTCCCTTATTTACAAATAACAAATGATGTCATTTATTTACAAATAACAAATGACGTCATTTATTTACAAATAACAAATGACGTCATTTATTTACAAATAACAAATGACATCACTTATCTACATCTGATAACAACACCCACCCACCACACGATCCCTTATCTTATCTGGATCTTGATCTGGTCACTAGTGCACCCACCAATCACAACACGAATCCATATCTCTCTCATCACCCATAAGGCCATACGCAAACCAAAACACAAGAACTGAAGCCATTGACACATATGCCCACACGGAAATTCTAAACATTCCATACGCATGACGTCACACAATGACGTCATCAACTAATCACGTCACGATTCCTTATCTTATCTTGATCTTGATCTGGTCACTAGTGCCACCCCTACTACTGAGGCTAATGAAGTAGGCCAAAATGACGTATTTACCAATAAACGGATGTTAGTAGTTCCTGCCCGGCCGGTGCGCACATGGTTGAAACTGGTTTCAGTCATGTTAATTCCATTTTAACAAAACAAAGAAATAAGCTAGATATAGAATTCCGCGCCGATTTAAGGCTGAAACTTACTAATTTTGAAGTCAACATTTCTACTCTTGTCAAGAGTCATGAAGCACACCCTTCACATTGACAATGTTAGTAAATTGTATACTTAGTTAATAAGAGTCTTATTTTCATTATTTAAATGAAGGGGATATTAAATCCGACATTATTTCAAAGCCGAATAAGAAACTCAAAGATCGGAATCAAAGAGTTTCATTCCGAATCTGGGATTTAATATCCCCTTTGTTAAAATAATGTTACATCGTCGAAGTGAAGCCCATTGGCTCTTTTATTTAAGTCTTATTTTCATATATATAAGGAAGATTGTATTATTGTTATTTTGATATCTAAATTAAATTTTATATTTAACATATTATTTATCCCTCCTATCAAATATAAGGACGTCAAAAACAAAAACGTATCCCTTTGACGTTAAGTCAATATAATAATATATACTATATTATACATACAATTAACACTGTAACTATAAAATAAAAAAATCTAAAAACTCACATAAGCGTCTTTTTTGCATGTCCTATTATAATTACGTAATAATAAATTACAGGGGGTGGGGTCGATGAAAAGTCAAGAAACTCTTGAAGGGGTCGACAGTCAAAGAAGTTTGGCGACCCCTGGTCTAAGAGCTCATTTGTCGTCTCAGATTTTAATTTAGAGATGTTATATAAAAATGAAAAATGTGAACTGTGATGTTCCAATTGCTCGAACCTTTCTTCAATAGATTTAGTTGCAACATCAATAATAAAAAAGAAAAACTCAACTTTGAATTTTGTTTTGGGATATAAAATAGGTTCATCTCTTGCTTCATAATCACGTTGCTTTTTCTGCAGATGCAATCTTGTACTTTCGAATGTTGGTTTCAAATCAGCATGCTTCTACTTTATCAGCTAATGTTGTAGCATCGACAAGAAAATTTTGAAATGATTTATCATTTCTGAGATTCTTAAGACTTTTGAGACATTACCCAATGTTGTTATGGCACTAGACAATTCCATCTTTATGCTTTACAACAGTTTATTTGCAACATTAATTTCATTTAAAACATAGTGCCATATAATCAGACAACATAAAAATTTAAAGTCTCTAAATTTTAGAGCAAGGGTTTCCGCTTCGTGTCTCGCCCTTTTGTCTACTGACTCATCATCAGCTATTTCTATCAGTGAATAATAAAACTCCTCAATATAGTATCTTAAAGGACGAATAGCGTCGATTCTAGATTCCCTGTGAGTTGTACTTAATGGCTTGAGCGTTAGGGTTGTAATATGTGTCTTTATATATATAATAATTTTTCTCAGCGTTGACGCTGAGAAAAACACATACAATTTCTGAACCGTTTCAAAAAATGAAATCCCTTCTCTAGATGACATTGTGGCATCATTGACCACCAAGTTGAGAGAATGAGAACAGCAAGGGATATAAAAAGCTCTTGGGTTCAAGTTCCTAATGCGTTGTTGAACTCCTGAATGCTTTCCTTTCATGTTCGATCCATTGTCATAACCCTGGCCACGCATGTTTGCGATTGGAATATTCATATCTGATAATTTTCTTACGATATACTCAGCGTGTAGAAGCCACTACATGCTGAGCCTGTAATGGCTTCTACAGGAATGAAACCAAGAAAATGCTCATGAATGTTGATATTAGTTGGATCCGTATTAACAAATTTTACAATTAGTGTTAATTGTTGTGAAATTGTTATAATTCTTGACCACAGAGATCAATGAATAACTAACTCTTATTTAGAAGTATTGGTCAAGTGTTTTCACCAACTAGTTTCGCTGGCTATTGCTGTCGGCATCTTCAGGGTACAAATAAGGTAGGCAATAGCCGGCGAAACTAGTTGGTGATTAAATAGTTTATTAACACTTGACCAATACTTCTAAATAAGAGTTAGTTATTCATTAATTAGTGTTAATTGTTCAATGTGGCTTACATCGGGAGTATGGTCTGCAACTATGCTGTAATATTTAGCTTTCTCAACCATAGAAATTATTTGTTTTTTAATGGTTCCAGAGAGGAGAGCAATCAATTCATTTTGAATATTTTTCCCAAGATAATGTTGGGCCGAACCACAAGCTACTCTCATTAAACGTTCAGACATAGCACTGTCAAATCTGGCAATCAGTTCACAAGCTGTAAAAAAATTCCCATTGTTAGGTTCATATAAATTATCAGATGTTCCACGAAATGGTAAGCATTGTTGGCCGAAGAACTGGACAACAGCAATTAAGCATTCTATTATGCTCCTCCAGTGCCGAATTTCTGAATTTAATAGCTTTTGTTGCATTGAATCAATTACCTGTTCTAATTTAAGCCTGGACGATAATTCGATCCACTTTTTATGGGACTCGAAATGGTTTTTAGATTTCTTGTGTTCATCAAGATACACACACAAATGACCCCAATCATTATACGCATCAGTAGTGAATGACATTATATTGCAGGAAAACAACTTACAGCAGAAACAAAATACAGACTCTTTTTCTTTTGACTATACTAACCATGATTGATTAATATGTTCTACATTGCTTAGTTCCCTGGTGTAAAAATGTAATGAAAATTTCCTACCATTAGAGCTGTGCTGAAAAATGAAATCACTGTTTGGTTTCTCTGGCGGGTCCTTGTTTACGATTTCCAGTCTTTCAGCATCGCCTAAAGAAGGATTCCATCTAGCTGGATCAGTGTACCTATCAAGTTCATCACTTAAATCTCTAGATTCGGAAATTGTCATATCAGTCTTATTTTCGAGATTCCTTGCAATGTCTATGTTACTGGAATCCGAGTTAGAAGTACTTGCCATGAGCTCAGAATCATTGGTTTCGGTACATTTACTTATTTCCTCCTGCCCTACATCAGCTGATTCAGTTTTTAGATATTTAAGTAAAGTCCCACTATGTGCTTGAATATCACGTTCTTTTTCCAGTTTCCGTTTGCGATATTCTGCACCTGATAGTTTTTTTCTTTTATCGGACATTGTAATCTATTTGAATATTAAAATTGTTTTAAACCCTACAATAAAATATTATTATTAGTATGGTATTATTTAGTAATTAATGGAGGTTGAAACACTGTACTAACTACTAATTTACATAAAACTCTAAAAAAAACTTATCACTGTAACAGTCACTAACACTGAGCAAAATCAACTTTTCTTAATACACGCTCAAAAACAACTGGAACGTTCTGTAGATTACAGTATCGACGGCCGTTACTTAAAGAGAAGGACTCAAGTGGAAATTTCAATTATTTCGTAAATGACTCATTTTCTAGTACACGTGTCTTGCCTTAGGCAGTAATTCATATAATCGGGTTAAATTCCAAGTTTCCATGGTATGCATACATAATACTAAGAATTAGCATGATTAATACAACTTACAATTACAATTCTTTACAAATATATTACAATATATTATACAAAATAGTCGCACACAACTGTAGGTAATATTTTAACATTTATTCTGATGAACAAAATTGGCCTTGGGAATGGCAGATTATATTAAACTCTGAATGAGATAATATTACATTATAATTCTTCTCATTCAGAATTTAACACCAACTGACAGTGGAAAATTCAATTCATAGTAAGTTTACAAGCATAAGATGGAAATATAATATCGCATAATGAATTTTTAAATGCAGTTTTATTGCAGACGCCATTGTTGCGTATGCAAGGAATAGAGAGGAGAGGTGAGAGGGAAAGGGAAAGAGAGTAAGCGAAGAATGACTCGCATAGCTTCGATTACCGAAGAGCATTACGCGAGTATCATTGGTCGACGGATTGTCGGAAATAGAAACAGCATCATGGACATAATAAGTCACTAGTCAACTTATTATAAAAACTGCGATCTTATGCAGTATTAATAATAATAATAATAATTATTATTATTAATATATCCAGATTATATCCAGAATATATCCAGATTATGGGATTTAGATTATGAGGGCAGATTGCAAGTATGTGGATTGCAGACTCTGGTTAACAGGAGAAAGAGGGGTGATGTGATAGAGGTCTATAAACTTTTGAATAGGTGTTATTATTATTATTATTATTATTATTATTATTATTATTATTATTATTATTATTATTATTATTATTCCACATCTTCATTTTATTCACTTTCATTTTGACTTCCCTCAATAAATTGTCGCCCCGTGCAAATGCATGTGTTGCACCGTCGGTAGAGTTGGCCCTGATGGTTTATGTGGCTATTCCAGTTCATATCTGCATCGAAGTAAATTCCAAGGTATCGTATTGTTTCAACCTGAGTGATTGTGGTGGTTTTGCTGTTCTGTGTGTTTTTTATGTTGGAAAGTGGATGTTGGATGGTTATATATTTGTTATCAACTGGTCGAGTCAGTGGATTTCTGAATATCATCAATTTTGTCTTTTCTGAGTTTAGGTGTATGGAGTTTTTCGTGAGCCAGCCTGTGATCAGATTTATGTCATGTTGCATATTTGTTTGGGCTATGCTTGCGTTATTATGGATGGATATTATAGCTGTATCGTCTGCGTATTGAAATATCTTACCTTTGAGAGGTAGCTGATTAATATCGTGCGTGTAAATGTTGGTCGACGGATTGTCGAAAATAGAAACAGCATCATGGACATAATAAGTAACTAGTCAACTTATAATAAAAACTGCGATCTTATGCATATATAATCTTACCAACTTCTCTAAAATCTTCACTGCCACACCAGAGATAGTGAAGATTTTAGAGAAGTTGGTAAGAACTCGCATACAGAAATAGGTTGACAAGCATTCTATACTTTGCAGGGAACAGCATGGGTTTAGTAAAGGAAGGTAATGTTGTAGCAATTTGCTCATATTTTATAATTCCCTTTATCCAACTCGGCAATAACAGTGTTATTGTCGAGTCGGATAAAGGGAATGGATACATTATTAGAATGTTGGATTTTTCTAAGGCATTGATAGGATACCACACGATAGGCTGTTGCTTAAACTGGAGAATATGGGATTGGAATAAATTTGCTATTGACTTGGATCAGGAGATGGTTGACAGACATCAAAAAGTGGTATACAGTGGGTGTGAATCTGCCATATTTAAGGTAACCAGTGGTGTACCTCAGGGTTCAGTCCTTGAGCCATTATTGTTCAATATATACATTAATGACATCAAGCAGGGTCTATCATCAGATTTGCAATTGTTTGCTGATGATGTGAAGATAGGCAGGGCGATCAGGGATGCTACTGATATTCAGCAATTACAAAATAATTTGAATAGACTGGAAATCTGGGCAAAGAAAATGGCTAGCAGTTTAATTTTAGTAAGTGTAAAGTTATGCACTTTGCCGTGATTAGAGTTCCAGTGGCATATCTTATAGCGGGCTTATGCTACAAGAAACTGAAGAGGTAAGGAATCTTGGTGTATTGGTGGATAAGAATTTAAAGTTCAAAGGTCACATAACAGTTGCAAATACAACTCAGAGGATAATTGCTATGCTGAAGCGAACCTTGACATGTCAGGATAAGGAAGTAATTTTGCTTCTTTATAAGGCTTTGATAAGACCACACCTGGATTACTGTGCTCAGATTTGGTCTCCCGGGTTCCAAGGAGATAAAAAAGTTGTGGAAAGGGTGCAAAGAAGAGTTACAAAGATTATATCCAGATTATGGGATTTAGATTATGAGGGCAGATTGCAAGTATGTGGATTGCAGACTCTGGTTAACAGGAGAAAGAGGGGTGATGTGATAGAGGTCTATAAACTTTTGAATAGGTGTTATAGCATTTCAAATGATGAAATTTTTCGTTATATGGAAGGTGGGGAGAGAAAGTAAGAGCTAGGTTTTTCTCCCAGAGAGCAGTGAGTGAATGGAATATTTTGCCCTTAGGGGTAGTCAGTGCATCGAGTGTAAATAAATTTAGGGAAGGTATGAGCTGGTTTGGGTTATTTTCAGCTTCCCTTGATGAGTCCTTGACTCCCTGGAGGTCTCAGATAATAATAATAATAATAATAATAATAATAATAATAATAATAATAATAATAATAATAATAATAATAAAAGCAAACTCTGAACAATAACTGGCAAACTCTACAGGTTAAAATACACATTTTCTACATGCCTAAAAACACTAATATACAAAACATTATTCTAAAATATACTAAGATACGCTATAGCAACGTATGCGTTCTGTGCATACACTACAAACTAAATAGGTTAATATCATTACAGTCAGTGCCGGTAGCACCCCAATGCAATTTTAAGTTGAGCTCCCCTTACCTTTTTTTTTTTTTAATGAAGTCAAAAATTTAAAGGTTAAAAAAAAATCAAAACACATATTTTTATGTAAAATTGAGTACTTTGAAAGAGCACGGATAAGAAGTGCAATTTGGCCGTCATGTCCATTAGAAGATGCAATAATCCTTCGCACTAAAGAAAACACTTAACCAGATTATCTCGCAATCATACCTGCGCCTCAGTTGCCTAAAACAAGAAAACTCTGTAGCTCAGTTGGTATAGACGAAGCCATTTGATCGAAAAGACGTGGGTTCGATTCCCGTCCAAGATGTGAGAAACCTTTATCTCGTCTCTTTCGACTCAAAGTGAGTTAGCCGGTCTCAAATTGAGATAGAATTTTTTTTTGACGCGGAAACCCTGGTTTTTCTTTCCGCAGAATAGGCAAACCGGTCCTGTGAACACACATGGATCTACAGTCATAAAATACATACTTAATCCTTCATTAAGAGAGTTCAACCCATCCAAATGGATGGGGAAGAACCCCATACAAAATAAATAACAAGAAATGCAGTTCCTCTTTCTATGCTGGTAATGAAATTTTAGTCCTATTGGATAGACTAAAAGTATAGAAATTGATTTCAGTTTTTCCTTTTATTGTGCAATTTTCAATACCAAGACGAAATAAGAGATCCTTGTATTCTTTCTTCACTTAAATATTGCATTGCCTTGGAGAATCAATGTCATTTTTCATTTTTTGTGCTAATTTTGTCTAATCGCTTAGTCCAGTGCTTCCTTCCCAAACTTCTGGATGTCATGGCCCCTTTGGAAAAATTTAAATATTTCACGCCCTCCCCCTGGAAAAAAATCGTAATATAGACATATATTATTATAATATTTATTGTATTTATAATCAATACAAAACATACACAGCGAATATTGCAAAAATCAAATGCAAATATTACATTTTTAGCATCTTACATACATATTTGACATGGCACATTATCTCATATTTTTATATAGATAGATAGATATATTGTTATTATACATTTGTACAAGCACGTGAAAGTAAAACGATTTGTAATAAACCAGGTAATAACATAAATTAAAAACATAAAAGAAGTTTAATAACAATTTAATGTGATGGATGTTTCAATGCTGCTACACAAAAAGTCAATATCAGGTGAAATATTTGAAACTGCAATTCTTAGATTTCTGCTTTGAAATGAAACTTATATGAATAAGCATATATTTACTAATATTCCTTAAGTGCCGAAATACACAGGAAGCAAAATTTCTGAACCCGCACCAATGTGTGATTTTTTCCATTAAAATATAAGAAATAGCAAAAAAGAAATAATAAAAATTAAATACGTTTCTTTTCAGATAAAAAAAAATCTGCTTAGTCTTAAAACGTTTTCAATTTGTTTTCATTATTTCGGGCCCCCTCAACAAAACCTACCGCCCACGGTTTGGGAAGCGCTGGCTTAGTCGACAGTACATTTTATTTGTTCTCGAAGAACTTAATTCAAGATAACTATTTGAAATATTTTGGAAAAAAAAAAGAAAGAAAGAAAGAAAAGGCACCGACACTCCAGATTATGTTATTTTTATTTTTGTTCAAAATCAAATTTCGTAGAATACTTCACAAATTGCCTGAAGTACGCGCTATGTTTTACAGATAATAATATGCAAATATTTAATCATATCAAACATGAAGTGTACAAGCTGTGAAAAGTATGAAATACGAAATTGGAAGAAAGTAGATATTTATCATTATTATTATTATTACATGGAGTCCTCCAAAGACTCATCGAGGGAGGACAAATACTCTACAACTCCCCGTCTCCACCACTCAATCCACCAATTACAACTACTGTCATCATCTACACCAACGCCACCTACCTCCGATCACCACTAGTATTTTCACAGACAATCACAAACATTCATGCTCACAGCAGGATTGGAACCTGCAGCCTACTCTAGCCACTCGTCCAACCGGGTCGGCAACATAAAGGGGATAATTTATTTCATTACTATGAGCCGTCGTGGCAGCGGAAGGGGTTAGGATACTTCAAAACAAACATAAAATGTTAATCAATTCCGTATAGGACATGTCTCAGATAATTTCATCATATATATCATCATATATATATACCTCCAGCCCAAATTCCGCACTAAACAGTAACACGTTGTGGATGCATTTGTTTCTCAACAATCACTTGTGGATTTTCTGAACCCCAAATGCGACAATTTTGTCGATTAACGAAGCCATCAGCTAAACGCCTTTTTTTTTATTCCCGTATACGGGGAGTAGGCGAGGCCATTTAGCCCTATCTAACTTTTGGAGACTGAGTGGGCAGTTCAATCTCCACTGGTACCAATCAGAGATAGATGGCCCAAAGCTATCACTAATTAAGCGGTACTCAGTGAAGAGAAACGGCTCAAATTTGCCGCCATCTCGTGGTCCCTAACCCTAACACAATATATTTAATGTCTGAAATAATGTGGGTTCTACGGTCGATTCTCTTGAGTTTACAGGACGAAAAACCCGAGTTTCCGGGAGGAAAAACCTGCTTGCCCGTGCCAGAGATCGACTAACTCGGGAACCAGTCGAAAAAAGGCTTAGAAAAATTTCCTCTAGTCGCCGACTAGACTCGAAACCAAGTCTTCCTTCGTGCGGCCAAGCGTCGTGGTTGGCAAACGCCACATCCACTGAAAATGAGCCTCATCGCTGAAGATGATTTTGTTCGAAAAATAAGCAACCACTTGTTGTTGTTCCATAATCCATTCAACGAACTCTCTTCACTGTGTGTGGTCAGTAGGCTTCAGTTCTTGAGTCAATTGAACTTTGTAAGCATAAAGATGCAAATCTTTCGTAAGAATACGCTGTAGAGAGCTTCTCGAAATGCCCAATTCAAGACCGAATTGATGTTCCTGGACTCTCAGGAACACTCTCACAAACTGCTTCGATGTTTTCTATTGAACGACGGCCAGAATAAGATCACTAATTGATCCAGTTTCCTTGAATTTTTTAATTAATCTTTTCACAGTTGATGAAGTTAAATCACTATTCCGACCATATTTTGTACGAAAATTGCGAACTGTAGCTGCCAAACCTTCATTATTTTTAAAATATTGCTCAACAATGAAAATGCGTTGTTCTTTCGAGTAGCGCTCCATTTTTAACAACCCTGAACTGTCAGCTGTTACGCTGTCTTTTTTTTTCGTTGCACTTTATATATATATATATATATATATATATATATATATATATATATATATATATATATATATATATATATATATATATATATATATATATATATATATATATATATATATATATATATATATAAGCCTTACTTCGACCTGTTTCTGAATTTGTCGATCTCTGGCATGAGAAAACGGGTTTTTTCCTCCCGGAACGTGAGTTTTTCGTGTCGTGAACTTCGGGAAATTGACCATAGAACCCACTTTATTTCAGACAGTAACATATCCTGTTAGGATTAGGTTCCAAGCGATGGCAACACTTGTATGCCTGTCTCTTCATCGGTTGTCGTTTATAATTACTGATAATCATGGGCCAGATATCTCTGATAGACTACCAGTGGAGATTGAATTGCACACGCTCTCCAAAAGTTAGATAGAATAAAAAGGGAATAAAAGGCATTAGCTGATTATTATTATTATTATTATTATTATTATTAAAAAATCAGCTAATGCCTTTTATTCCCATATAGGGAGTAGGCAAGGCCATTTTAGCCAATCTAACTTTTGGAGCCAGGGGGGAGGGGTTCAATCTCCACTGGTAGCCAATCAGAGATAGCTGGCCGAAGACTATTACTAATTATGCATGGCATCGGTGAAGAGAGGCGACTGACAAGTGCCGCCATCTCGTTGTCCCTAATCCTAATGCTGTTTGCTGTCTGAAAATAGTGTGGGGTTCTAGGTTGATTTTCTTCTCTTTATCCGTTGCTGCCATTGAGCAATTAGCTTTGATCTTACAAACTGTCTATAGTCTGTATATGGCACTATCAAACAGTATGTGGAGAAAGCATGAGCTGATTTAGCTGTATCTGCAGCCTCATTTCCTATAATTCGAATGTGACTGGGAATCCAGCACAATTAAACATCAAAATTATGGATTTTCATTTGGTACAGCAGGTGTAACACCTGATAAAGCATCGGATGAGGATTATACATAGGCGAGGAGATAGCCTGTAAAGAGCTCCATTAGGCTATATAAATTATAGGTTAGCGGTTTTCTTTTATATGAACAAGTGCACGCTGAATGGCATTTAACTCTGCTGTATAATTACTGCAATCAGGTGGGATTTGGTTGGAGATAATGTCATGAAACACAGCAGCACAGCCAACAAAGGTATCAGCTCTTGAACAATCAGTATAGATGGGCAAGAAATCAGTCTGCTGCTCTGTGTACATTAAACAATTGCAGGTAGACAAATGATGGAGTATGAGATTTCTGTAACTGACAAAGTGAGAGATCGCAGGATATGGTGCAAACCTGCCATGAAGGGATGCAGTCATGTTTATTGTAGGCAATGCTTTCAACATACATACCAACAGCTTGCACAGTCTCTTTAACACGCATACCATTGGAGGTATCAGGAATAATAATAATAATAATAATAATACCAAAAGGACATATGGCAGTCTGAAGTGTGTGTGATATTGAGCTTCCCAATTTAGAGAAAAGAGACTAGTCCATGTATGATGATCTGGGAGAGACTTTATCTTTAGGCATAATTAAGAGACAACTGTTTCCGTCGAAGTGATATAGACGGTTGACTTTTTTTCACCTTAAAAACTTCGAGTGGGTGTTGTGCGAAAGGCACCTGTAGCTATTCGTATACCCTGATGATGGACGGAATCCAACCATCGAAGGTTACTCTGTCTTGTAGAACCATAGACTTGAGGCTCATAATCCAGCTTTGAACGTATAAGTGCGCGCCAAAGATGGAGCAGTGAAGATCGATCAGCGCTCCACTTAGCAGAAGACCAGAGTGCGAAGGAGGTTCAACGCTCTCTTGCACTTTCCTCTTAGTTGACGAATATATGGTAGAAATGTAAGTTTTTTTGTCAAAGATGAGTCCCAAGAACTTGGCTTCTGTTGCTACTGGAATAACAGCATGTCCCATTCTTAATTCAGGATCTGGGTGATGAGTGCGTTTTCGGCAGAAGTGTACATAGACACTTTTTTGTTGTTGAAAACCTAAACCCATTACTAAGAGTCAACAGAGAAACATGAATTGCTTGTTGAAGTTGTCTTTTAATTACCCTGATATTACGAGAGTGACAGTAAATTATGAAATCTACATCTAGAGTATTGTTTACAGTGGGAGAAAGCTGTTCAGTGATTGAGTTAACTTTCATAGCAAAAAGTGTCATACTTAAGACAAATCTTTAGGGAACATCTTGTTCTTGATGATATGGTCGAGATAGTGTACTTCCCACCCTGACTTAGAAAGTTAGCCTGGACAGAAAGTTTTTAACAAATATGGGAAGGTGTGCTTTGAGACCCAAGTTATAGGGGTATTTTAATATGTCATATCTCCAAGCCGTGTCAAAAGCTTTTTCTATGTCAAAGAAATGTGAAACCAGATGTTCTTGCTTCAGGAATGCATCTCTTATACAAGTTTCTAAATGAACGAAATGGTCTAAAGTTGAACGATTTCTCAATGTGGGCTCCGTGAGCAAACATTGTGTATTGGAGAAAAGATCGTTGTTATTTAGAAAGCAATTAATGTTATTTAGAAAGCAACGATCTTCTCTCCATTGGAGAGAAGATCGTTGCTTTCTAAATACCAGGAGAAATCTGGCATTAACCATTTTCTCTAGTATCTTACAGACAGCTGGTCAGAGCATAGCTATATAATTATTTGCTTGTGTTGGATCCTTTCCTGGTTATGGGATAACAGTGATAACTGATTTATGCCAAGAATCTGGGAACCGTTCCTCTGCAAGTATTCTGTTGCATATTAAGGGAAGGAGATCCACAAAAGATGATGTTGGATATTTTATCATTTCATAACGGATGTCACCAGGCCGTACTATACTAGGTGAGAAAGTAGAAGAGCTCTTTTTAGTTCATCCTCAAAAATGGCTGATTGTATGGCTCAAGAACATCGGTAGAAAAATTTAGCTTTTGTTTCTATTGCTGCTTTCAGTATTAAAATTTCAGGAGGATATGAAGCTGTTGCTGAGATTCTGGCAAACGTTTCCCCCAAGTGTCTGTGATAGCTTCGGGATCAGCAATACCACTTCCCTTATGGTCTAAGGTAGACAAACGGCGTGTTCTATATATACGTCTAATTTTTCGGATTTCATACCATACAGTCTTTGGGCTGGTCATTTGATTAATCGATGTAATAAATTGGATCCATGATTGTTTTTGAATCTGACGTCTCACATAACATGCCTTGGCCCTAAGCACGTTTAAAAGCTATTAAGTTTGGTGTGGTGGAATATCTACGAAATATACCCAATGCTCTGTGTTAATCTTTTTTAGCTGTCTGGCATTTTTTTGGCTTCCACCAAGGCTTTGGATAAAGTGGAAACTGAGATGATGTTTTTCGGGTTGGAAGCTGTTGCTGCCAGGACAATGCACTCTGTTATACACTACCGCTTCATTGATAGGCGGTTGACTGACGGTATCAATATTAAATTTTGCAAGATAAGAAAGTGTTCCAGTCAGCTTGGGCCATCTTACATGTGGGTGAACGTGGTTCCTGTGAAGACACTGTACAAAAAACAGGAAACTCATCGCTTCCATATATGTTCTTTTCAACGTCCTACATGACTAGTGTAAGAATAGAAGAGGAGCAGATTGTAAGATCAATTGCAGAATATGAGTGGGTAAGCATATAGAAGAAAACATTGAATCCATTATAGAAGTTTTTTAATATGCCATATCTTCAGGCTATATCACAGTGAAACCATTTGTCCGTGCTTCAGGAATGCATCTCTAGTACAAGTTTCTAAACGAACCAAATGGTCTAAAGTTGAACAATGTCTACAGAACCCGCAATTCAAAAGGGGAGAGGTCATTATTATCAAGGATTCTTTCAATGATTCGACCTCGTATATTAGTGTTGGCGATACCCCAAGAGTATTGTGACCATTAAAGTTACCCATCAAAAGTAAGGGTTCAGGCAGTCGCAAGATAAGGTTATCGAGAACAATTTCATTTAACTCAGCACTGGGTGGTAAATAAACTGAACATACTGTAATAAGAAATCCCACAGAGAGGTGAATCACTACTGCTTCCAGAGAAGTATTAAGTTGGACACAGTGTAAATGAATATGACTGCCCACTAGGATAGCTACTCCTCCATGAGCAGGACCACCTCCAGTTCTGCCTTTGCGTACAACAGCGAAATTCCTAAAGGTATGGTCTTCATTGGTCTTGAGTACGTTTACTGTAGATAGAAAGGTTTGTGATTCTGCAACGAAATCTTGATATCGACATTCTGGTGAAATCCACGACAGTTCCATTGTAAAAATTTCCCACCATTGTTTTGTCATTATAGACTTGTCTGTTTTTTGGAAGATTGAGGGCTTAGCTTTGTCAGGTTTATATTTATCACGTGTTTTTGTGAAGTGTAAACGGCCAGTGTCCATTCCACTGCTAAAAAATTCAATGTTTGATGTGTTAGGGTCAAGTGGTAAGTTTAATTAATTTCAGTGGATACCAAAGCATCCATTTTTCCTGTGGGAATGTCTGGTGGTTTATCTTTAAGTGATATCTTTGCCATACTTTTTTTGACAAGTGGGTTCTCATCGAATGGGACCATTTTTGTAGTTGTCTTTGGAGTAAGGCTATGTCATGTGATTGATGCGCTCAACGGAGAAACACTAGCGATCATAAAATGCAGGAATTGTGAAATTATCAGATGGTGAAACAAATATACTAGTTTGAGGTGCTATTGGCACTTTCTTAATTGTTACCTTCTCAGCATAAGAGGATCTCAGAGCAGGTGCGACGGTGGCTACCTTTCTTTTTGCAACCTGATATGTTATGTTTTGCTCTGTTTTCATTTTTTGTATTTGTTTTTCATCTTTCCTCTTCTGACATGCAGGAGAATATGCTGGATGATCTCCCTGACAGTTGAGACATTTAGCTTTTTTTTTTTTTTTGCACAGCAAGATTAGTTGCTCTTTCTTACCACATCGGCAACAGGTAGTAGAACCACGACAGGCAGTTTGGGAATGCCCATATTTCTGACATTTAAAGCATCTTAGTGGAGATAATGAATGTACACACTAACTGGACAGCTGAGATACCCTGCTTTTACAGATATTGGAGGCTTAGGTGTATCAAAAGTGAGGACTATGTTCCTGGTTGAAACCAGGTGACCATCTCTATGCATCAGGATGCGCCTCACAGCCGTCACTCCGTGATTTTTAAGTTCTGAACATATCTCCTCATCAGGAACACCAAAGAAATCCCATTCTAATATCACTCCTCTACAGTAATCTAGTGTTCTATCAGGTTTTACTGTGATTAGTATTCCATCCATTGTCGTTGATCTCGGTAAAATGTTGATGACACAATGTTTCCACAAGGATATCACCAGAACGCAATTCTTAATATTTCGGGAGGTCCTCCCAAACCCTTTTGAATAAAGAAATGTTTTCACCTGTTGAATAAATGATTAAGAACGTTGGTACATTTATACTAAACAAAATATATCTTTTGCTTCTTACTTCTGTTACCATATGCTGTATCTATGGTATCAGTACTTGGTCAGGACTCTGTTAGCGCCCTTGAAACGTTTGAGCATGAAGAATTCATGCTCAAGGAGTTTTTGTTTCGGCGCCAGAGCTCTACACCCACCACGCAGCCACACATGGACGCCCACTGACCAGCACATAATGACTGCGCTCGGGAATGAAACGTCAGGGCTACCCCATACGCTATACCGACACTACAGAAAACCTAGGATCCCGACTCTGTGCAATGGGGTGAGAGACATAGTGCAACATTGTTGATCCTTGCAGGCAAGCCTATTAGCTGACTATTCCTGGCTGGGTCATCCAGGACCTGTCTTGCCAAAGCAGAGTCCAAAGTAGTACAAGACTTCTGGCGTCCTCCATTTACGGATAACCACGGGTCGCACCGCGACAGCAGCAGGCCGTTAGATCCTAGTGATGATGGTGTGAAGCAAAGGATAGTAAAAAAGGCTCAGGAGAGGTACAGCAAAGAAAGAAAGCAAATCATAAATGTCGCAACAGAGGGAAAAGATTAATACAAGTAAAAGAATTTACCAACCTAGAAGCCTAACAGCATGAGGTGGGAGAGATGTAAGAATAATAACAGCACAAGCAAAAAAGGTATTTAACAAGAAAAGAACACTATTAACATCAAATGGTATGTCATTGAGAACAAATAAGCATTTTATTAGAGGCTTTTTTTTTGTTGACCCCACATACGAAAGATCACAATACCTATAATACTACCATGCCATGCCATTGCGTCGGCAAGTATATATATGTTCCTTAATAGTTGGAGATTGTACTCGTTTGGGAAAAACAGTATGGTGGAGATTGCTCCAAAGTATAGACGTGGAGGAAATGAAGGAAGCTGATGAGAAGTTAGTTCTATGTTCGAAACTGGCCAGTGGTTGCTGTAGTTCTGTGGTTAGAAGAAAGTGGAGAAAAGGTAGCCAATTCAGAGGAGCAATGCCATTGAAAAAACTTGTAGAAAAGGCACAGTGCTGAAACAGAGCGCCTATGATAAAGTGACCAAAGAAAGTCTGTGAGGGAAGGTTGTCTATTAAGAGGATTGTCCTCTTGTGAATATCATCAAACATTCTTAGAGGTCTTGGGTGTTCCACCCGAAATACGGGAACAGTACTCCAAGGGTGGATCTGAGAGTTATCGAGTGTTAGGGTTGAGAAGAAAAGTAATGTTAAAACGGAAAAGAACACCAGCTTTTTTTAGAGGATAAGTGAGTAATTTGTTTGTGCCAGGATAAACTCGATGTGACAGTCAACCCCAAAAGAGAAAGTTGATCTTGAAAGAAGATTGGAATAGTATCAAAAATGAGAGGAAATGAGGTAGGATTTCTTGTGGGTAATAAGGTAGACTTGAATTTTTTTGCTATTGAAATTTACTGTTATCTTCATCCCATTTGAGGTGTCATTGTTCAAGTCACTGGTGATGGAAGATCTTGAGGCAACTAACATTAGGGTACTGTGTGGTTTATCAAACGAGGAATTGAAGAATACTATCGTTGGCGAAGCTGTGAATATGATTTGACCTCAGAGAAAGGTCATCGATATAAAGGAGGATGAGCTTCGCTGAGTGCAAAGAACACCGAGACACTACTGCATCGATGGAGAAATCTGATGAGATAGCCACCTACCAAGACACAATGAACGCCCAGTGACGAAGCTATCAATCCATTCGTAGAGCGATGCCATAAGATGGCAGCTTGCTCAGGAGATCTCAGTGCCAGACAATTAAATGCTTTTGACACACACACACACACACACACATATATATACACATCTACATCAACAGTGATAACACGAGTTTCTCCAAATCTTTCCATGGCCTGATTACTAAGCTAGGTGAGATTAGGTAGGTCAGCTTTAGAACGAGAACGGCGGAATCCATATTGGTGTCACTAATTAACTGATGAGTCTCCAGGTAATGAAGAACCTGGTTGTTGATAACCTTCTCCATCAATTTTGCAAGTATCGAGATGAGAGCAAGGGGACATAAATGGTTGACTTTTGTCTCCATTTCTGAGTAAAGACTGGATGTAGGCTTGTTTCCATGCTGTTGGATAGATGCTAACATGGAAGGGCAGTATGAGGCAAATTTATTTCATTTCATTATTATGAAGTCTGCTTTGCAACTGCTGATAACCTTTTACACGTCTATTGCTATTGTCTAAGCTGAATAAGAAGCTGGAGTTTTTAATTTAAGAATTGGAATGTAGGCTGCACTTTTATTATGGAAGCAGAGTAGGTACATATATTTTTTTTTTGTTGAAAACCAGGGCTTGAATACAGGTCTGGTGTTTGCAATGGAGTAGAGAATGAAGGCTCTCATACCAGTGAGAATTATTTCAGTTACTAGTTCAGTGGAGGTTTTGGATATCATGAGAGTGAAAGAAATAATCTGACCATAGATAAGCAGCATAAAAATTTCGGAGGTCATCCTAGTTGGTACAATTATACTGTCACAGGGTATGAGGATGAGATTGGCCAGAGGGGAGAACTGCAGAGAAGACTTGAATAAGATTGTGATCAGATTTGCCAAGGGAGAGAGCACACATTCACGTTTGCAGGGAAAGTTGGTTAAGAAAAGGTCAAGAACGTTGGTAGAATGATGAGGATTGACCATTTGTCTTATGTCATGACTGATGTCAAAATGATTTAGTTTCTCTACCAGGTTGATCTGTGAAGCTGGATTAATGAGTCAGTTTGTGTTATGTTACTTATTGAAAAAATTTTTGTATAATTTGGGCTGGGTTCGGGCATATTTCTATTATTTATTCTTATTTAATTTATTATTTTATTTTAATGCATTTTTTGGTATTCACAGTTAAAACCAATATTTTTGAAATTGACTTTCACATGGAGGGTAGCTGATTCAGAAAACAAAGAGTAGTTATGCAGCAGGGATTAGGGACATGTACATAACACACAGGGAGTCCCCCAGACTCCAGTCCTTTGTGGACAGTGCCCTCTTCATACCATTCACAGTATATCCTTCCAGGCACGACCTGATCACATAAGCGGCAGGATTATTCGCCAGCTGATCGGAGGTCTCCAAACAGATCAGATACCACTGGGGTCGGTCCGCTGCACTAACAACCAGCCTGCAGAAAACTGTTTTACTGCTGTGGCCTCAAATGGAGCAAAAACTGGCTGTTTCTGTAAGTGTGATGAGTTCCTCGTCCAGGCCGTCCTGTATTTCTTTCCATTCAGGTGTCTTCTTAGTAGCACCCACTTGAACTTGTCAGTGTTTCCTAAACTGCACTTCCAATTGTTGACATATTCTAAGCTGGTTTCACAGAAATTCTCAACTACCTCAAAATACTTATCCTCGTTAATTTCTCCTGAATCTACTAACATTTTCAGTTGTTTTTCGAGCTGATGTTTTTAACTGAAGCTAGTCTTTTCAGCATCCTTATCTTTCTCGCTACATGGATGTTGGTTGATGTCGCCTCTGCTTCCATGAGCAACAGAAAAATGGACATTACAATACTGGCATATCAATTTTGTTCCATCACTACACAGTTTGTCCAGTTTAATAAATTTGATTCTTTCTAGAAATCGTCATTAAAACTGCAGTTTCGACTCTTTGACATTTCAAGGATAGACTTAAAGCTTTAAAAAAAAAAAGAAATATACACACCAGCATTGAATAACAAAGTCACCGGTTAGCATATAGGTGTTAAATATGCGTTTATTTTATGTTATCTTGTCTCCTGCACCTTTCTAAAAACTAGTTATCTCGTTTAAACCTTTCTTCTTATCCTATCCATTTATTATTATACATCTGACTTATGGTCGCAAATAATAAAGTTCACGTGTGCAAAACTTACAGAACAAAGAAATTGCCTCAAGCTGGAGCCAATCTCTTTGTCTGACCTACAGGTGTTCATTCTTAACTGAATTTAGAAAATTTATTTAGTTTCTAGCTGCGCCACCATATTCGTGTGTGGGAGGTGAATCTCCCTCCAAAGAATAACACACAGTAAACTACACGGAACTTTTCTCTCTTAATTCTAAGTAAATCTATCAACTTAAATTTCCTGTTATGCAGTCGTGACAATATCTATTTTAAGGCTCACACAGATTCGAGTTTAATGAGTAGTGCATTGGATTCAAATTTTGTGAATTAAAGTGAGTTAGTTTTGATTTAGAATCAGGCAGCTATCAAATAATTTTTTTTTTTCTTTGGTGAAAATTAAGATTTTTTTGATTAATTCACAAGTATGAGTCTACCCACTAGTACAGGAATGGATGATGTTGAGTTCATTAGAACCACTAATCCCCAACATTTCCACAGTTTTCTGGAGAGGAAGGTTGATCCCCTTGCTATTAGGTATTGTTTTCGAGGAAAAGCGCTTACGTCAGTCTTTCCCGTTAGCTACAGCCTTCGGCTTTACGACAGGTACTTGCGGCTTGGATGTGACGGTTGATCCTATTAGTGATTTCTTACCTGGCGACTTATGATTTTATGATAGCTTAGTAATACATAAATTAAGTCATTATTCCTTTACATGAAATGCTAGACATTATTCTTGATTTTTTTTTGCTTTCTGTTTTACAAAATTTAAATTCCAATATTTTACACATTCTGATATAAACTTTCACATACAACAACTTAGGTGTTTCTCACCTTCTGTTGGTAAGCAGGTATTATGCAAATTTCTTTCTAATTTTGTAAAGCTTACATGTTAGATCCTGAATGAATAACTGAATAGAGAACAAGAAGTTCTCCATTCAGTATCTGACAAAAGTCCTCTCTTTAATGAAAAAAAAATTTTATTTTAAGAAAGTTTTTTCTTAAGAGATGTCACCCCTTTCATTTTCTTTGCCTTCCTGAGTTCTCTGGTATTTGACCCTTCCATTCTGCATTTCAAAACTCTGTATGTGTACTATTTCCCTTGGTTGTTCCTTGCATGAAAAACACCTGAGAGGGAGAAAGCAAGTTGTTATCCCCCCTTTTCTGTACTATCAGTCCCTTTTCAACCCTCTATAGGCTTTCTTCTCCCTTTGAAACAAGCCACCCTGCTAGCATAATTACAGGAAAAACTGTACTTAGATAGGATTAATCCTTTGAAATGACTTCCTAAGTGTGGAGAGGAACATTTTGGCAAGATTAGAAAGTTGTGCCAGACACACATGCCAAATGTTGGTAGATTGATCTTTAGTCTCACAGACCTTGTAGCTGGGGTGACTGAGGAGGATATTCCCTGCAGTTTGATGGATTTCTTTAAAATTTTTATTCTCCGTTCCATATAAGGTTCTGAGTTCCTGAAGCAAGATCCTGATATGATTGAGGCCTGTGAGCCAGTATCAATTAGTGCTGTAAGTTTCTTCCACATAGCTTTTAACCATCATTTCAAGGTTGTTTTTGACCCCTTCTTTCTCCCCCTCTCTTGCTTACTGCAAACATGAGATTCAGCCTCAGCAAAGCTTCCATTATTCTTGCCTTGTCTGCTGAAACGGTTTCTGGCAATGTGACCCAGTTTACTGCATTTGTAACATCTTGGGAGTTCACAAAGATAACCCTAGCATTCTCTCCGTCCGAGGACATAGGAGGTTTGCTGTTGCACTTGGTGGATAATTCTGACAGTCTTTCCATTATAGAGTCCATCCTTTTAAGCAGTGGTTCTTGCATCTTTTCAAATTCCTTTTTAATCAGGATGGTGGGAGCTTTCTGTGTTGTTCATGGAGCCTGACTGTAGCCGGTTAAGGACCATATGGAAGAGTTCCATTACTGGCTGTTGCATTCTCTCAACCTCTTGTTTAACCATGGAACGGATTTTGCTTTGATGGGATATTTCTGTTGAGATCTCACAAACTGACTTAGCTGTATTCTACTCTCCTCACTCCGTTTTTGTGCTTTCTGTTTCTCACTCTTTTCCTTATCTCCCTTTGTAGTGCTTATGTCTCTACCATTATCTTTTTCTTCCTTAATTACCCTGATATGCACAGAAGCAATTGCAGGTCTAATGTCTACTAGCAACTGTTCTCGTTCTGTTATGGCCTTATAGCATTCAGCTAAATTGGATATGCCTTTTCCAAAGGCTGTTTCTCTCAACTCGTCTCAGGCCTATTCGGAAGTGTTGGAAGACTGCCCAGTCTAAGTGGCATTTGTCTTCACTGGAGACATCAAAGGTATTTGAGGGTGAGTAGTCGATTGTATAATTCAGATATCGTCTATCTATCCCCTTGTATCATCTTTTGCAGCTTCCAAAGATTTGGCCCTATGTTTTTCACTCTGGAAAATTGTGAGATTAATATCTCTTTAAATTTCCGATAGTCACGAGTTTCTTTTAGGATTGGTGATGATTGGAAGCAAGTCATGGCCTTTCTTACCAACTTGCTGCATAACAGCACAAGAAGCTGGAAGTCAGACCATCTGCCCATCCTTCTCAATTCCTCTACAAAGTCGAGAAACATTACTACGTCATCGGTCTCTTCCCCTGAGAACTGTGGAATTACTTGCTGGGGATTTATCATTAAGAATTCCGAATCGTCCATTTCAGAACTGGTCAGCTGAGCCATACCTGTTAAACATATTTAACAATGCACCATTGTTAAATGTTTATGTTATCTTATCTTTAATTATTATATCCTGTCGACTGCACCACTGCTACGTCTCTGTAATTTCGTTTTCCATATTAGAGTATTTATTTAAGTACGATCCAGTCTTCTCTATATCCTTCTACCTTAATTTTATACCGGCTGCGGCATTGTAATTTTATGCCGGCTGCGCCATTTTTACTTATCGTTATATGTGATATATATTGTTCTCTATCTTATATTTTGGCTACCATATATAACCTAGGTTAACCGCCTAGGGATTTTTCCTCTTTAGAAACTGGCAAATTTCTATTTTAACTGCGCCAGCCTGCTTCCTATATCTTAATATCTTGGCTACCATATATAACCTGGGTTGACCCCTAAGGATATTTCCTCTTCAAAAACTGGCAAATTTACATTTTATCTGCACCAGCCAGCTTCCTATAACAAGAATCTAATTCAGGATCATGGAAATATTCCTAGCTTTTAGGCATATA
This sequence comes from Typopeltis vanoorti, assembly GCF_054136105.1. Lineage (NCBI taxonomy): Eukaryota > Metazoa > Arthropoda > Arachnida > Uropygi > Thelyphonidae > Typopeltis > Typopeltis vanoorti. The sequence continues at coordinate 40,984,393 of NC_143571.1, forward strand.
CATTAATCTAAATTCACCTCCTAGATCTCAGTTCCCTGCATTCGTGACCTAAGATCTAATCTCTATTATATAATTTTTTAAACTATTTCCTGCTATTTGGTTCGAATTTTATAAATGGTAGTTTGACACCTCGAATTCAGACAAGACTCAGTTTCAAGTAACAATACATGTTTATTAATGCTAAATGACAGGTACATTAAATGTCGTATCGAGTTATCAAAACTTCTGAATTTCTGCTTCAGTTAATGTGTTATGCTTATTTATACAATCTGTTCAATACTAATCTGACCTTCTCACATAAACTGACATGCAAAATCATGCAATACTAATGGATAATTTAAAGAATGTTACACTCAAGTTAAGTTCCTTCATTCACATTTTCTTTAGATAGACACTTCTCAAATCATTTCTCTCTTAGTTAAGTTTACTAAGTTAACAAAGGGGTTCACTAATTCAATCTTATACACATCAGAGATTTATGATATTTATTTCTTTGTCTAATAGAATTGGCTGTATTAGTTACTCTATCCTATCAAAGTTCTCTAAAATGTCCTGTCTTGCTTTATCAAGATACAAAACGAAAGAATCTTTGCTTTACCAAGTCCCTCCGAAGGTCTATTAGCTGCCACGTGTTGCTCAGGTCATCCATTGTCTTTTCACTGAGTTATTCCGTTCTCTGCTTATCAGACACAGATCAAGAAACGGCTGTTGCTATGAGCCTTCTCCGCATGCTTGGGTGGGTCATTCAGCGTTTGGCACCATTCTGCATGAACTATTGATTCTTGTACGAATCTCTGCGGACTACCTCTCAGTGCAGGTCATGAATACGGCCAGCTGTGGTCGACAGAGCACTCTCAGCTTGTCCTATCTCCGATCACTTGTCAAGAGTCCGCGATCTCCAAAATTCCCGATGAAAACAGGAAAAAAGCCCCGAGGTTGGCACGTAGTCTTAAATGCTCTTTCTCAGCGCCCTCTTTTCTGTATTGTTTTTTGCACGATCCACAGTTTACATCGCCCTTAGGTTGATCCCCTTGCTATTAGGTGTTGTTTTCGAGGAAAAGCGCCTATGTCAGCCTTCCCCGTTAGCTTTACCTGTCCTGTCGACTGCACCACGTCTAAGCGTGTACCTGTAACGCCTGTAAGCAAGTACCTGGCGTAACGCTGAAGGCGTTACGCCAGGTACTTGCGGCTTAGACGTGACCATTGATCCTATTAGTCATTTCTTACCTGGTGACTTACGATTTTATGATAGCTTGGTAATACATAAATTAAGCCATTATTCCTTTACATGAAATACTAATCTGACATTATTCTTGATTTTTTTTTTGCTTTCGGTTTTACAAAATTTAAATTCTAATATTTTACATTTTGATATAAACTTTCGCATACAACTTAGGTGTTTCTCACCTTCCACTGGTAAGCAGGTATTATGCAAATTTCTTTTTAATTTTGTAAAGCTTACATGTTAGATCCTGAATGAATAACTTGTCAAGAAGTTCTGTAATCAGTATCTACGGTCCCCTCTTTAATGAAAAAAAAAATTTTATTCTACGAAAATTTTTTCTTAAGAGATGTCTCCTCATTTCATTTTCTTCGCCTTCCTCAGTTCTCTGACCTTTCCATTCTACATTTGAAAACTCTGTATGTATACTATTTCCCTCAGTTGTACCAGTCTTTTTGGCTTGTTGGTTCCCTCCCAAGGACTGGCAGATCTCTAATGGAATCGAGACGTTATAATGATGTCGGACCTCGATGATCAGTTTCAGACGGCACTAAGTGCAAGGTATCGCCATGTGCTGCCCATTCTTTTGCTGGAGATTTCATCTAGATTAATCGTGGAACCCATGTTCCTACGGCAGAATGCCAGGAATCATCAAAAGCAGAACCAGAATGTCATGGACATAATTTCAGCAGAGCAGATGTTTGAAAGAACGACCAGCTAAATTCCCACCACGTAGAAGCAAGCGTGTAGAAGTCACGTGTCGTGCCAGGACAAAGAAAGTAGAATCAGACCGATCTGAAGATCCTATCGTGGACATGGTAATGTAGTGATTTTGATATATTCCCCATTAGATAAGGAAGCTTACAAATTGATAATCAAGTGTGTCCTGAATTAGAGAACTTTGTTTAGTAGCAGATAGTTTCCTTTAGACAGATTGTCGGGAAATGATTATAGAGGTCTCATATTTGGTGAGCGTAACTAATCTTGTAAGCAGAATAGTAGTTGGATCTAATTGGTGTATAATGTGTTTAATGACTTAACTTAAAGGAAAGTGTTTAATAACATGTGTTAGAATGTCAGTTGGTTTCACATAGTTTGATAAAATATAGCACTGACTTAGTTGAATGTGAAATATGATTAGTTGTAAATGATTTAAGATTCCCAATAAATACGATGTTTCTTGTATATGTGTTGCCTATAATATGAACCAAAACTACCACTCATAAAATCTGAACCATAACGGGGGAAAGATAGTATAATATAATATATTGTAATAGAGGTCACGACTGCAAACAAGGATTATATAACTTAGCAGAGTGTTAGTTTAATGAGTAAGGAGACTAAACTGTTCACAAAATGTGCTTTTAAAGTCTGGAAAAGTTTCCCTGAATAAGAGTCTTCTATTACAGGAATATGGGCAGGCTCAGCAGAAAAAATAAATTTTGCCAAGATACGAAAAGGAACTTCCCCAGACAGCTAGATCAAAGGATTCTTTCTTTGTTAAGGATTGATCTTTACTAATTGGAATAAGCATGTGTACAATCTAAAGATCGGCCAGAGTAGTTTAGTTTGTCTCCCATATAGAGTAAGAACATAGGTAGTGATAGATTTAAGTCAGTGAGATATAAGAAGAGTCTAATAGTAATTATAGAGGCAAGAATATAATTAAACTAAACGAGATTTAAGGAAAATTTAACGACATAACAATGGCACAGAAGTTGGCAGGATTTGATTAAGGTCCAAAATTTTAAATAAATAAATACTTAATCATCATAAGTGGTTTTGAACTCGAATCGGGTAATCAGACATGTGTTAGAATTGAAAGATTTTGGAAAAGGGTTAAATTTGATAAACCGTAAGCTGATAGTAGGTATGGCTCACCCGACTAGTTCTGAAATGGCCGATTCGGAATTCTTCCAAATGATAAATCCTCAGCAAGTAATTCCACAGTTCTCAGGGGAAGAGACCGATGACATAGTAACGTTTCTTGACTTTGTAGAGGAATTAAGGATGGGCAGATGGTCTGACTTCCAGTTTCTTGTGCTGTTATGCAGCAAGTTGGTAGGGAAGGCCAAGACTTACTTCCAGTCATCACAATCCTAAAAGAAATTCGCAACTATCGGAAATTTAAAGAGATATTAATCTCACAATTTTCCCGTGTGAAAAACACAGGGCCAAATCTTTGGAAGCTGCAAAAGATGGTACAAGGGGAGAGAGAGAGAAGGTATCTGAATTTTACAATAGACAACTCACTCAAATACCTTGACATCCTCAGTGAAGACAAATGCCACTTAGACTGGGCAGTCTTCCAACACTTCCGAATCGGCCTGAGACAGGAGTTTAGAGAAACAGCCTTTGGAGAAGGCATATCCAATTTAGCTGAATGCTATAAGGCTAGTGGTGTGTTTGTAAATTTTAACAACCGCTCGCTTTATGTGACTTGGGCCGGTGCGAACTGTGAGGAGGTAGAGGGCCCCGCACTGGCAAAGCTAGTGCCTTAAAATAATTAAGTTTTATCTTTGAGAGGCATCGCTATTCTTTTTCGAACAGGACCCCGCAAAGTATAGAACTGGGGCTGATGTGACCAAGGAAAAAGTGTAGGGAAAGAGGGACAAGTCGGCATAGAATATTTTGCCATCATGTTTTTAGGTTTTTTCACATACTTATCTGTGAGCCTCTTATAGACTGGGGCAATTTTCACGAGAAATTACAATGAAAATTTAAATGTATTTAATTAACGAATATTTCCTGCTAGTCTGTGGCAGGATATATAGTGAATGTTTTCAAATCCTTTCATGAAACAAATCGTAATATCAAAACTAAACAATAATTCAATATTTCAATGTTGCAAGTTCTTAGAAATTCGCTAAAAAAATAAGGCATTATCGTTTATTCAAATGCCCAATATGGGAGTTTTGATAAGGTGTTTGTCTTTTAATGAATACATTGTTTAGTAAATGAAATCGTTTCCAAATTCCCGTTTAAATTGAGTTTGTGTTTTGTGAATTCTACGTTTTTGCATTTATTTTTGATGTTAATAATATATAAGGGTTTATTATACAATTTCAAAATATTTACGAGGAAAAGTATATGCTATCATTCATCATCTATCCTTTCATAAAGAATTTTAACAACTGGCAAGTGCGAGCCGATCCCAACACACCAATGTATAAAGCAGTAACAGAACGAGAACAGTTGCTAGGAGACATTAGTCCCGCAACTGTTTCTGTGCATGTCAGGGTAATTAAGGAAGAAAAAGATAATGGTAGAAACATAAGCACTACAAAGGGAGATAAGGAAATGAGTGAGAAACAGAAAGCACAAAAACGGAGTGAGGAGAGTAGAGCTAAGTCAGTTTGTGAGAGCTCAACATAAATATCCGATCAAAGCAAAATCCGTTCCATGGTTAAGCAAGAGGTTGAGAGAATGCAACAGCCAGTAATGGAACTCTTCCATATGGTCCTTAACCGACTATAGTCAGGCTCCATGAACAACACAGAAAGCTCCCACCATCCTGATTAAAAAGGAATTTGAAAAGATGCAAGAACCACTGCTTAAAAGGATGGACTCTATAATGGAAAGACTCAGAATTATCCACCAAGTGCAACAGCTAACCTCCTATGTTCTCGGACAGAGAGAATGTTAGGGGTTATCTTTGTGAACTCCCAAGATGTTACAAATGCAGTAAACTGAGGCACATTGCCAGAAACCGTTTCAGCAGACAAGGCAAGAATAATCGAAACTTTGCTGAGGCTGAATCTCATGTTTGCAGTAAGCAAGAGGGGGGGGGGAGAAAGAAGGGGTCAAAAACAACCTTGAAACGATTGAAAGCTATGTGGAAGAAAACTTACAGCACTAATTGATACTGGCTCACAGGCCTCAATCATATCAGGATCTTGCTTCAGGAACTCAGAACCTTATATGGAACGGAGGATAAAAATTTTAAAGAAATCCATCAAACTGCGGGGAATATCCTCCTCAGTCACCCGAGCTATGAGGTCTGTGAGACTAAAGATCAATTTACCAGTATTTGGCATGTGTGTCTGGCACAACTTTCTAATCTTGCCAAAATGTTCCTCTCCACACTTAGGAAGTCATTTCAAAGGATTAATCCTATCTAAGTACAGTTTTTCCTGTAATTATGCTAGCAGGGTGGCTTGTTTCAACAGGAGAAGAAAGCCTATAGAGGGTTGAAAAGGGACCAATAGTACAGAAAAGAGGGGATAACAACTTGCATGGAAAATACCTGAGAGGGAGAAAGCAAGGAACAACCATGAGAAATAGCACACATACAGAGTTTTCAAATGCAGAATGGAAGGGTCAAATACCAGAGAACTGAGGAAGGCGAAGAAAATGAAAGGGGTGACACCTCTTAAGAAAAAATTTTCTTAAAATAAAATTTTTTTTTCATTAAAGAGAGGACTTTTGTTAGATACTGAATGAAGAACTTCTTGTTCTCCATTCAGTTATTCATTCAGGATCTAACATGTAAGCTTTACAAAATTAGAAAGAAATTTGCATAATACCTGCTTACCAACAGAAGGTGAGAAACACCTAAGTTGTTGTATGTGAAAGTTTATATCAGAATGTGTAAAATATTGGAATTTAAATTTTGTAAAACAGAAAGCAAAAAAAAATCAAGAATAATGTCTAGCATTTCATGTAAAGGAATAATGGCTTAATTTATGTATTACTAAGCTATCATAAAATCATAAGTCGCCAGGTAAGAAATTACTAATAGGATCAACGGTCACATCCAAGCCGCAAGTACCTATCATAAAGCCGAAGGCTATAGCTTACGGGGAAGGCTGACGTAAGCACTTTTCCTCGGAAACAACACCTAATAGCAAGATCATCAACCTAAGGGCGATGTAAACTATGAATTGTGCAAAAAACAATACAGAAAAGAGGGCACTGAGAAAGAATATTTAAGACGATACGCACCAAGCACAGGGCTTTTTTCATGTTTTCTTCAGGGATTTTGGAGATCGAGGACGCTCGATGAGTGATCAGAGATAGGACAAGCCGAGGATGCAATGTCGATGACAGCCAGCCGTATTCATGACCTGCGCTGAGAGGTATTCCGCAGAGATCCGTACGAGAATCAACAGCAGAATGGTGCCAAAAGCTGAATGATCCACCCGAGCGAGCGGAGAAGGCTCGTAGCAACAGCCGTTTCTTGATTTGTGTCCAGTAAGCAGAGAACGAAACAACTCAGTCAAAAGATGAAGGATGACTCGAGCAACATGTGGCAGCTAATAGACCTTCGGAGGGACTTGATAAAGTAAAGATTCTTTTATTTTATATCTTGAGATTGTTTGCAGGTAGAATTTGTGTTTTGATAAAGCAAGACTGAGGACATTTTAGAGAACTTTGATAGGATAGAGTAACTAATACAGCTAATTCTATTAGACAAAGAATTGTATATCATAAATCTCTAAGAAGTACAGGGTGTTCGGGATAAATTTGACAGTTTCGTAAGGAAAAAGAAAATCTTCTTTGTATCTATTAAATTTAATGAATTGACAAAAAAACATTACAGGCAGAGTTAATTACAATACTATCAACAAGATTTACTCAAAATAACCACCATTAGCATCGATCACAGCTTCAATTCTGCTTCGGAACCTCGAACAAGCTGATGCTACAGTCTCCCTGGGAAGGGCCGCAAAAACTGTTTTAATTTTATCCATTAACTGGGCTTTTGTATTACTGGAAGTGCGATTGGTGTCTTTTTCAACTGCGCCCCATACAAAATAATCCATGGGGTTAAGGTCTGGGGAGTTTGGAGGCCAAACATTTGGACTGGTGAAGTCGTAGAAATTTTCAGACAACCATTTTTGACTTTTCCCAGAGGTGTGGCAAGGGGCCGAATCCTGCTGCCATACATACGGCCTACCATTGGCTACCCTTGTTATCCAGAGCTTGACTACAGTTAGCAACTCCACGAACAAAGCCCGAATTCCAATGCCAGGGTTCTTCAACACCTGTTCCTGCAGATTTGCGAGGAATTCTGCTGTACGAACGCAATCAGATCGTCTGCTAGGGATCTTTCTTCTTGCTACATCCTCGTAGTCACCATTGCAAGTCTCTAGTTCATGCCTGATTGTTTTTACTGTATTCAGGGAGCATTGGGCAGCAGTCGTAATATCCTTATTTTGATGGCGGGCACGAATCATCATGATACAAGTTATTCTCTTCCATGATTCAGGTGGGTTCCAGCTATCCATCCTTTCTGACATCTTGTATATGAATGAAGAAGGGTCCAAACTTTTAAATGAAGAGAAGTGTGTGTTAATACATGTAACTTATGGAAAAATATAATTAATTATAAATATGTCAAATTTATCCCGAACACCCTGTATATGATTGAATTAGTGAAAACCCTTTGTTAACTGAGTAAACTTAACTAAGAGAGAAATGATTTGAGAAGTGTCTATCTAAAGAAAATGTGAATGAAGGAACTCAACTTGAGTGTAACATTGTTTAAATTATCCATTAGTATTACATGATTTTGCATGTCAGTTTATGTGAGAAAGTCAGATTAGTATTGAACAGATTATATAGATAAGCATAAGACATTAATTTAGCTAGAAATTCAGAAGTTTTGATAACTTGATACAACATTTAATGTACCTGTCATTTAGCATTAATAAACATATTTTGTTACTTGAAACTGAGTTTTGCCTGAATTCGAGGTGTCAACCTACCACTTATAAAATCCGAACCAAATAGCGTGAAAGAGTTTAGAAAATCATATAACAGAGATTAGATCTTAGGTCACGATTGCAAGGAACCAGGATCTATATACTCGCATGTGAATTTAGATTAATGTATATGCCTAAAACCTAGGAATATTTCCCTGAGACTGAATTAGATTCTTGTTATAGGAAGCTGAATGGTGCAGTTAAAATATAAATTTGCCAGTTTCTGAAGAAGAAATATTCCTAGGGGTCAACCCAAGTTATATATGGTAGCCAAGATATTAAGATATAAGATAGAGAGATAAAGAACAATATATACGACAAATAACAATAAGTAAAAAACGCTACAATGGCGCAGCCAGTATAAAATTAAGGTAGACGGATATAGAGAAGACTGGATCAACTTGGATCATACTTAAATACGTACTCTAATAAGGAAACAAAATTACAGACATAATACAGGCAAAACAAAAACGCTACAGATGCTGCGTATGAAACACGCAAGTGTTGCCAACATGTACTTTTTTTAAAAAAATTTTCTCTGAATAAATCACTGCAGATATCGATATTTAGTATTTAACAATGCGACTCCATGGTTATACAAATTTCTGATACCCATGATATTGATATACGATTATAGGTTATGAATAATAATTTATGATTGACCAATATTAAAGTATATTTATAGTTTTTATTAAAACGAGACAATTTGATATTTTTATTAAAATGACAGGACGGCCGGGAAATATGAAAAAAAAAAAAAAAAACAGTACTGTCCCGTTCAAAACGATATGTATGGTCAGCTTAACAAGAGGCTATCCTTGGAAACTGAGTAAGAGTGCAGTTACTGGAAGGTAAGAACTAGATTTTTCGCATGGAGAATGGTGAATGAATGGAATTGGTTGCCAGAGACATTTGTCAGTGCCTTATCAATTACAGTCATGCTAAAGCCATTCGCTATGGATATTCAAGGAAAACAGTCAAAAAATACTATTCTCCCATCCTGCCACACAACCAAATGTTGATATACACCACAGACTCTGTTTCAATCCCTAATTTCAGCAATCTCAACTAAAACTGCCAATCTCCTCAAATCTAATATGATAAGTGAACATTTAAACCTCATCAGGTAGCCTCTATTCTCTGAAACACAATAGTCGCTTCTACAAATGTAGTGGGGTTTACAGAATTCCCCCCTTCTTGTGATCTTACATAGGATAAGGTTTCAAGATAAGGAAAACAAAAAAGGAACGTGTGAGAGATATGATTCATAATAGGAAAGAAAAAAAAATCAGCTGATGAATTTTTTTCTCTCATGAGTTGGCAAGACCATTTTAGCCCTAACTTTTGGAGGTTGTCTACTAGTGGAGATTTAAACTACCCACTCAATCAGATGTTAGCTGTCTCTTCACTAATTTAAGCAGCATGCAGTGAAGAGACAACTAACATCTCATGGTCCATTAACCCTTACAGAATATTTTTTAATGTTTGAAATGGTGTGGGTTGTACGGTCAGTTTTCTTGAGTTAACAGAACTACGATCAACTAACAGTTGAAAAAAGGCTTAGAAAAAGTTCCTCTAGTCAGCGATTAGAATCGAATTCATGACGCTTTCTTCGGGCAGTCTAGTACAAACGGCACTTCAATTAAGCTACACAGGCTGCTAATAGCAAAGAAAGATCAGGTTTAGCTTATCACTCTTCCTATACGCTTCGTGACATTGACTGCAAGATAGAAGGAAGGCTTTCTCTTTTGTCACATAAAAGTATCCATTTTTTAAGACTTGCTCAACAAGAATCAAGAACTAATTCTAATCATCTTCATGCTAGGAAATGGATAACTCATGCTACCATTCAAGGTCTCCATGTTTTTTCAATTACTTATATGAAACAGCTCTTATGCACTTCACTTATAAATTTACCCTGGAGAAGCTGTAAGCAAGCTGTATTTTTTCCCCCATATGACTCTTATTTATGATAACTTGTAATATAGTATATTAATATTCTGGATGAGCTAATTTTTTTTTTTTCCCATCATTATTGTATAGGCACCTAAATATATGCTGACCATACGTACCGTTTTGAATGGGACAGTCCCATTTTTAATAATAAAAAAAAAACCTATAAATATACTTTAATATTGGTCAATCATAAATTATTCATAACCTATAATCGTTTGTAGATCAGTGGACCCTCATAAAATCTATAATTATGAGGCAGATGGATACGTAGAATAAAGAAAACATTCCTGTATCTAATAGACGGGTACAGATTTTTTTTTGAAATGAGCAAAAAATGCCTAGACTTTCAAGACTTTTGTAATATTGTAGAGTTTATTCTTTGTCTTCCAGGAAGTAACGCATCTGTTGAGAGAATATTTTCTGTTATGTTATCAATGTGGTCAAAGGAGAAATCTAGATTAAGTGTTGAGATAATGAGGGCTATGTTAGGTGCAAGACAAAATTGTGTGATGGAGTGTAAGAAGTTTTATGATAAGCATTTTGGTCTTTCAGCAGCTTAAAGTAAGCTGCTGAAAGACCAAAATGAAAGAAAGACTTTGCATCATCAGTAAACAATTAAATCTGTCATTTCAAATTATTTCCCATATCATTTATGTACAAATTAAGCAGTAACAGCTATAGCACAGAACCTTTCGATGCACAAGTCACCAGTGTCATATTCATCCCCATTTGTTCTAATTTGCATAAGATTTGCATTATTCTGTCAAATGCCTTTGCAAATCCAGTGGAATCATTCCATTTATTCAATTCAGCAGTCAAGCTATTATAAAAATCTCTAGATTTTTATAATAGCTTGACCACTGAATTATTAATAAGGTAAGTCCCCATTGTCTCTCCCATAACAGTAACTTCACTTGGATGACATACCCTTAATCTACAAAGCCATACTGTCCCTCACAGAATATTATATTCTTATACACACATTCTGAATTCTCTTTTTAGACCAACTTTTCCAACCACTCCTGAAATAACGATTGGTCTATAATTTGCTACCACAGACATTCTCCTTTATGCAATGGAATTATTTGCCCTCCTTCCACTCTCTCTCTTGGAACATTGTCAAATCTCAGAACTTCAATTAAACAGCCTAGTCAAAGACATCACCAGTTACCTTTACATTGCGAGCAGATATCCCATTAAATTCCACAGCTGTATTTGCAGTGAGATTCTTCAATCCTAAGTCTAATTTATCAGCCTCTGTTCTCACATTAGTCCCCATTACCTCTCCCATAACAATAACTTCACTTGGATGATATACCCTTGTAAAATGGTCACTCAGTAGTTCAACAATTTTGTCTGCCTCTGTTACCTCTCTACCATCTGCACTCATTAAAGTTATCCTTCCTCCTAAAAGTCTTTAGGATTTCCTTTTGCCCCTTCAACCAATTTCTCCTCATAATCTTATGTTGCCTTCCTTCTTTACTATGCTGGTCACCTTTCTTGCCTAATTCTTGTAATGTTCATGAGTAAGTTGATCTCCTTATATACCCTCCACAATTTCTCCCTTTCTTGCAGTCAAGCTTAATAATACTATTTATCCATCCAACTCCTACCCGATTTACCCTCCTGACTTTGGGTATACAGTGAGATATTTCTTCCTTCAGTGATTCCCCCCCCCATGCACTGCAAACATCCTTCCCTTGTATATCTTTATGCCATGGTACTGCTTCAAGCAGTCTCCTAAGTTTGCCATACTCACCTTATAATTACAAATATACCACTTAACTTGCATTTCTACATTTTGCTATCACCCAAGTCAAGATTACATGATCACTTTGCCCAATTGGAGGTAGTCACATTAGTTATGGACATCTCTTCTGACAGTATAACAAGCTCTCATACTCCGAAGTCCCATTCTGCTTCAATCTCTCAGTAAGTGTATAAATTTCATTTCTTTCCTGATATGTGATCTTTCCTGTAATAATTACTTGACTTGCTCTCATTGTCCTATGTTCTAATCTACGGATGCATATTCCACATGATCCCTGGCCTACAGCAACAATCAATTTTATAGTTTGCCTGTTGACCTCAATTTTACACCACACTGACTTAAAAAAACCTGTCATTTGCCCCATTGACTCCTAATCTTGTTGGCTACAACTGATTTGCTATCATCAGCAGTATCTCCCCCCACCTCCTCTCCCATCTACTCTATTCTCCCTGAAAATACTAAATCCATCACATTCTATCCCTGTACCTGTCAATTTGCTGTTAGCCAAGTCTCACTAATGCCTATAACTCTTGGCAAGATTGAATTAACCAATGCCAAAATCTCTTCCTTCTTATTCCTAATGCTTCTAGTATTTGTATACAGAAACTGTAGCACCCCCCCCTTAGCCCTCCCACCACCACCTTTTGTATTCTGAACTGACTATCCTATTTGATATTGTTGCCTGAGACTATATTCAGGATTTTTTGTTCATATTCATTTGCTTAATGGGCACCTTCACACACTCATCTACACCCTCCCTAATTGCTTTAGTTTTCCTGACTGTGCTTCCACAATGTCCTAAGTAAATAAAGCTCTTCCCAGACACAACTCTGAATCCATTTAAATGCAGTTCAGAACATAGGAAATAATATGAAGAGAAATGTTCAGTTATTTGCCAATGATGCAAAATTGTGTAGATTGATAGTTAATCAATGATGGAGAACTTGTGATTGAAAGAGGTTGCTGGTATGATATGCAAAAGATAATGGGCTTCAGTCCCCATTTTGGTATAAATCGATTACAAGCTGTGTATCACATTGTTGGAACTGTACTACAGCATATAGATGAAGCTAAGGATTTGGAAAGGGGGATAGACAGAGAGTTTAGAGATCATATTGCTAACTAGGCTATTGAAGAATACACTAAAAAGTAGAGATAAAGAAGTTGTCATTTCATTTTATAAGGCCTTGATACATTGACATCTGGACTGCTGTGAACAAGTCTGGGTATAATTAAGTGGTGGTGAGGATTCAGAGGTAAGTGACCAAGATGGTGAGAGTTGTCTGTAGAATGTTCTCTATGAAAAGAGCTTGAGGGTGTATGTCAATAGAAGTTGACTGACAGGCAAAAATGAATGGATATTAAAAACATTAAAGTTACTTTTTATAGGATGGATGCTGGAGAATGTTTCATCACTTGGCTAGATAGGGAAGACAAGAGGTCATCCATGGAAGTCAAGTCAAGGTGTGGTTGATAGGGGAGTGACAAGTAGATTTCTTGCTTGAAGAGTTGTGAATGAATGGAATGGGTTGCCAAAGTCAGTTGTGAGCGCTTTGTTTGTTAATAGATTGTGTGAATAGCTTGCGAAATATTTGATAAATCAGGACTAAGTAATAGAATAACTGCAGAATTGTACAGTCTGACTATAAATGTAGATGATGTGGAAGGCCAGAGCTTTGACACCGCTCTGGCAATGCCACCAATCTGCATGGCAAATAATGGAATTCAAAGACGTTAAAACATAAATCCATTTACATTTTATGTTCCTTGCACATCACATTTAGTCACAATTAATGCAGCTAAAAGTAATTTAGAAGCTATTTTATTGTATAATCCAGGAGTTGGATCCAGTTATTCAAATTCTGGCTATTTCCTTTTTTAAAAATATTTACAAACAGAACTTTATCATAGCCATGGGTAACCCATTAAATTCTCCTATATCAGCAAATTTACATTTAGAATCCCTTGAAGAAAAAGCAATGAATTCCTTCCCGTTAAAGCCAAGATTGTGGAAAAGGTATATTGACCATGGACCAGACTCCTTAAAGGAATTCCTTAACCATCTCAACAATCAATACCCAAAAATACAATTTACCTCTGAGTTGGAAGTTAATGGTCTCCCATTCATGGATGTCAAACTTACACGTGTCAGAAAAACTGAAGATCTCTATTTACTGAAAACCTACACATTCCACTAGAGATACCTTCACGTGCAATCACATCATTATTTGCCCCAAAAGCTTGGCAGCATTTCTATGTTAGTTGAATGGACTCGCTCCCTCTTCAGTGAAGAAGAAAAAGAGATCACCAAAGAATTACTGTTCCTTCTTACAACCTTTCGGAAGAATGGTTATAGTAAACTGTCTATTAATAAGCTACTATTTAATCTGCCATGGAGGACACCTGTCCTTTCACCATATCAGGGGACCCATTCTATACCAGCAGAACATGCTCCACAATGATACCACTTCTAGAGAGTTATGTTTACAAGGTAAGCTTGGGTTCGTTGCTTCATGGGCTCCTGCCAAGCTCTACCTGCCATTGGTGAAGGTGTACCATGACTCGTTGGACCACCTGAATTTCCTAGTATCCAGTCAGTGTTCCTGACACAGCTGTAGATGTACTTCCCAGTTCTTTGCAGAAATCAATAGTTTCCACATAGGCCTGCAATGATGAATAATCTGGTGACATATGGGGCAAGAACAGCCTTCATTAATTGGTGAGTAGTTAGCATACTCGCTCTCTGACTAACAGACTGTCTCCATTCTGACATGGATTTTTTGAATGTCCTTCGCAGATGGATGAATTTCATCTCACACAGGGTGATAACACTACTGCTCAGCTTAATGCAGGATTGAAGTGGCTTGAAAATTTCCATATTTGAACTCTAGAGCAGATTACAGTAATGGACAGTAGCATTATCATCAATGAAACAATCGCCACAGTCACCTACTGAAAAAAAAAAAAAATAAAATAAATAAAAATTAGGGACTTGATCGTAAACAATGTTCAGACATTCTTGAACATTATAGTTTGGTTCGTGGATATCTGGGGAACATAGTTGATCTGTAACGCTTCAGAAAGACAAGAGATGTTTTCAAATTTTTACTAAAAATACTAAGTGAATTTATTGTTTATTAAGTGCCTGAGATAGACTGGGTTATTTAGAGGTAAGTAAAACATTATATTTCCTTAAATTATTTTTAAAGAACAGTGGCGGGTGAGTTGTCTTAGTTGGGTGAGCTAAATTTGTGCAGTGTAAAATTTGTGAAATGTGCTCGGCACGAAAGTTGAAAGATTTGTGGAAGGAGAGTGAAACTGCAGAGAGCGTGCAATTGAATGTTTGGAAAGTGGATATAGAGAGAGAACAAGTGATAGTAGAATAGAGAGCATTGATACAAGACCGGAAAGTATAAATAACGGTGATAATTAATACTGAAAGCATGGTGGTAGAAGGTCAGGAGACCATAGAAGACCTGAACAAAGAAATTGTGCACTTGCATGAGTCCACAGGACAATGTGCGAGATTGAAAGGCTGCAAAAAAGGCAAGAGATCAGTCGAACTGAAAACAGAAAAAAAAAAACAACAGATCTGAAGCGAAAACTAAAATTGTAAGAATAAGCATATGGTAATAATTATTTATGGTGATTCTGTGATTATGGGTGTTCTTCATGAAAGCGTTACAAAATATTGTTTCCCTTGTATTAGAATTAATAATAAGTAATACTGTCAGAATGCAGAAAGGAAAGTGAAAGAATTGATTGTTTTGACTGGAACCAATGACCTCAGAGGTGAGAAATATTGTATGAGGGAGGGTGTTAAAGAGTTGTTGGAAGAAACAAAAAAGATGAGTGACGGTGAAGGTTGTGAGTCTGCTGCCATGCTATGATAGAGGCGAACTGAGAAGGAGAGAGTGATGATAGCTAACGAATCAATATGGAGGTTGTGCAGAAAGTTTGTGGATCCATGGCCTGAGCTTGATGGATGGTAAATTTGTACTGCAAATGAACTACACTTACAGGGTGTTCGGGATAAATTTGACAGTTTCGTAAGGAAAAAGAAAATCTTCTTTGTATCTATTAAATTTAATGAATTGACAAAAAAACATTACAGGCAGAGTTAATTACAATACTATCAACAAGATTTACTCAAAATAACCACCATTAGCATCGATCACAGCTTCAATTCTGCTTCGGAACCTCGAACAAGCTGATGCTACAGTCTCCCTGGGAAGGGCCGCAAAAACTGTTTTAATTTTATCCATTAACTGGGCTTTTGTATTACTGGAAGTGCGATTGGTGTCTTTTTCAACTGCGCCCCATACAAAATAATCCATGGGGTTAAGGTCTGGGGAGTTTGGAGGCCAAACATTTGGACTGGTGAAGTCGTAGAAATTTTCAGACAACCATTTTTGACTTTTCCCAGAGGTGTGGCAAGGGGCCGAATCCTGCTGCCATACATACGGCCTACCATTGGCTACCCTTGTTATCCAGAGCTTGACTACAGTTAGCAACTCCACGAACAAAGCCCGAATTCCAATGCCAGGGTTCTTCAACACCTGTTCCTGCAGATTTGCGAGGAATTCTGCTGTACGAACGCAATCAGATCGTCTGCTAGGGATCTTTCTTCTTGCTACATCCTCGTAGTCACCATTGCAAGTCTCTAGTTCATGCCTGATTGTTTTTACTGTATTCAGGGAGCATTGGGCAGCAGTCGTAATATCCTTATTTTGATGGCGGGCACGAATCATCATGATACAAGTTATTCTCTTCCATGATTCAGGTGGGTTCCAGCTATCCATCCTTTCTGACATCTTGTATATGAATGAAGAAGGGTCCAAACTTTTAAATGAAGAGAAGTGTGTGTTAATACATGTAACTTACGGAAAAATATAATTAATTATAAATATGTCAAATTTATCCCGAACACCCTGTAAATGGGTTCAGAGTTGTGTCTGGGAAGAGCTTTGTTTACTTGGGACATTGGGGAAGCATAGTCAGGAAAACTAAAGCAATTAGGGAGGATGCAGATGAGTGTGTGTGTGTAGGAAGGTGCCAATTAAGCAAATGAACATGAATGAATGAACATCAGGCAACAATACTGAATGGAATAGTCAGTTCAGAATACAAAAGGTGGCAGTGGTGGGGGCTAAGAGGATGCTACAGTTTCTATATACAAATACTAGAAGCATTAGGAATAAGAGGGAAGAGATTTTTGGCATTAGTTAATTCAATCTTGCCAAGAGTTATAAGCATTAGTGAGTCTTGGCTAACAACAAATGACAGTTACAAGGATAAAATGTGATGAATTTAGTATTTTCAGGAGGGATAGGGTACTGCTGATGATAGCAGATAAATTGTGGCCAACAAGATTAGGAGTCAGTGGAGCAGATGGCAGTTTTTTTTTTTTTTAGTCAATCTGGTGTGAGATCAAGGTTAACGGGCAAACTATAAAATTGATATTGATCAGCATCTTCCACATGAAGATGCATCAGCAAATTAGAACAAAGAGAGCAAATCAAGTAATTATTACAGGAAAGATCACATATCAGGAAGGAAATGAAATTTATATACTTATCGAGAGATAATTACTTGAAGTAGAATGTGACAGATGGGACTTGTGAGCATGAGAGCTTGTTATACTGTCAGAAGACCTATCCATAACTAAGGTGTCTATCTTTTGGAAAGTGATCATGTAGTCTTGACTTGAGTGATAGCAAAATGTAGAAATGCAAGTTAAGTGGTATATGCGTAATTATAAGGCGAGTATGACAAACTTAGGAGGCAGCTTGAAGCAGTACCATGGCATAAAGATATACAAGGGAAGGATGTTTGCAGTGCATGGGGAGGGAGATCACTGAAGGAAGAAATATCTCACTGCATACCCAAGGTCAGGAGGGTAAATCGGGTAGGAGTTTGATGGATAAATAGTATTATTAAGCTTGACTGCAAGAAAGGGAGGAATTGCAGAGGTATATAGGGAGATCAGCTTACTCATGAACAGTACAAGAATTAGGCAAGAAAGGTGACCAGCATGGTAAAGAAGGAAGGCAACATAAGATTATGAGGAGAAATTACTCGAAGGGGCAAAAGGAAAAAAGACAGAGTCTTTACAGGTGGATGAATTGATACCATTAGTCAGGAGAGTAACATCATATGCAATGTCCAAACAGAAGAAGTAGGATCCTGGATAGAGAATGTTAGAGGCAACAAATCTGGAGACCAAGATTCAAATTTGGGTTTTAAAGCTACAGGAAGAAGAAGAATCATGTAGTACTGTCACAGTATTCTGAACACGATTCCCTAGTGTATGTATCAAGAAACTGATTATGATAATATATATAAATATTGCAGGTGACTAAGAAAGCTAAATGATGGAAATAGTAAGAAAAAAGAAATCGAAGATCATATAGGTGATTTAAAAACAGAAGCATGTTTTGGGTATCTGGAATAATTATTTTGAAAAACTGGTTAAATGAGATAACAAATGATACAAACTCCAAAATGAATCAAGTACAATTTAGTTAAAGTGTCCCGAAGGAATTTCAGATTCTTTAACTCAACTATTCAGTTGTTAAAAAAAGAAAAAAAAAATGCTGTAGCTAACCTGGTATGAAAATCAACAACAACAACAAAAGAAAATCATGACAATAGATGTGAACATGAACAACATCAGAGCATCCTGGATGGAGGAACTACAAACAAGGAAATATTTCAGCTATTTAGGCATATATTCAATGAATATGGCCACGTTAAACATGAAAATAGACATCATGACAAGCAAAACTGGTATGATGGGAAGCCATACTGAATAAATTTATATGGAATAAGAGAGAAATTAGCTCCGAGCTATATATTAGCAGTATATAAAATAGCTTATCAAAGACTAGAGACTACAAATATGTGAATTAAGGGATGAACAGATGGTATTATTGATGGAATAATGTTCAAAATGAAGATATCAAATAGGAACCACCATATTCCTTTCTGATATCGTTCTTAGCATTCAAGGACATGCGAGCAGAGGTAATCTAAAGTAG